>NW_004955422.1:23872893-23936543 GCF_000276665.1 Chinchilla lanigera | reverse complement strand
ACCAAAACAAAAAAAAAAAAAAAAAAAAAAAAAACCAACAACAAAAACAGAAGCTAGTTCTCCAGTGTCTGAGAAAAGGTGTTAGAACTTTCATGAGATTTCTTATGTTTACATCTGGGGTGTCTCCCCAAAACCTCACACTTGGAAGGCGATTGGATCATGGGGGCAATGTACTCACCTGTAGATTTACCCACTAGTGCAGTGGTGGCGAATCTATGGTGCGCGTGCTACACTGGCAGGCTGAGCCCTCTCTGTGGGCTGGTGAGTCAAGTCCCCAGCATCTCCCCAGCAGCCACATCAATTGTGCAAACGCATGCCAAATGCAAACTTTTACTTTTCAATAAAAAGCTCTTTGTCAGACTGTTGCCCTCTGCCATGTGCCACTCTTCCTTGAAGCCAGCCAAGTATGGACTGAAACCTCCACAGACTATATGGTGTTGGTTGTGCCACAACGGAAGTGCCCTTTTGAAAATGTCAGCACTGCCCAAAAGACAGCAGTTTTGCAGATGCAGAAGAGCTTCTTGGATGGAATTTACAGAACCATCCACCAGCCACCTTATGAAATTGTTAGAACTGAAGACTTATCAAGCAACTTCCTCTCTCTGCAGGAAATCCGGACTGCATACTCTAAATTTAAACAGCTGTTTCTGATAGGTGAAAAGAATGCTGAGCAAAAGCTTTCTGTCAAATGGGGAAAGACATGCCATGTGATCAGGTGAACGTCACTGCCTTTTCCCTGGGTTGGTGGTGTGCAGAGGCTCACAGCCTCGAGGGTCACTGTTGTGTGGTGGAAGGGGTGGTGGCTGTGAGGCCAGCTGGCATCTACATACTGTTCCTGTCATCTCTCTCCAGGCTTTTCACTGCGGCCTCCTTACTGGGGCAGTGATCACACAGCCATCCTCTTTTCTCCTTTCCCAGCATTCCAGGTTTCCCACTCGGGAGATTTTGGCTTCTCTCAGTTTTAACCATGCAGTGCCTATAGTCAGATGCTGTTGGTATTTTCATTGTAGCTCCTATGGGAATTTATTTCTGATGTTCTTTTTTAGATTTTTGTACACCCAAAGCCAGTCAGTATTGAAAATTTGATACTTTTTTATAAACAATCAATATTACAACCCACCCCCAAAAAAGCTCTTTGTCATTGAAAGCTCTGTTATTGTGGTTTTAAGACACAAGATGTTAATGTATGAGTTGTTTTTCAAAGCTAAAACCTCAGTACTCAGGTTAAATGATAGTCTTGGCACTTTGTGATAAATAAGTGGGTTTTGGGTTGCAGTTTGGGCACCACGTCTCTAAAACTTTTGCCATCATTGCACTAATGAGTTCAGTTTGACAGTGACGCTAGAGGAGGAGACTGGCGGCGGCCGGGGGGGGGGGGCGTCCTGGGGGTGTGGCCTGGGAGAGTCCATCTCCCTCCCAGAATCCTTTCTTCTCTCTCCTTCCTGCCCAGCATGACATGAGCAGTTTTCCTCCTTGGCAGACCCTCCCACCATGTCATTTCTGCCCTGGAACCAGTGACCCCAAATAAACCTCTCCTCCCTTAAATTGCGGGTGCTGAGTATTGTGTCTCGGTGACAAATGACCTGGATGACATTCTTTTTGGTTAGTGCAACAACTGAGACTTTCTTCATGGTCACTGTTCTGTATGTTCTCCCAGCTTCTATCTCCCATTGTGAGTGTTCCTGGGTGCCCAGTCATCCTTGGTTGACTGTTTTTAAGAATAGAGACCTGAGTTGACCGATCCACACAGCTGGCCTGGCCTGTACTGTGGTCTGAATGTGTCCCTCCAAATTTATATGTTAAAACTTAATAGCCAGTGTGGTAGCTGGTATTAGGAGGGCCTCAAGGACGTGATTAAGTCATGGGGTCAGAGCCCTCATGAAAGGGACTGCGTTGACACTTCCGTCTGTCCTGACATGTGAGGACACTGTGAAAGGGCATCACCTTGGAAAGAAGGACCAAACTTCATCAGACACCGAACCTGCTGCTGCTTGCATCTTGGACTTTCCAGCCTCCAGAACTGTGAGAACTTTCTTATTATTCATTACTCTCTATTACTCATAAAGTACCCATTCTCTGGTATTTTGTTATAGCAGCACGGAGAAAGACAACCTCCTTCTGTCTTGGAGATTTCCCTGTTCCTATTTTCCATGGACAATGATGCCTCTGGCTCATCATACAAAGAAATACTGTGCAGGTTGAAAGCTATGGGTTGCTGTGAGCTTGGGGATGGGGGAAAGGAGAGGAGAGCTGGCTTATCCTGGTGGACACCAGCAAAGTGTGCAATGGTGTGAATAGATGGATGGTTGTGGATTCAACTAAGCTAACTTCCTTACATTGTTCACAGGTAGTGAAAGTAAAGCACCAATAGGTTCCTTTTATGCGAAGCATGGGACTGGACTGCCAGCTGCTGCTGTGGCTCTGTCTTCTTTGGTCTGGTGCTCATCTGGTATGGGTGCGACAGTGGTCAGGCCAACAGCAGCACCAGCCACAGCCAAGTCCTCAGCTTCTCCAGCCCTCGGGTCAGTTGCATGACCGTCTCTGGGATGCAAGTGTCCCCTTCTCCCACAGGACAATCATGTCATTGAGGCTTGGAGGAGAGGGCTGCACCACGGGACTCAGCCTATGCCAGAGTGTCTGTAATCCCCCTGCACATCGGCCTTCTGGCCCAATGGCTTCTCCCCCAGACATAAGAGACAGCAGACAGGTGGAATTGGTGCTAGACACCACCAAAGTAGTTTTACATTTCTGATAGAGCACTGAATAGTTAAAGCAATCTAAAAGTAGAACAATGGTTAAAAAAAACCTCACACTACCAGCTATAGACACAGATTATAACTTTATTATCCCCAGGATGTAACTGTTATTAAGAGACTATGGTACTGGCATATATTCTTTTTAAATATGATAAAACTAGTAACAAAATATATGCAACAAAAAATAAGCAATAACTTAAAAAAAAGACACTTTGCAAAAGAATACCCAAATATCTATTAACATAAGAAAGTGAAGTCAGCGTTATTGTTAGTACGGAAATGTACACCCACCAGATGGGGTAAAATGAAAATAGCAACATTTCATGAGGATCTGAAGAAACAAACCTGCATACACTGATGGTCAGGGTATAATGTAATGCAACTACTTTTTAAAAGTGCTCAGCAGTATTCACTAAAGTTGACATATTTTCTCCCTAAGGCCCAGCAATTTCACTACCATATATAAACTCAACAAATGAATGTGTCGCCAAAAGGCACCCAGTGAAACATTCATAGTAACAGCATTTATAGTTGGCCCCAAATTGAAAACTGCAAAGGCACATTGTAATGGAATTATGCTACTCTTACACACCACAATATTGCAGAGCAACAAGAATTAGAACATATACTAGGAAGCAATAATAGGAATCCCACAAAAATAATAATGAATAAGTCAGAAAAGTACAAATTCAGTTAATATTAAAAATAAGTGAGTTCCATATTAGAAGCCAGGATATGAGACTGGGTAGTGATTACTCCTGGCAGAAAGAGCCTGAGCAAGGGTATAAGAACTGGAATGCCTTTCCCAACCCCAGCCTCAATGTTGATTACCAAGGCGTATATGGTTTGTAAAATGCATCAAGTAATATGTGGACAGTTTCCTGTAGTATCCATACACTTGAACTAGAACACCTTAAAATGTTACAAAAACACAAGAATAGCAAAATCGGCAATATATATAAAAACCGGTGATGACACTGAAGCATTATCTATGTGTTGAACACACTTAGAACTTTCAAAACAGATGTCCAGACACAATCTGCATTCCACAGAGAGGTTCAGTCCCAACCTAAATTCTCCACAGCACACCGAGCACTGGCCCTATTCACATGGAGGTGAGTGGTCACACACCTCCAAGTCACAACCCCTGTCCTCTAAAGCAGTTTATATCCCTCAACGCATCTTCCTGCCTCCACAAGGCCAGGTTCTACCCTCCCAGACTCTTGGATTGTACGCCAGGCCCCACCTCCAGCTACCGGTCAGCTATTTGTGCCCCTTTCTGCCTTGCCTCCTCACACAGTCAAGCGGACTGCGCAAGTCCTCAAGGCGCCAACACTTCTTGTCCAGGACAAGGTCACCTTCAGACCCACACTCTTGCCTCAGGGCCCGCATGAACCTGCAAGGCGGGTTCCAGCGCAGGCAACCACTGACTACAGCTTCCTCCAGGACCGAGGGCCTCTGCAGTGCCCAGAGAGCTGGTAGCCAACTGTTTGCCGGAGGGAGCCACAGGCGGAAGCAGTTTGGGCTTGGGGACTGCTGGGAACGGAAGTGCTGGACTCAAGGCCTGTTTCCGGACAAGTCTGAGAGCGCTAATTATAAGTTGATTGCAGCCTGCACATCTCCATGTTGCCGGTGCCTGTTGCAGAGCTGGACAGCCTGATTTGGAATCCCGCGCTGGACGTGGAGGCCCCTTTGGAAATCAAACCTATGGCAAAGAAAGCGTCAGACTTGTCTACAGCCAGTATGGAAATGATCCGGAGGAGAAGGCTCCTTCATAGCTGGGCCGCCTGCTGGCTTCAGCAAGCGAAGGTCACGCTGAGGAAGCTGTAGGACCTGGATTCCACTCGAGGAAATGTTAGGGAGTTTCTGCCTTGTCACCCTGCCCTCTCTTTCTCTCTGGTGAGGATGCTCTTGCAGCCTTCGAGTTTACTCCAAGTGCCGACTCCGAATTCGGAAACCATTTATAAATAGGCTCATTGAAAACTTAGGAAATACTTTTAAACAAAGAGTAACCAGCACTTGTTCCACAGTCTTCCTAGTCAAACTACTGTTAAAATTTTAGGCTTACCTTTTCCCGTGTATGTTTTCTAATATTATTTAATGTCATGCACTCCTGTCTAGGTTTTGAGTCTTTTCATTGCTCCCCACCATTTCCAGTCCGTTCATCTACCACGTTCAGCTAGCCCTTTCCCTGGCATGTTCCCTCCTTCATGAATTCCATAGTTTCTGTACTCATGTGTATATTTCCTTGTGCATGCAGCTTTGCTTGCACACACACTCCTTGCGCTTGTTTTTGTTGTTGATGTGGTGTGGTTTGGTTGAGTGATAGGGTCTTGCTATGTAGTCCAGACTGGCCTTAAACTCACCATGTTGCCCAGGCTGATCTCTAATTCCTCATCCTCCTGCCTCACTCACCCCAGGGTTGGGATTATAGGTGTGTCTCATCACACCTGGCTATGAATACACATTTATGCTTATATATATCCTTAACTTATTCGGTGTTCTCTGGCTTTCATTAAATACAATCTGGTTAAATAAAAATCTCCTACGTTGCATCTGTGCCCCTGTAGTTCAGGGTGGCTGAGAAAAAAATAAAAACTGACAAGTGTGCTTTAACTTAAAGAAGCTGTAAGTTTTAGTATACTTCCTGATATTTACTTTGTACTTAATGACATTGACAATTTGGATTTGACTTATGTTTCCTTGTGGTTAAGTTTAGATTATCTTTAGCAGGATTACCACAAGTCCTCAAGGTGCCAACGCCTCCTGCCTAGTGATGCCAAATTCTCTTGGTGTATCAGGAAGCAGTTATTATGGATTAGTCTCATTCTGGCTCTGTCAAAGTTGGCCATTTGTTTAAGGCAGTACCTCTAACTTCTATACTGTACAACAATGATCTTACCCTTTGTAATTAATAAGTATAAGGAGATACTTTGAGATTATATAGATATCATGTTAATTTCCAAAGTTCCGGTATCCATGTTGGATTTTTGCCCAAAACATTGTGATGCTTATCAAATGGTAGTTTTTCTCATTCCATTATTAAAGAATAATTCCATCATTCATGTATTAGTTGGAATTCCAGTGAAATGAAGTTTTTCTTCCACCCCACATGAATTCATAGTATTTTTTTTACAACAGTCTCTAAAAGCTATGTCATTCTGCACACAAACCAGGAGGGCATGAGTTACATGACACACATCCTCATCCATGCTTTGCATCATTAGGCTTTCTGGTTTGTGTCCATCTACTAGATGAAAACTGAGAAGCAATTGTTTTAATTAGCATTTTTCTGTCAATAATTTTGAACAAATACATGCTTGAAAGATTTTTTGTTCTGTAAATTGTTTATGTCTTTGGTACATTTTCAATTGGTGTTCCTGTTCTTATATTGCTTTTCAGGAGTTCCTTAAATATGTACAATATTCTTTTGTTATAGTTAGGCTCTGGAAATTGGAGCCATTAGTCCATTGATGTATAATAATTATTGATAACAGTTTACTATTGCCATTTTGTTAATTTTTTTTGTTTTTTAGATCCTTTGTTCCTTTAATTTCTTGCTGTCATTCTTCATAAAACGATTTTTTCCAGTGATTCCTCTTTTATCAACTACAGAATTTTTTATTTATGATTACCATGAGACATATAACAATCTTAAAAAAGGTATAACAGTACATTTTAAACTGATGAGAATATCATTTATATTGAACTCTATACTATACTTCTACTTTCACCCAATATTTTATGTTCTGAGGTTACTGTTTATATTTATCCATCAGTAAATTATTGTAGCCATACTTTTTAAAAAATGCTTTTGCCTTATAATGGAAAACAGACCAAACATAGGAAGAAACGGCACAAAAAAGGTTTAGGAGGCAGTTTATTACACTGGTGGGCCTGACTGGGATCTCTCCCAGAGTCAGCATCCTGCCTGGCGGGGCTTTGAGGTTTTTCTAGGGAAAGCAAATGGGAAAGTCAAAGGCAGGCTTGATGCATTGTGATTGGAGGGTTGAGTGACATCAGGGGTTGCTGAGAGTTTAAACATCTCAAGTTACAGCTTTAGTTTCACTCTCACAGCCCCACACACCACTCTGTCAGCTGCTTGCAGGAATTCAAACCCTGCAGTGCTCTGCCTGGCCTCCCAGGCTATGGTGTGACATCTTCACAGAAGCCTCCACACCCTTATTCTTGTATTCTGCATGTCTGCAAAGCCAGAGTGAAACTAAAGCTGTAACAGAGATCCCAGGAAGGAAGAGATGACAGGAACATGGGACATCTGCCAAGAGAAGCCGCAGGGACCATGCAAAACCTACCCATTTGGATTCCCTTACTGTTAAAATCTAACAGTCATGAGCTGTGCTCCCCTAGGCACTAGGTGGTGAAGATGGTAATGGCGAAGATGAAGGTGTAAGAGGATCAGAAGCCAGGCAGGAGCAGGCTGCAGCAGCATGTTAAGGTGTTCTGGAGCAGCCTACAATATGTAGAGCACTTTATCCAGAATATTATCTCCACGGTGGAGTCTACTTTGGGAGCAGGGGCCACGCTGGTGGAGGGCAAGGACTGCCAGTTTTACTTGAAGGAGGCCATCCAGCTCAGCATGCTCACTGCCACCACGAACAGAGTACAGGGCATAACCCCGCTGCCTGGCCGGGGCCCAGCGACTTCTGCATGCACCCACCCACACTGCTCTGCCTGGGGGTGCAGGAAACAGGAGCTGGACCCGGCTTGATTTTGTAGCCTCTACCCCACCCAGCACCTTTCCAGGGTCCCCCTGTCCCTGGGCCTCTGACACTTGCAGTAATCTTTGCTGCCGGACGATATCTTTACAGTGCACTGCATTGTGACCTCACCAAGAAAGGTTACTTTGTGACTCTGGCAAGACCTTTTGCTCTGGCTGGGAGCCTGGTGCTCTGGGCAGTGAAAACAAGAGGGCACCCCACCTTAGGACCCCAGCCTTAAATTTGAGCAAACAGGTGCCAAGCCATCCCTCCCTCCCCACCCCACATTCACCTTTGCACATGCTCGCTCAGATGTAGCCTTGTCTCTGCCAGACTGTGCTCCGGCTCGTTCCTCTCAGGGGAATAGACCAGATTTCATTAAAACAGAAACAACATACCCAAGGGCACCTAGAGCTATAGTCCTGGTAGGCCAGGATATTAATTCAACACCTTGGTTGCACTCCTCGGCCAAGCAGTTACCTGACTTCATGGGCCAGGTCCATTTGGACAGATGAAAATTTTTACAAAGTTCTTGGGTGAATGCGGTAAATGAAATGTTTTGCAGTGACACGCAGCATGTGAGAGGTTGGTGCTGCTGGTGGTAAAATTTACCAGTAGTCAAGGAATATAGAAAAGTTAAGAACAGCTGGTGAGTCCAAGAGTGGACTAGGAGGAAAGGCTGAGATTTTTATAATTGATTTTAACGTGGGGGCAGGAGGGGGCTAGAAGTGGTATCCCAGGAATGTCTTCAGCAGGTCATGGTGGTTCTACTGTCCATCCATCCATGAGTAATGCTTTTGCTCCACAGGGTCTAGTGGCATTGGCATTGGTGGACACATTCCTTCCAGGTAAAACTGATTGAAAAATGTGTAAAACTTGACTAATGTTAGTGGTCAAAGGGATCCAAGTAAAGTATGTTTGAGCTGAGCATGGGGGCATACACCTGCAATCCCAGCCCTCAGGATGCTGAGGCAGGAGGGTTGCAGCGAGTTTGAGGCCAGCCTGGGCTATACAGTGCCCCTTTCTCAGGAAAACCTAAGTAAAATATGTTTGTACTTGAAAGGAACTTTTGACATTATATTAGGATAGAGGAAGAAGTGGTATGCTAAGCAGTTAGATCATCTACTAATGTATGGGTGGTTCCTGCATATAGTTCACAAGGTGGGAAGTTAATGTTCCAGATTCATCACTCAGCCACAATATGGCCTTTAAAGAAACATAGGTGAAATAACCATGATTACCCACATTTGTAAAACTGACAAAACTGGGGCTAACTGATAAAACTGCTTTTATAAAATATTTGCAAAAGAGTACTTCTAAGGAACAAGTTTTCTTGCTGTATTTTTAAAATAAGGTTTGACTTATACCCAACACTTCTGGAACTCATACCTTTTATTAATACTTTTATTCATTGTAGTAGGTTTTAAAAAATTTTACTTCATTAACATATCATGAGTTGGTTTGCCAGGCAGCACTATAACTATAAGCACTTCTCTGTGGTGTCTCATCTATCCTCTGGTGGCCTTAAAAGACAGATGCCATGAAAGAGAAGTGGGGAGGAAAAAGGGAAGGGGGAAGGGAGGGAAGAGGGGAGGGGAGGGCAGAGGGAAGGTGGGAGGGAAAGGGAAGGAGGGGAGCGGACCTGCACACAAGAGATCATGCAGGTGTTATTACAAGTATCTTCAAGTCCGTCTTTTTTTTTTTCATTTTCTCAGTAGTGTTTCAAAGGATGGGCTTTTAATTGTTTTTTAAAAGACAGGGTTCATGCTATGTAGTTTAGGGTAGCTAAGAGCTTTTAATCTTGTAAAGTCCAATTTATCATTTCTTTTTACAGTCATTTATCTAACTTGTAATCCTGTTAGTGTAAATGGTCGTCCTGTAATACTTCTAAGTTACTTATAGTTACTGACATTTTTCAGTTTTTTATTTCAATTTTGATCAATTATGTCCACTAGAAAATCTTTTACTTACTTTATTAGTATTCATTTCTGGTCCTCTTAATTCATTCAACATTTACGGTTCCTTTTACTCATTACAAATCTTGAATAATTTTGCTAACTTACTCAATTTTGTGTGCATAACCATGTATAACTTTATACCTTTGGTGCCTGAATAAGTTTTGGTATGGTATTATGTACAAGATAATCCTAAAATACAATGGCATTTGCAAAATATATTTTTCTTACATACCTAAAGTCTACAGGTCAACTGTTGCTAGAGCTGCGTAAATAATATCTGGGCCAGGGTCTCTGTCATTGTGTGAACCAAAGAATCACACTGGTGAAAAGAAGGCTGCCACAGAGACAGGCCCTATACCAATCAGGAAAGGTAAAACCGATGGCAACACCCACACCCGGCCCTTTTCTTGTAAAAACAAAGGTATTCCTAGGACACATCTACCAATGTTTTGCTTCTCTTAGTCAGAGGCAGGTCAGCTGGACACTTCCCGCTTCAAAAGATGATAAAGAAGTGAGTAGTTAAGAGTACTGAAATTGCATTTTGGCTTAACAAAGTGTCTAATACTGCAAAAGTGGCTCTTCGTGTCCAAGAAAAGAAATAAATCCTCTTCCCAAGAAGATATAAATGATATGTAAATCATACAGAACACTTAAAACCTTGTGATATAGAACCTGTGAAAGGATGGACAAATAAACATGTAAAACTAAAATGATGTGAATAGGAAAATCGGTACAAGGTCAAAACAAACACTATACATTTTTTCAGAATGAAGTTACTATTTTTAACATATAAAAACAATTTAAAAATGGTGATACAAACAATCCAAAAAGAAAAACCTATGAATTAATAATGTATAAAGGCAAAGTATAGAATAGCAAATACAAACAGCCAAGAAATGTTTAGAAGCCAAGTATGGTGGCATATGCGTATAATTCAAGCACTCTGGAAGGCTAAGGCAGGATTATAAATTCAAGCCCAGCCCAGGCAATTTAACAAGTGCTGTCTAAAAGAATAAATAAATAAAATAAAGGCGATGTAGCTTTGTGCAAAGTCTCTAGGTTCAACCGATATTACAAGAAAAAATGTAAAACATAATATGCAGATTAAAATTAGTTATCACTTTGAACTCACGAAGTTACTCTATTAAAAAGTAAATCTATTTTTAGTAGAGGGAAATGGATAATTTATATACTGTTATATACATAAAATGCTACAGTTGTATTACAAATAATCTGATAAAATGTATTAAAATTAGTAAACACATACAATTTAATCATCAATCTCATCTCAGGCATATGATATGGCATGTTAATGCCCATGGAATAATCCACTAACCTATGCTACCTCTTCAGGATTGTAGTAACATCATTTTTCTTAGAGACAAAAATGTGAATAACCAGTGGCAAAATGGTCAAAAGAATTATGGTATTCCTCCACCATGGACTTCTCAACTAGTTAAAAATTATGGAGTGCAAGACAATGATCACACACATAGAAAAATGTGTGTACAAATTAATGTGTATATGACTGTGAGCATGAAGAAACGAGTTGACAGACTATCTGTTGACAGACTATTGAGATGATAGGATTTGCTAAGACACTGGAATAAGTACAAAAATGCAGAGTACATAGACCATGCTGTGAAAGTCACATCCACACATGGTGGTACATGCCTGTAACACCAGCACTCTGGGAAGCTGAGATGGAAAGTTCACAATTTTGAGCCCATCCTGGGAACTTAATGACTCAGCAAAATTTAAAAAAAAATTTTAATATTTAAACAATGTTTTTAGAAATTAAAATTAAGGGCTGGGAATGTAGCTCAGTGCAAAGGCCCTGGGTTCAATCCTCAATAGCACCAAAAAAGTCATTTGTACAAAGCTTTGTGTATGCACACACATTTTTGTTTAAATATTTTGATTAAAAGAAAGGCAATTTTAGACTGTTCTATTTCTCCTCACTGAAGACACTGATTTAAAATCAATTCATGAAACACAATAAATTCTATTTCTTATGGAATTTACTTTTATAGGAAGGCTTTTTCCAAAGTATCAAATTTAGAGCTTCTCCCACAGTTAATCCATTCTGTTCTGAGGAAACATATTCTTCTCAATTATTTATCTGATACATACTGAGGTGTGATTCCTGGCTAAAGTAATAACCAATATAAAATAATCATAAGGTTTCTCTGTAAGATGGGTAATTTATAATTGGTTCTGACTTGTGTGACACATTCTCATTTTCAGAACATACATGATTTCCCTTGTGTATAAATAGAGAATACTGAAAACTGATTTCTCTGTGAAGCTATTCCCACATTTATGTTGCCTCCTTTTAGTAAATAAAAGGTATGCCAGTCACTCTCCAGAAAGTTTCTGGTGTGTAATGAGATTTGAACTGTTCTTTTTGCTCACATGTAAATTTGCTGATGTTTAGGTCACTGAATTCAGTGGAAGATTCCCTATAGGTGCACTGATAAAATTTCTCTCCAGTATGAATACTCTCACATGGAATGAAGCATAATTTGTGAACAAAATCCTACTCACATCAGTATATAAAACTGCTCTCCCTATGAACTGTCTGATTTTCTTACATTGACTTAATTCACAGTATGAGATTTTTTTGAAACATTAAAGTGCATTTTATTAAAAACTTTAAATTATAAAACTGTCTTTGAATAGTTTTGATGCAAATGCAAATGAACTGTAATATGTTCCCCTAAGAAGACATGAATAACCTACAAAACTTCCCTAGTGAAATTTATAACCTACACACTCCAATCTATACTGACCTCGGAGTTCCATTTAAGATTTAGCTATGCCATTCCACTCAGTTTCCCATCATTTACTCAGTCAATTCCTCAGTGTAAGGAACATCACCAAAGAAAGTCTTCCTTTCCCCTAGAGATCGATTTTGTGTTGACAAGAGGTAATGTAGTTTGTCTTCTTTCTTTTTGTCTTGAAGTATGGAATTTTATTATTTTAAAATGTGGCTGAGAATTTAAAAACTTGAGAATCACTCAATAATCCTACTAAAGTAAGTTCTGAAATCCTTATTTTCAAACTTCTGGACTCTCAGGCCACTCACTGTTAACTTCACTTTCTACCCAAAGGAAAAACCATAGTGTTAAAGAAGACATCTAAGCATCCTTTAGTCAATATATTGCTTTTGCTGAAGTTTGGAAGCTACCAAATAAAATCTGGCACCAGAGGGGGTGATTTTCTTGTATCACAACTTGTAAAGTCTTTAAAATAATGTTGTAAATTGGAGCATTTTTTTCTCTAAGTCAGTAATTTTGGTGATTTAAAAATAAATTTTGAAAAATAAAAAAATAAATAAAAATAAATTTTGAGATTCCAGACTCATTAGGTAGGAACAACTATTTCAATCAACTGAAATGATCTGTTAATGGACGAGTAGGTGGTAGAAATCTGTATTGTCTTTTGAGAACTAAAATTAAGGCTGAAGAAAGTATTTTTTAATACTTTCTATTTTTATATTTAACTTTTTGAAGGGACAGAAAGCTATCCATGCAGTGAGAAATTGCAGGTGTAAGATAAGAGATAAGACATAGTCTCTAGAATGTGAGGTAGCTTATTACACAGAGCTGCTACCTAATGCCTAAGGCAACCTTCCACAGTCCTGCAGGTATCCCCTTTCAAAAGGGTGAAAAAATAGACAAGCCCTCACAGAACTAATGTCTCATTTCACAACCTCAATATATGATTAGGTAAAGGAAATCAGGGATTGCTATTATCCCTAGCCTGGTCACCTGTTGAAAGCAAAGACAAATGTTCTCTGGAAGTAGAGACCACCTCAACCATCTGTCTCTACTGTTTTAATAGGCTGTGTCTGGCAAGTGATTTATAAAATCACTTGCTATACAAGATGACATCACCCAAACTCAAGTAAAACAACCACTAACAAAAATAGGCTAAAAGAGTAGCTATATTAAAAACTATCTGTAGAAGAAACAGAATAAACCAGATGTATAATACAAACAGATAATATCTAGGAATTTCCAAGATGCATATATGCAAGCACGAACACACACACATACACACACACCACATATTAAAGAATCACTGCAACACCAAGTAGGATAAATACACAGAAAATTATACCTTGATAATACATCACCATACAACTGCTAAAAGCAAAAGTCAAAGAGATACAGTTTAAAGAAGATAGAAAAAAAAATACTTCAAAGAGAACTATAACTGGCAGCTTATTTTTCAACAAGAGACAGACTATAATGAACTATCTCCAAAACACTGATAAAAGTAAGTGCAACTGAGAATTCTATGCTCGCTAAAAGTAAGGTAAAGGCTGAGGTGAGGGTGAGGTGAAGCAAAAGGTAAGGTAAAGTAAGGTAAGGTAAAGCCAAGAGCTGGGGATATGACTCAGGGATACTATATGCTTAACATATGCAAGGATCTGGGGTTGATCCCCAGTACAAAAAGAAAAGGCCATGCCTCTCACACAAATTAAAACGGAATTTGCCACCAGTAAACTCACATTAAAAGAATGACTGATTATATCAGTTATATAAAGAATCCAAATGCATGACATCAATACTGTAAGTCTAGGTGGGAAAAGAGTTATGTTCCAACTCCCCTCCTTGATCAGAAGTGGTTTGAGTACAAATTTACATTTGCCTTTAACATGGGAAGTAAGCACACTATATTCTTTACCTGACAGTGCATTTTATGTAAAAAGAAAAATCACTACAGTAAAGAAACACTTCACAATGATGAAGTTTCAGTTAATGAGGAAAATTATAACAATTCTAAATTTGAATGTATGTTACAAAGAAGACTCAATATATAAAACAAAAATTGGTAGTTATAAACAAAAGACATGCAGTTATTCTGCAAGATTATAACATTTCAGCATCTGATTAAATATGATTATTTGTAGAGAATGGAAGAGATAGGAAGGGTACTTTTCCAAATGTTGAACTGTATTTTATCTTATTAAAAAAACAAGCTAAAATGCAAGACAATTGTACTCTGTGGTAATCTAGCCTGTAACGAATGTATAGAATATATATTAACAAAACTGAAGGAAAAGAATTCTAAGTTTTGGAACCCATTTTTCTTAATTTATCCCTTCTTCAAATAGAAACCATTAAGAACGTGCCACTTTTTATGAAAAAATTGAGGGCTGAAAATGCTGTTACCTAGGTCTAGGACCCTGTGGCTAAATTCTGTGACCCAAGGGCCAGTTCTGAGGTTACAAGTAGTTATAAGACTGCTGCTCACATCGTTGATCAATTCTGGGATACAGGCAGGAAGCCATTTAGACTTTCTGGAACCTAGTGGAACAGCATTTACCATTAAGTGCTAAAAACAAGAAATAATGATTTCCCAAAGAAAAAGTACAGTCCCCAGTGTCAATTTTCACAAAACCTTCTGTTTTCTTCTCATTACAGACATGAATTAATTAACTTCTGCCATGACCTCAGTCTCTTTACGGGGACTTAGATAATGAAAATTTTCTCACCACTCTACTCATATTATGAACCTTTTTTCTTTGTAACTACCAAATAGTTTTTGCCATTAAAAAAAAGAGATTGTAAGTCATCTCTTTACATTTTATATGTTACCCAAGTTGGTCTCAAATTCCCAGGCTCAAGTGATCCTCCTGCCTCAGACTGTGAGTACCCAGGACTGTAGGCATGCACCATGTCACCTACATTTTCCATCTTTACTATTATTTACTAGGGCCTTTCAATCTGTCAAGTAACCAAGGATGACCATGACACATTGCTTATTAAGATACTTTCTCCAAAGTATCTCCCCAAATGACAATGAATATCAGCCATATGATGCAGATATTTTAACTATACTGGAGGTGGTAGGTGAGCCATGGGTACCTCTTGCTTCTTGTTCAAACTGTAGCCTCTGATTTCTTTGTATTACCATGCTATGATTGTGGCACTGGGCACTCTATTTTCCCAATATCAGACTTCTGATTTATAGTGAGTTGACTTGTAAGTTGTGGCTTCCAGTTTAAGGCTTTCCCCACATCACTGCATTTATAGGGCTTCTGTTTAGTGTGGATTTTCTGGTGCTTAATAAGATTTGATCTAATAGTAAAGGCCTTTCCACATTGAGCACATATATATGGTTTCTCTCCTGTGTGAATTCGATGGTGTTCATGGAGCTGTGATTTCTTAATGAAGGCTTTCCCACAGACACTGCATTCATAGGGTTTCTCTCCAGTATGAATTCTCCTATGTCTATTCAAGTGTGACTTCTGGATGAAGGATTTCCCACACTCAGTACAAATATAAGGTTTCTCTCCTGTGTGAATTCTCTGATGCATAGTAAGTGTTGATTTCCTTGCAAAGGCTTTCCCACAGTCACTGCATTCATAATGTCTTTCTCCAGTATGGGACTGCTGATGTATATGGAGGCCTGACTTCCGAGTGAAGGCTTTTCCACAGTCACTACACTTGTAGGGTTTCTCTCCAGTGTGAATTTTCTGGTGTGTAAAGAGGTTTGATCTGTCTGTGAATGCCTTTCCACATTCAGCACATCTATATGGTTTCTCTCCGGTATGAATTTGCTGATGAACATGGAGTTGTGATTTCTTACTGAAAGATTTCCCACAGCCACTGCATTCATAGGGTTTCTCTCCAGTATGAATCCTCTCATGTGTAATAAAGTGTGACTTGTGGAAGAAGGCCTTCCCACATTCAGTGCAAACATAGGGTTTTTCTCCTTTGTGGATTCTCTGGTGCATACTAAGTGTTGACTTCTGAATGAATGCCTTCCCACAGTCACTGCACTCATAATGCCTCTCACCAGTGTGACACTTCTGATGGATTCTGAGCCGTGATTTCCATGTGAATGATTTCCCACAATCACCACATTTGTAGGGTTTCTCCCCAGTGTGAATTTTTTGGTGTTTAATGAGATTTGACCTATCAGTAAAGGCCTTCCCACATTCAGCACATATATAGGGTCTCTCTCCAGTATGAATTTTCTGGTGTATAATGAGATTTGTCTTGTGAGTGAAGACCTTCCCACATTCTGAACAGATGAAAGGATTCTCTCCTGTGTGAATCCGCTGATGCACAAGGAGTTGTGACTTTTTTATAAATGATTTCCCACAGTCACTGCATGCATAGGGCTTCTCTCCAGTATGAATTCTTTCATGTGTGATGAAATGTGACTTCCGGATAAAAGCCTTCCCACATTCAGTACATACATAGGGTTTTTCTCCTGTATGAATTTTCTGATGCATACTTAGTGTTGATTTCCTTGTAAAGGCTTTTCCACATTCAGTGCATTCAAAATGTTTCCCTCTGGTAGGAACTTCCTTATGTATGGTGAGTTTTGAATTATGAGGGAAGTTTTTTCCACACTGACCATATTCATAGAGTTCTCCAGTAAGATTTCGCGGACAACTGGACAGATCAGACTTCTGGGTACAGCCTCTTCCATATTCACTGTGTTTATAGTAATTTTCTTCATTATGAATTTTCTGACTACTTGACTTGTGTATATAATCCTTTCCAAATTCTGCGGGCATAAAGGGTTTTTTTCCAATAAAGATCCTTTGAGGTACAGCATTCTGGGGCTTCTGAATGAAGGCTGTCTTACATTTGCTATGCTCTTGCTGTTTTTCAGCATAAATTTTCTGACATGCAAATAAGGGTGACTTCTGAGTGAAATCTTTAACAAAGTCATAAAAAAAATTAAAGTTCTCCCCAGGATGAATTTTCTTATGTTGAGTAAGACCTTGCTTGGGGTTCAGAAGTTCCCTACACTGCTTAGTTTCACACACATTCATTTCTGGATGAGAATTAATAGGAGTAAATATATCACCATATCCAATAATCTTCTCAAGATATTCTGTGGCATCATTTCTATGGTGACTATATAAGCTTGCAACAGCCTTCAAACTCATTCCAAATGAGCTACTGTGGTGGAATTCTTTCCTTGAGGAAACAAGGTGTGTATGTACAGGAACAATTTTTCCTGTGTTCCCACAGTCTATCTCATTAGCTAGTGTTTCCTTGTTAGTGAAGGCAACATGATTTAAAGGTCTGTTTTGGTTTTCCTCATATCTCCTTTTCCATTTATCATCATTCCACAATTCTAAATATCTTATAAACAGATGAATTCTGTCAGACTGGAAAAAAAATTCTTCAGACAGTTCCTGTTGTGAAGTCTCAAAACCAATATTCCCACCTAAAAAAAGAGAAAAGATAAAACTGATACAAAGAACAATTAATGGAAGACAGAAGGACTGATACACTGAGTTGATTCAGGGTAAAAACAGAGAAAAGGGAGAAGCTTTTACAAATATTATACAGTTTTCCCTCGCTATCTTGCAGTTCACTTATTGCAGCTTCACTATCGTGGTTTTTTAAAAAAATATATCTAATTCTGTATTGCAGAGTTTTTGCTATATTGCAGGATTTTGCAGTATACTATACTTTACTGGTGAGTACCAACATAGAATTTTACACACTGTTAAAATTATAAAGGTTTAAGAGTGTAGAAAGTATTTAGGAGCATATGAAGTGTTTTATAAGCATGTGGGAAAGGTTAATAAGAGAGTGGGAAAGGTTTATAGGAGTGTGGGAAGGATTTATAAAGCCTTAAAATATACATAAATAATAAAATAAATATAATGCTGCTACTTCATGGATTTTCACCTATTACAGGGGGCCTCTGGAATGTAACTCCCATGATAGGTAAGGGATCACTGTACATATTATAATACATTATATATTATATATATTATATAATATATATTATAGTAATAAAATTAACATGGTATTATATTTACCTTATGATAAGCAACAGCATTTGGATGTACTATTCAAGACTCATTTAACTTTATCATAATCCTTTCCTATTGGTATTGCTAATCTATACCTCCAAGGCCCTAAAAGAAGTACTTTTAACTCTAGAATCTTATCCTTCAACTATAAGCCCTATCTCACTGATTTCTGTTTTATCTATTAACTACTATGCCACAAATACCAACCTATTTATGTTTATAGTGAAACTACTGAGGCCTCAGTCACTCTAACTCAACCAAAGGGTAAACTGGATGTCTATGACTCAGTTCTTCATACTAGTTTAGAGTACAGATACACATGTATCCAATAGGAAGCATAACAGGAGAAAGGGCCAGCCAGCTGAGGCTGAAAGTCAGCCATCAAATCTTTCCCCTTTCTGTATAATATTAAGCTTATGGCCAAGTACATGGCTGCCTCAGAACACTAGTTCGGTACAGTCTCACTTGTCTATTTGGTAGGACTAAGTAACTCAGTTCTTACCAATCAAATGGAAGTAAAATTTATGTTTGCTGTGAGAAGGCCACTCTTAGGGAAGTGAGTCTGTCTCCCACAAACCTCTTCTGTTCCCACCAGATATTTCAGATTTGGCAGCAACCAGCTCTATGCAGCTGGCAGTGCCCTAGGCCAGGGGTCAGAACACCAGGTTCTTGGGCCAAAACCCAGGCCTTCACCCAAAAGCTAAGAATGGATTTCATGTTTCTTAAGTGGCTGGAAAACAAAAACAAAAAACAAGAATACTTCATGGTGTACAAAAATCATTTGAAATTCAAATTTCAGTTTCCAAAGTTTTTTATTAGACCACAGCAAATTTATATACTAATATGCTCTCTATAGCTGCTTTGTGGGTACAAGAGCAATACGCATAGTTATGACAATAAGCATATAGGCCCCAAGCCTAAAATATTCACTGCTGTGCCCTATAGAAAAGGTTTGCCAACCTCTGTACTAGGCCAGTGATGACAAACATTTTAGAGTGTTCAATGATAACAAACAGCCAACTGCAGCATATGCGTGCCACAGGTTTGCCACCGTCTTAGGTGGTAATGGTGCAATGACTTCCTAGAAACTTTGTCCCTGAAAGGCCATTGTAGCCACCTGGCAGAACCTGAACCATTCACCTTGGAACTGTCATGCAAGGGGTAAGTGTTTGTATTATTTAACTCATTGTTACTTGGTATCTCTTAATTACAGAAGCATGGCTTTATTCCAATATTTATTCTAATATTCTTTTTTCCCAGAGTCATAGGAACATTCTAAATCCCAGAATACTGTATAAAGCATAGTACATTCTCAGTGACAATTATAGGGAACTCTACCCAGTCCTCATCACGGTCCAGGAAGTTTACATTTGCAATCCCAAGGCAAAGTTACTTGAATTCTAGGGAGTTAATTCCACTCTACCACTTCCAGTGCCCACCATGGCATAAATATACAATTATATATACAAGATGTCAGGGAGCCAAGTGGGTCCTAAGCCCAGCTAGGATGATGGCTAACTGGAACAAAGGCCTTGACCCAAGGTCAAACTTAGGTTTTATTAATTCATTAAGAAAGCTGTGGCTCAGGGATGAGTTACTGTGAGAGTGGCAGGAAGTACATGAGTGTCATGAGCTGGGTTAGGTAGGTAGTCTGAAATCACCTCTGCAAAATGCAGAAAAGGATATACAGAGAATGGGATCTGCATAACACAATAAAAAGTAGTATCTAATGTTTTGGAGTCAGTGCTTCATTTCTGATGTGTAATCTTTTTTTTTTTTTTTTTTTTTTTGGTACCAGGAATGGAACTCAGAACCTTGCGCTTGCCAGGCAGATGCTTTGCTGCTGAGCTATATCCCCGGCCCTAAAAATTTATTTATATATAATTCCCTTGTCACTACTGTTTGGGTTACTCATTCAATAAGATACAATCATAATCGAAGTGAATAAATGTATATATGCAAGCTGTCTCTTCACTAGCCAGTCTATTGTCTTACTGAATCTAAATATACATGTCAAATTCTTTAGTTTTCCTCCCTTTTCTTCCTTTTATTGACTGTTTCTATTCAAAGTTCACTGTCCTTCCTGCTCTCTGCTCTAAAAACTAACCTCTAATCTAACCACATCTCAAGGGAGGCTATTTTTTCTTTTATCTTAAAAACAAATATATTTGATACCTTCATGTTTATTTTTAAAGTAACACAGACTTGTGCATTAACAAACGTATAATACACAAAGGTTGAAATTTTAAAGATTCCATACAGTTATTTTCTCTTTCTAATTACCTCTAAATTGCTTCCAGGAGAAAAACTTTA
Organism: Chinchilla lanigera; assembly: GCF_000276665.1. Lineage (NCBI taxonomy): Eukaryota > Metazoa > Chordata > Mammalia > Rodentia > Chinchillidae > Chinchilla > Chinchilla lanigera. The sequence continues at coordinate 23,915,995 of NW_004955422.1, read as the reverse complement.
AACTCTTTCTGAAATAAAGCAAAATAACCTCCCTGCCTATAAATTAAAGAATTTAATTTTAGTAAGTATTTTCTATAGAAACATTTTTTAGAAGTATGGGACAACTGACCTCAATGGCACACACCTGGAATCCCAGCACTCAAGACACAGTGAACTAGAAATTCAACACACCACATTGTGGACTTATTTGAAAAAAGAGAAGAAGAAACTGAGTAGAGTAAGATATATAACAAAGTACCATTTTCAGAACTTAAAAACACCAACAACTTAGATTCTACCAATACCTTACAAATCCAAAGACAGCACATAATTAGAGCAGTTGCCTCTGGGAAGGATAAAAATGAGTATGGGGAGTTGGGATTAAAATGCAAACATACTGATGATGACACTGGCTGTAAAGTTATAATTAACTCGATCTCCTGCACTTGAGGTACAAAGGCTTCTTGTGAAATATTTCCATAAATAAATTAGAAAGATCAAGTCAATGTTGTGTTATACTAGTTAAGTAGGAAGAAAATGTTTATGGTGCTCTCAAAGTCAATAGTTAGAGGAGAGGCCTGGGGAGATTATAAAATAAACTCAGCTGAACATGGTGGTGAATGCTTGTAATACCAGTTACACGGGAGGCTCAGGCAGGAGGACTGCAAGTCTGAAGTCACACTGGGCAACTTAGGAAGACTGTCTCAAAGTAAAAATTTAAAAATTAAAAAAAAAATTTAAAAGTGGCTAGGGACATTGCTCAGTGGTAGCACACTCCAGGTTTGTCTTTTTTTTTAAAGCTTACCAGCAAACAGGAGTGTGAGCCACACTGATTTCCATTAAGAACACAGGTATTTGAATATCTGAATACCTACACAAAGGCTCTAAAGTCCTGAAGGAGGTAGAAAAAATAAAAATTTTCTAGGGAAAGTAAGAAAAAAGGAAGAAATCAAAATTCTTGATGATGTAGAGTGGGATATAAAGAACACCCTGGTATGGGCAGTGGGGGACAGCATTTAGATATCCAAAGGACTAACATCAACCCTATCCAGTATGAAAGTTCAGAGCATAAGCAGAAAAGTCATATTATCTGCACTTTGAAGTGGCCAGCCCCCGGCAGCACAGATGCAAATGAGTCACACTGTGTCCCCTGTTCTTGGTTCCTTACTCACCTGGATAGCTGTGACTTGAGTTCTCACTTCCCAGTGAACATGGGTCTTCTCCTGGCTCCCAGCTGAAGATGACTTCTGGGTTGGGAATCTGACATCCTATCAAGAAGAAACAATACAGCAGTTGGTTTCAGAGGCCATAGAATGAAGCATGCCACATGATTTCTAGAAAAATTCACTGAGAACAAAGGTATACTCACAGAATGCAAAGGAGATTATTAAGAGCATGGGACAAAATCAAGAAACCATTACATACTCAAGATATTCCACAGCCTGTCAAAAGTCCACATGTCTCAGAAAACCCAGATTTCAGAAACTGCACTAAGAAAGAAAATAAACTAACACAGGCACAGCCTATTAATATATCCACAGGGCTGAGCTCACCCACTGAGACCAGGTTGAAATAGTTCTCCAGCATCACATCCCTGTACAGGCTCTTCTGGGCAATATCCAGGTGCTGCCATTCCTCCTTGCTGAAGTCTACAGTTACATCCTCAAAGGATACTACTCTCTGTGAAAACAAATTCCAATTCAAGGGGAAGGATCAAGATTATAACATGTGATCTAAACACCTATATTTTATGTTATTTTGAAGAGAAAATGTAATCCTTTAAAAATGATCATCCAGTCCTTCTGTAATATTGGTAATATTCACCTTAAAAATCTATGTGCTAGCTGGTTGCCTATACCTGTAATTCTAGTGCTCTGAAAGGCAGAGGCAGGAGGATCACAAGTTCAAGCCCAGCCTGGACAGTGAGTTAGTGAGACTCAGTCTCAAAATGAAAAATGAAAAGGGCTGGAGATGTAGTTCAGGGCCAAGGCTGTGGGTTCAATACCCAGAACCACAAAAGAAAGAAAGGGTTTGTGTGTTGGGGGGATTAGACAATTCACAGACTGGTAGAAAATGTTTTCAAATTATACACTTGTTAAAGGACTTGTACCTAAAATATAGAAAGAATATTTAAAATGCAATAGGGGCTGGGGATGTAGCTGAGTGGTAGAACATTTGGCTAGCATGTGTGAGGCCCTTGAGTTCAATATCACTACCACCAAAAGAATCTCAATAAAAAGACAAGTCAATAAAAAATGAGCCAATGATTCAAATACACATTTCTCCAATGAAGACACACAAACAGCCAATTAGCTCATAAAAATATCCATCAGGGAAGTAGGAATCAAAAACACACAGAAGTATCCCTTCAACTTCAATAAGATGACTAGTCATCAGAGAAATGTAGCTACCAAAAAGGCTGTAATAAAAAAGACAGATAATAACAAGGTTTAGTAAGAAAAAAGTTGAAGCCCTCATACAGTGTTGGTGGAAATATCGAATAGTACAAATGGGAAGCCGTCAGGCAATCACCAGCCTTCCAATATGACTTACCAGTTCTACTTCTAGGCATATATCCAACAGAAACAAAAATATCTATGTACACAAAACCTGTATGTGAGTGCTCATAGTAGCATTATTTATAACAGCCAAAAATGGAAACAAATGTCACCAACAATGAAGAAAATGTTGTATATCCATACAATATAATAGTATCCAACCATAAAAAAGAAATAAAGCACTAATACTTGCTGCAAATGCATGAATCTTAAAAAGACTAAAAGAAGCAAGTCATAAAATCCCACAAGTCACACGATTTCCATGTTACATGGTTGCTGGAAATTCTTGGTGTTCCTTGGCTTGCAGTTGTATAACTCTTATAGCCTTCATTGTCACATGGTCATCTTCTCTCTGTGTGTCTGTTTTCATGTGGCATTACTCCTTTTTGAAAGCCTAAACAGAGCCTATTTTATTTTCATTGGATGTGAATTCTATATCAACAGTTCTTTTCCTTCAGCACTTGAAAAATATGCCACTTTTTTGGATTCCATGGTTTATGGTGAAACATTCAGTCTTATTTAAATGACTATTTCCCCACAGGTAACATGGCTTTTTTTCTGTGATTGCTTTCAGGTTTTTCTTGAATTTGGTTTTCACACGTGTATGATGTGTATGGGCATGGATCTATTTGATGTTTTCTGTTTGAGGTTTTCTCATCTACTTGAATCTGTATACATTTGTCTTTTGCTGAATTTGGGAAGTTTACTGGGACATTCATCCAGCACACAGAGCTAACAATGGTCTGGTCTGAGTCCATACTCAGCACTCCAGCTGATTTGAGCCTACACAGAGCTCTCACTGTCCTGCTCCTAAATACATAGGAGCTTTTTTTCCTTTTCCATCATTGGTACATTTTTTATTTTTCATTATTGTTTTTCTTTTGGTGGAGTCTGGAGTTTTACCACCCATTTTCTTGCCCCATTTTAATATTAGTTTAATTAATGTCTGAATAGACCCCCCCTTTTATTCTCTCTCCCTTCTTTTCTCACCTTCTCTTTTTTAACTTGCTCCCTTTTTCTCATTTTCTTTTTCTCTAGTTTAATCTTCACTCTCTATTATTTATCCTTCTGTCACTGTTACCTAATATCACTAATTTCTCTTTACTCCTTAACATAAGTCCTCCTGCATCAATCATACCACATTCTTCACATCTATGATTGCTTTATTTTTCATAACCTGTTTCTTTTCTCTTTTTTCTTCAGACTACCACACCTGTACCACCTACTCTTATGAATCTACAGGTAATTTAAAATATCTTACTATGGATACTACTTTATGATAAAAGGGGGTAAACTGTTCTATTGAGGGGATATTTACTGTATATAATTTTCTCATTTGTTTCAGATCTTGTTATATAACTACTTTATAAACCCTATACCTAGGATTAAAGGTATTAGTTATTACAGTTTGCCATTTCCAGTTTGCATTTGATACTAAAGTTATTGCTGCTTGTACTAAGTTAGCCAAAGTGACATCGTTGTTTTGATCAACTGATCTTCTTTGTATGTCAATACCTAGATTATCTGGGCCCATAAACAATACTACACCAAAGAACTTGGTACTGGACCAAAAGATCGCCACCTTTCATCAACAAACTCAGGGGGCAAGGATGTGGAACAATCCAAAAGCTACCCATCTATAGACTTTCTATAGTAGTAACTGTGGAGTTTACAAAGCAAATGAAAGAGGCTCTAGGAAAAATTAAATCAAAAATAATTTCTCAGATAACTATGGAGATGATGAACATACTGAAAGACATGCTTAGTGACTCTAGAGCAGATGCAATATAGAGGCTTAGGAAATTTGTAGAGAACATGAATTTCCAATATAGGAAAGAAATGGAATCCATGAAGCAGATTCAAACAGATATCAGGGAAATTACAAATTCCATTAAAAGTATAAACAGCAGAATGACACAATGTGAGGACAGAAGGTTAGTGATCATGAAAAGAAAGATTTCTTAAAAATACCAAGGGACTATGAAAAATCAAACCAGCAGCTGCTAGATGATGCAAAGAAGACACACATAAGGTTGACTGGAGTCTATGAAAGAGCAGGAGATAGTGAACATAACATTAAAAAAAAACATGTTCACAGATGTCATGGCAGAAAACCTCTCAGGCAGAAAAAATAATTTGATATACAGTAAGTGAGGGATATAGAATTCCAATTATCTATGATTAAAAAAAAACTACAGCAAGGCATATAATAGTCAAAGATTTCAGAAATTCAGCACAAGAATAGAATAGTAAAAGCTGTTAAAGAAAATAAATAAATCACGTATAAAGGAAAAACTATCAGAATCACAGCAGACTTCTCAATACCAACCATTAAGTCAAAGAGAGCTTGCAGTCAAGTATTTCAAGCCCTAAAAGAAAGCAACCTCCAACCCAGACTGCTGTCCCCTGCAAAATTATCTTTCAAAATTGATAGAGAAATAAGGCACTTCCATAATAAAAAAAAAACCTGAAGAAATTCATGAACAAAAAACTAGCATTCTAAAAAGTTTTGAAGGATATTCTAAAAAGAGACAATGAAGTCAGCAATTTTAATAAACCCAATACAAGGAATCCACTCAGCAGGGCCAACAATTACATACAAAGGAAAGAAAGGGAACCAATAATAGGAAAATAATTCAATGACAAGTGTGAATGGTCTCAATTCACAAATCAAAAGAAACATATTTAACTCTAAAAGAAATTCACAGATTGACTATCAAAGGATGGAAAATAATATTCCACATGAGTGTGATGGCACACATCTGTAATCCCAGTATTCAGGAGACTGAGGCAGGAGGATTGTTGCTAGTCCATGTCCAGTTTGGGCTACACAGTGAGTTTGAGGTCAGCCTGGGCTACACAGGGAGACCCTGTTTCAAAAAACCAAAAAAAGAAAAAAGAAAGAAGAGCAAACAACATTCCATGTAACAGGAACCCAGACAAATTGTCAAATCCAGTAGCTTTTCTATTTCCAGAGAAAGTGGATTTCAAACCAAGACTGATCAGAAGAAATAAAGAAGTTCACTACATACCTGCTAAGGGAACAATCCAAGAGAAAGAGATAACAATCATAAATACATATGCACCAAATACTGTTGTACCAACTACATAAAACAAACACTAACGGATAGGAAAAAACAGACAAACACTGAAACAGTTGTGATGTAGAATCTCGACACACTCCTGTCACAAACAGATAGATCAACTAGACAAAAAAGTCAACAAAGAAATATCAGAATTGAACCACACCTTTGAACAAATGGACTTAGGATCATCTACAGTGTTTTACCCAACCACAGAATATACATTCTTCTACGCAGCATATGGGACTTTCTCCAAAATAGACCACATACTACCTCATAAAGCATGCTTAAGTAAATACAAAAAAAAATGAAATTATCCCATGCATATTATCACATCATAGTGCAATGAAATTGGAAATAAATGGAAGAAACTACAAAAACTATATTAACACATGGAAATTAAACAATACCACCTTCAACAACCAATGGATCACTGATAAAAATAAAGAAGAAATTAGAGTTTCTACAACTGAATAATAATATCAATGTGACATACCAGGAACTATATGACACATGAAAGCAGTCCTACAAGGGACGTTTATAGTGGTGAATTCCTGCATTAGAAAAACAGTGCAAGCTCAAATAAATAACCTAATGTTGAACCTCAAAAATTGTAGGAAAAGAAGAACAAGTTAAATCCAAAGCTTGTACAAGGAAGGAAATTATACAGATCAGAGTGGAAATTAATGCAATCAAGACTAAAAAATAACACAAAGAATCAAAGAATGGAGTTATTAGTTCTTTGAAAAATTAAACAGGCAAATGCTTTGCCAATGTTATTAAAAAAAAAAAAAAAAAAAGGAAAGAAAAGATCCATGCAATGAGGAGTGAAAGAGGAGAATCACAACAAATCCTGTAGAAATCTACAATATCATCAGTACCTACTTCAAAGGCCTGTATTCAAATAAGATGGGAAATTCAGAAGAAATGAACAGATTCATAGATACATATGTTACTTGAGCTGAATCAAGAATATATAAAAATTCTGAACAACCCAATATCAGTCAACTAAATTGAAAGAATTTTTTAAAAAAAACTACAAACAATGAAAAGCCCAGGTCATGATGGATTCAAAGAAAATTCTACAAGAACTTTAGAGAAAATCTAATGCTACTACTCCTCAAACTCTTTAATGAAAAGAGAAGCAATGCTCCCAAACTCATTCTAAGAAGGAAGCATAACCCTGACACCAAAACCAGAGAAGGACACAACCAAAAAAGAGAACTACCAATGTTTTTAATGAAGATAGATGCAAAAAATCTTCAATAAGATATTGGTAACCAATGCAGCAAATCATCAAAAAGATTATACACTATAACCAAGTAGGCCTCACCCCAGGAATTCAGGAATGGTTCAACATATACAATTCAATAAATGTAATATACAACATTAACAGAACCAAGGACAAAAACCACATGATCATCTCAATAGAGGCAGAAGATGCATTTGAAAAAGTCCAATACACATACATGAAAAAAACCTAAGGAAAATGGGAATAGACGGTATTTACCCCAATCTGATAAAAGGCATCTATAACAAATCAACAGCCAACATCATATTAAATGGTCAGAATTTGGAAGTTTTTATTCTAAAATCAGGAACTAGAATGCCCGCTATCATCACTCTTACTCAGTGCAGTTCTGGAAACATTAACCAAGGCAACTAGACAAGCGAAAGAAATAAAAGGAATACAGATAGGAAAGGATGAAGTTAAATTATCATTATGTATAGGTGACATGGTACTCTATATACAGGATTCCAAAAATTTCCCCAAAAGACTCTTAGACTTAATAATCAAATTCCATAGCATAGGATACAAAGTCAAGACCCAAAAATCAGCAGCATTCCTGTACACAAACAACAAACTCACTGAGAGAGAGAAATTAGGGAAACAACACCTTTCACAATAGCATCAAAAAAAAAAAAATGAAATACTTAGGAATCAATCTAACAAAGGAAGTAAATGATCTTTACATTAAAAACTAGTACTCTGAAGAAAAGAGATCAAAGAGGATATCAGAAAATAGAAAAATAACCCTTGTTATTGGATAGGCAGAACTTATACAGTGAAATTGGCCATACTTTCAAAACTGTTACATAGATTTAATGCAATCTCAATCAAAATACTAACAGCATACCTCACAAACTACACTAAACAATCCTAAAATTCATATGGAACCAGAAGAGACCATGGCTAACAAGCACAATTCTAGGCAACAAAGGCAAAGCAGGGGACATCACAATCCCCAACCTGAAATTATACAACAAAGCTACGGTGATAAAACAGCATAGTATTGGCAAAAAAAAAAAGCAAAAGCAGTATCAACAACAAAAAAAACCACCATGGAACAGAAGATGTAGAAACTCCGAACATACTCAGCTACCTTATCTTTGACAAAAGACCCAAACATCCTCACTGGAAGAAAGATAGCCTCTTTAATAAATGGTGCTGAGAAAACTGGCTTTCCACATGCTGAAGATTAAACCTAGACCCATATCTCTTTAGTATACACGAAACTAAATCAAAATGGAACAAACATCTAAACAGAAATAATCTGCTGGAAAACAGAATAGCTAAAACTCTGGAAGACATAGGTATAAGCAAAGGTTTTATGAAAAAGCCCCAATCATAGAAGAAATACTACAAAGAATTAACAACTGGGGTCACATCACATTAAAAAGCTTTTGCTCAGCAAAAGAAACCACCAATAGAGCAAAGAGACAACCCACAAAATGGGAAACATTTTTTTACCAGCTATTCCTCAGGCAAACGACTAACATCTAGAATATATAAGGAACGCAAAAAATCAGACCCTCCCAAATATAAAAACCCAATCCCAAAATAGGCATCTTAAATGAATAGACATTTCTCAACTAAAGAAACACACACCGCAAATAAATATAAGACAAAATGTTCAACATCACTGGTCTTGAGAAATGCAAATTAAAACAACACTGAGATTTCATCTCACTACAGAAAGAATGACTATCATGAAGAAATCAATCAATAACAAATACTGGAGAGGACATGGAGAAAAAGGAATGCTTCTCCATTGTTGGTGGGAGTGTAAACTGATAAAATCACTACAGAAATCAGTATGGAGATTCCTCAAGACTCTAAAACTAGAGATTCCACTTCACCCAGCTATTCCCCTTCCAGGTATCTTTCTGAAAAGTTAAAAGCATCATAACACAGCGATATACGCACACACGTTTACAGCAGCACAATTTGTAATAGCTAAATCTTGGAAACAGCCCATATGCCCATCAACAGATGAATGGATAAAGAAACTGTGGTCTTTATGTACTCTGCTATAAAAAAGGATAACTTAAGTGATTTTTTGGTAAATGGATGCTCCTTGAAAACATAATTTTAAGTGAAATAAATGACACACATTTAAATAGCACATTGTTTCTCTTGTGTGAGAAACCCAGAGGGTAAATCAGGACCAAAATGGAGGATAGATTTTGGGAAGAAGGAAGTAAGTGTTCAAATGGCAAGGAGAACAAAGGAGGGGAAGGAGAAAGGGAATAGAAATTTTAAAAAATAAAAAAGAATTAAGGAAAGCAATAGAAACAAAGTTTTGTAAATGGAGAGGGGCAGAAGAATTGAAGGGAAGGAAGTGGAACAGAGAAAAAGAGAATTAAACTACATTATGCACAGGTGCAAATTTTCAATAATGAATGAATGTAATCATTATGTATGTCAAAAGTGTACTAATATACTTTTTAAAAAAAGAAAAAATTTGAAAAGATAAAAAAGAGAATATTCATAAAAAGATTCTATGTAAAGATCATTTTCTGATTTTTATAATCATCTAACATCTAAGATTGATACATAAAATCAGGGAAAAACCACAACCAATTTGAAGAATAAAACAGCAGACACTACCACGTATCTTGCAAATATTGAAAGAATAAGACAACATTTCTTCTATGAACTCAGTTATGTCCTCCAAATATTCACATTGAACTCCTAACCTCCTATATGATTGTCTCCAGAGAAAAGGCTTTTAAAAGGTATTTAAGGTTAATTGAAATCATACAAATAAGAGTCCTCATCTGGTAAAACTAGAGGCCTTGAAGAGAGTTATCTAAGGCATTCACAAAACAGGTCTTCCAGAAGTGCTTCAGAAAGTGGTAAGAATTATGTGAACTGTGTTTAAAAGGAGAAAGAGTATTTCTTTTTTTTTGAGAAAGAGTATTTTGAGGGTATTAATGGCAATGTGTCTTTTACTGTAATACATTTTTAAAGTTTGTACATTCACCATATTTTTTATCATATCTCACACCCACAATCTCTGACAGAAAAATTCATATAAAGGAATGCATTCCAATTCATTTCATGAGATCAATGCTACCCTGATATGGCGGGCGGGGGTCAATATTTCTCATAAATCTGCAAAAACCCTTAATAACATATTAGTAAAATACATTAAAAGAAATCAATGTCATGACAAAGTGGGGCTTATTCCAAAAATGAAAGATCAATTCAACAGTCAAAAAAATCAATGTAATCTACCATATCAAGAGACTGCCATAATAAAAATCACATTATTATGTCAAATGATGCAGAAAAAGCATTTGACAAAATTAATACCTATTAATGATAAAGTCATTTGCTTCAGTGGGTGTCCCTTGGACAAGTAATACTGACATTCTTTGGGAACATGTGAGAAACACAAATTCTTGTTCAAAATCTGAACTCATATGCAAATAAAGTGTGAGAGACACTGCTCTACAAGAGACAGGGAAATCTTGTTAGCTACTTGTATGGGGTTGCTATTGAAGATATCCCACCACCATCTAAAGATCTATCAAAATTATTTTCCATCAGGGACGAAAACTTGGTATCACTGATGAAATAAATTACTTTTTAATAATATAAACCATGTGTCCAATTTCCATTATTGTCAAAAGATCAGAGATAACTGAATAGTTCAGTTCATAACTGTGTGAAACCACAGGACTCACATCAACATTCCAAAATTGATCTGGAGTTCATAGTCTCCTTCATTTTCTCTGTTCTTAGTTTTTATTTACCTGTACTTGTTTATCTTACTATATGAAGCATTATATGCCTCCTAAAATCCACTAGGAAAATAAAATCAAGTAACAAACAAATAGACAAGGACTCACCAGGAACTTGTTCATTTTTGGCTCTTCTGGGAAAAGGACAGAGAGCTGAGAAAATAGATGGGCAAAGGTACAGTTGAGAACAGGAAGTATATCAATGTCACAAGAGATACATTTGTCATTTAGGGCCTATGGACCTCTGACCCAAAAACTTATTCCTAGAACTGTATCACTAAAAAAATCATTCCACATTGTTCAAAGACTTAAAAGCAGGAGTTTTCTCACAACATAGTCAATAAAAAAGACAAGGCAAAAAACATCTTGATGTAATTATGGATTGCTTAAACCCAGCAAGGACGGTATGTTCTATAAAATTTAAATACTGCAGAAAAATAGATCAAAACACCAAGTAAAAACAAAAAGATACAGCAAATAGTATGAATCCATTTTCATTATACTGTGTTTACTTGTGTGTACATACACATGCACACACATGCATATATATGCATACACAAATGCATTTATGCATCTACAGAGAGAACATTATTGGGAAGAAAATATATGAACACGTTAACATATAATATTTAGGTAACATAATTTAAATGTCTATGTTTTTATTTGCTAATAAAAAAACTGTTTTAAAAGAATATCTTACTCTAATAATTTTATTTTAAGCTTCTGTAACAAGTCCAAAGACCGAGAATATTGGGAGCTTTCTAATTTTTTCACTGTTTTCTATCAGATGTATCTCTTAAAAGAACACATTCGTGGAAATTTTGTCTTAGGTATAACACAGTAAGTGGATCAGATTCCAGTTGGTAATTAATGAACCTTAAGATCTAAGCCAAGTCACCAACTGACTGCGTCCACTGCTTCCCAATTGTCTTTACACAAGTTTCTAACATAAAGAAAAGTTCAATAACAAGTACAAGAAATATATAGATACCCTCTACCTTGTTTCAACAATTAGCTTTTTGCCATATTTGTTTAATCTTTCATAAATACATATAGCCACATGTAAACTCATTTTATTTACTTTAAATGTGTGTGAAGGGTGGCAGAATACTTACTCCAAAATATGCCACTTTGGCATAAAGATTATTGTAAACTAAAAGTATGTGAAAAATAGCAGATGCAAGAGGGCTATTTTAATATCCTTTTTCTAATCTTCTTTTCTTCCTTAAAATTGATAAGTATCCCATGTAAAAAGACACCTTCATTATAACAGGAGGAAAGGAAAATTTTCTTTGTGGAGAAAATTTTCTAGGCTGTGGAGACATGGCCTAGAAAACTTTACATAAATAGATTTATATAAACAAATCTTACTAACAATAAAATTTATCTTCCTTTTAGCCTCCCCACCTAACTTACTTTTCCTCAACTGCTTTTTTTCAACCTAACATCAAATTGTATTTTCTCACTTCTTTAGGTCTTTATTTCCTGATAAGTGTTACCATGTCACATAAAATTTATGTGCTTTTGTGATAATCTGTTTAACAGTTTAATTCTCAGACTCAATCACCCTCCCCTAAGAGAAAAAGAGGTAAAATTTTGTCTTGTCTATATTTAAATACTTCATTGTTGAATAATTTGAAAGTTGTAGATGTGACACTCTGGGCCAAAATACATCACATAAATCACAAATCGTTATCATGCCTCAGAAAATTAATAGTAATTCTCTCATATCATTTACATATTCAGCTCATATTCAAAATATTCCAGTTATTCCCAAAACACATATTCTCACTATTTTGTTTGGAAACAGTTCAACCAAGGCTCCCATATTTGCTATTGTGTACCCTTTACCTTAGTTCCATCCACTTCACTTTTTCCTAACTTCTAAAATTTATTCCTACTTTGAATTTTTATATAGTTCTCTTAAACACATTTCTAATATAACCAAAATTTGTGGTTATTTATAATTTTTTATTGCAGAATAACTTATAGGAAGTACATAAATACTAGGTATGCAGCTTAGTGCATTTCTGTATATTCCATATTTGTGCATCTGCCACTTAGCTCAAGATGGAAAATGTTTATGGAACTTCTGGAAAATGTTAGAGAACCACATTATTATTGTTGTTGTTGCTATTATTATTAAAATTTATAAACTGAGAAAAAAAGAAGAGTCAACCACTGCTGCTGCCTTTCCTAAATGGCTGAAACTTTCAGTAACCCAAATCTTCCTGAAGGAACTTCTCCTACTTTATGGCCTAAACACAGGAATGGTAGATATGGAATATACCCATTTTCTACCCCTAATGAAAGAATAAATCTCGGAAATGATCATCAGTGGTTGCTGATATCACAAAGTGATGGCCAGACATGTTTCACAAAAGAAATATACAATACCAATACCACCTGAAATGCAGTCTTGTCAAAAACAAGTTGGCTGAAAAAAAGAACTTGATCAAACCTCTAAATCTACTATTAAATTAACTTAATCTGACCTGAGGCTGTCCCCATACTTATCACACTGTGCCAAAAAATGTGTGTGTGTGTGTGTGTGTGTGTGTGTGTGTGTGTGTGTGTGTCTTAGAACCTCTGTGTATCTTCAAACTCCAATTTTTCCAAAAGCCTGAAGTTGGGTAAATATCCAAAGAGTCTTAGTGTTACTGGACAGCAGTGGGGCTAGAGCCAGAAAAAGGAACCTGAATGCTCGGCCAAGAGGCCTGACCCCAGGGCTCTGTTGCCATCCATAGGGTGAGAGCCACTCAGGAACTTCCCAAGAGTAAGTGGAGAGACAGTTGAAGCTCACTATATCCAACAGCATGGAGCATGGCGACTCAGGGGAAAGATCATGAGGTAGAGCAAATACTGTTTACAAGTACTAAATAAAGAGACAAATCATCTAAAATAAAGAAACAATTAAAATTATAAAATAAAGATATAGACAGAGATACAGTACATTATCCAAATGCAGTAAAAATGAAAGTAACTCTGGCAATGTAGGTATAACGGAGAACTGAAAAAGTGTTTTTTTGTTGCAAAAAGTGATCCTATAATAACAGCATCCAATAACAGAAAAATGATAGAAAATGCATTAATCATTAGGTTTATGCATGCCCCTCCCCAGATACACACAAATAAAATTATCAAAAACATATAGAAAAATATGAACTGTTTAAAGTTTTTAATAGTATCTCTTCCAAAGACTGTACTGAATTATAAATCAAGCAGAAGAAAATCAGAAGGGACAAAAATTTGAAAAACTAAAACACGTCAGATTTAACGAGTAAGACTTTACACCACACAAAGAAAATGTTAGTTTTTAAAAGCTTCGATTTGACATTGAACATTTGCTGACAATACAATAAAAAAAGCCAATTGGAACATATCTTAATAATTTAGGGATGAAGAAACTCTTCTAAACAACTCAAGATCAAATTAGAACATCAAGGGGTTGGCACAGACCTGTAATTCCAGCATTCTGGGAGGCTGAGGCAGGAGGATTGCAAATCTGAGCCCAGACTGAACAATTTAGAGACTTAGCTAATGCCTGTCTCAAAATTTAAAAAAAAAAAATTTAAAGGCTGGTGGTACAGCTCAGTATAAAAGCCCTGGATTCTACCACCCTATCCTTAGTACAAAATAAATTAATACATACATACAATACATACATAAAATTTAATGTATAAATTTTACAGAGATATAGAGAAACTGTACAACTCCAAATATACCCAATATAAAACTTAAGAGGGGGTTACGAGAGGCATGGCCAGGCTAGAAAACTCTGGCTGTAGTTGCAACATGTCAACCAGGGCCCTGCTATGGTGCGGGTGATAGAGGCACCCCAAATGCAGTTAATCACAAACAGCATCCTGATTATCTCTTCTACTGGTTCCAACAGATCACAAAATTTAACTCACTATCAGACTAAAACTATGAACTCTGAGATGTAACTTTCAGGTGCATGATGTAAGAACTCCTCATTTCCACAGAGAATCACTAATCATCAGTTCTGGAAGAGTTTGAACAGATCAAAAGGGAACACCACATCAGAAACAGAGATGAGCTGGAGGCTAGGGATCAATCAGGCCTTTAAGAAGGAAAAGGAAGCCACTATGGATGTAGTGACACTGCACAAAATCATGGAACAGAAGGAAATGGTACACAAGAAATGGTGCTCAGTGACCTGGAGGAAGAGGTCACTGGAGGAGCAGACCCAGAACCTTCTGCAGAGAGCCAGAAAGCAGTGCATGGAGCAGGAAGAGGAGTTTAAGGACATAAACAAGATTGTCCTCAATGCCAATGGATGCCCAAATCCTGCAGAAGCAGCGGATACAAAAAGAGCTGAACGCAAAGGAGAAAGGGTTGGAACAGATGATGGAAACAGAGCAACAGAAATCCATTCAGAGGCAGGAGGAACTGGACAGGAAGAGAAAGGAGGAAAGAATGTGAGGAAGACAGCATATTGTGGAGCAAATGGAAAAGAATCAGAAGGAGTGTTTGCTACTTGCAAAGCAGCAGAAGAATAGATGCTGGAGAACATGGAGCAGCTCCATGAAGAGGATCTGTGGAACAGGAAACAGAGATACCAGCAAAGGTGAAGATGCAAGCTGGCATTAAGTGCATCAACGATGAAACCCAGTAGCAGAACACAGCGCTGTGGCTCATGAGAAGCTGGCAGACCAGATGGTGATGGAGTTCACCAAGAACAAGATGGTTCAAGAAGCACAGTTTGAGGGTAAGCAGGACAGAATCCAGGGAGAGAAAGAGAGGATCATCCATCTGAGGGTCTTGCAGAAAGCAGTCCCCAGGATTACCAGTCAGAACAGAATGCCCTGTAGGCCAAGTACAACCAGGACACTGTAGACCAAGGGTGGCACAAAAAGGAAAAGGAAAGTGAACAAAAGAAGATGGAAACTGAAGTCAAGCTGGGGACGTTGGCAGGAACTGGTGGCTTTGAAGGAATACACTCTAGCTGTTCAGGTGCAATGGGACCGGGATGAGTTCAAGCGCATCCCTGGGGTTCGGAGAGAGCAGATTGAGAAACAGCAGTGGGAGGAGGAGAAAAAAGCTGCAGGGCACTTGCAGCATGCCATCCAGCGATTCAAGCAGGTGGAGAACCCCAATGCCACCTTGTGGGAGGGCTGGCGCCTCAGAGAGGTGGCCCAAAAGCACCAGGAGCACACTAATGACATCAAGAATAAACCTGAAGAGCTGAGAGCCTCTGGCCTTCCTGAGAAGTACTGTGTTGAAACTGAGTACAAAGCTAACGTCCAACCAGAACCTCTGAGAACTGAGGGAAGTCTCTGTGGCCCTTTGGCTGCCTTCAGAGGTCAGATTATGCCCAATCTCTGGGTGTCTAAATTGCCGCTAGCCTACACATTTCATGGTTACAGATTAAATCTATCCCACTTCTCTAAAAAAATAAATGAGCTCAGGCATGGTGGCACACGCCTGTAATCCCAGCACTCAGGAGGCTGAGGCAGGAGGATTGCTGTGATCTCAAGGCCAGCTTGGGATACAAAGTGAGTTCAAGGCCAGCATGAACTACATACTGAAACCCTGTCTCAAAAAGACAATAAATTAAAAAATAACAAAAATTACATAAAAAGGGGACAGGAAAATAACTAAAAAAAATACAAAAAGAGTAGGGAGTAAAAATAAAACCATGAGCCAGCATTTCAAAGTGGTCAATAAAACAGATAAAAATTGGAAATGCCTAATATTTAAAAAAAAGAGAAAAATGACATTTAAGTATACTAATAGGAATGATTAAAAAAAAACTAATCTGGATGTAGAACAGAACAAAGTAAGGTAAATGAAAATTTATATGTGAACCACGGCAAAATACTTTTTAAATCCCTAGCAGAATATGCCACAATGAGTCAGAAATAGAAATGTAAACAGAGCGGGTAAGCATACAGGAGAGATGAATTAAGATCAGCAGCACTCCCCGAGGTCCCGTTACTCTCAGTCCTCACAGCGGTCCTCCCGCGGCTCCCACAGTGGCCCTGCTCAGCCCCACATCTACAGTCACAGGTGACTCAGGCCGGTTTTTCCATCCACTCCCCACCCCTGTCACAGGCAGAGAAGCTCCACTCAGAACAGGGATTGTCCATCTCTGCACTCACCTGCTCCTCACCTGCTCCTCACTCACACTGCGCTCAGTTGCCTCCTTCCTTGACTACAGTCTCAGCTATTAAAACGCAACCCACTTCCGGTTACGCCCTCTCTCCACTGCACCGCCTGCCGGACTCCTGGGGACGTGACCTTCTTACGCATGCTTAGGCGAGGCTTCCTGCTTGGAGGATGCCAGTGTGTGTGTATTCAACACAGTGCTGCGTTACACTCCTTTCCGTTACGGTGCCAACATGGCGGCGCCCATACTGACACTGCAGCCTGTGGGTGGCCATGTTGAAGTGATGTAGGTACGCCGGACTGCACTATCTTAAAGAAAGGAAGCACGCAGAGGTACCTCTCCGATTAAGGCTGTACACATCCGGAACTTTTGTCCTTGGCTCTGTGGATTCAGCGACATTGACAGCTGGAAATAATAAACGTTAATAGAACACTTCACCCCAAAACAGCAGAATAAATATTCTATGCAAGCATACATGGAGAATTTACCTATATATCTCATAACCTGGGCCATAAAACAAAACTTTTCATATGCAGAGTTAACCCCACCTTCCCTTCCTTACTGCAGAACGTCATTGTGGTAGTTCCTCTACCAATCACAATAATCTAAGTATGGCTTGCCATTCTTAAATAAATATAATGGGCAGAGCCTGATGTGCATGCTTGTAATCCCAGCTACATGGGAGGCTGAAGAGGGAGGATGGCAATTTGATACTAGCCTGAGCAATTTAGTGAGACTCTGCTTCAAAATCAAAAAGTGGGAATAATAAAATAAAATAAAATGGCTGAAGATGTGGCTCAACGATACAGCGCTTTCCAGATCCTTGGTTCAGTTAAGACCACCAGAATCAAAAATGGGTCAAGATTTTTTTTTTCAAATTTAGCACAGCTCAGGGAATCAAGTTTGAAACAAAAGAATACAGTAGAAGGAGTCATTTTTATACATTATCTAGCTACAGAATCAAGACAGTGTGGTATTGGCAGAGAGAGAGAGAGCTCAAAGGAACAGAATTTAGAAATGGATTAGAAATAGTCCTACACGAGTAAACCCAACACTCTTTTGACAAAGGCATAAAATCAATTCAATTGCAGAGGGAGATGGTTTTTCTGACAAATGGTTCTGGAGAAATTAGATATCTATAGACAAAACAACAACTTCAATCTGATCTCACACCTTATTTTAAAAATGAATGATAGGTTTCAATGTAAAATGCAAAAATACGAAATTCAATAAGAAAATTTTCACGGCCAACAACTTGGTGAATAATTTTTAGACATGACATGCACAATCAATTTCAAGAAATGATTAACTGAACTGCATCAAAATTTAAGATATTTACCTTGCATAAAACCATGTTGGAACAATTAAAATATAAAGTAAAATATGGGAGAAAATTTTTGCAAACCACATATGATAAATCAAATCTGACAAGGAGCTCATATCTAGAATGTTCTTTTCTAAATTTCTAAAAATACTAAACAAACAGCTATTACAAAGTGGGCTAAAGGCATATCAGACATCTCACTGAACAGGATATATCAATGGAAAATAAGCACATTAAGAGATGTCAAAATGTAGGCCTGGTGGTATATACCTGTAACCTCAGCACTCTGGGAAGCTGCAGCAGGTTGATCTCAAATTAGGGCCCAGCCTGGGAAACTTAGTATCTGAGTGAGACCCTATCTTAAAACTAAAACAGGATCTAGAGATATAGGTCAATGCGAAGGTCTTAGGTTCAACCCTGAGTACTACATATACAGCCTCTCGCAAACAAAAAAGCTAAAGAACTGAAAAATCAATGTTTCTTAGGTCCATCAAAGAATTGAATCATAGTGCAACCTGCTGACCAAAACTGCAGAGACTGGTAAATACCTTGCTGGAAACAAATGCTACTGGACTGAGGACCTGGAAGGAACATGTTAATGGCAGTGCTATCCACGCTTCCTGAGATTGAATGTGAACTAATTTGAGAGCTCATACCCCAGGAGGCATGTCCGAAGGGGTCTCCCACCTTGTGAATCTAACCTCCAGAAGCCCCGCCAGCTCCTTTCTCTACTTCTTTGGGAGGTATAGTGGTTGCAAGGTAGGCAGGGAAGAGGGTATACAATGGAAATCTAACTGGAACATTTGATTTTCTTCACCAAAGACCTGATCTCAGAGGGGAATATTTTAAGTGAGCCTTAACTAATCTAGAGGATGGGTAAATAGACCACTCAGTCCTGACTAAATTTCATGTCTTTCATAAAGTATTAAAGAAAGGGGCTAAAAATATTTGAAGATCAGAGCCTAAGGATTTAGGCATACTAAAAAATAGACATAAAATCGTAAGATTATTCACTGCTTCCTCTCTATAACACCCATTTTGTCTTAGTTACTTTTCTTGTTGCTGAGACAAAATACCTGAAACCCACAAGTTAAAAGAAGAAAGGTTTATTTCGTCTCACAATTTGTAGAGGTTTCAGTTCATAGTTGGCTCGTTTCAAGGCAGGGTGGCATAGCAGAGGAAAATCACAGAAAAGAAACAGTCCACAGCAAGGCAGGGAGAAGGCAGCAAGCAGCAGCACCAAAGTAAGCCTTTCTTTCCCTTTTATCCCATCCAGGCTATAAGGCTCTTTTGTGGTGCATCCCACACCCAAAACTATACTAGACCAATCAGTAAGCTAATGCCACATGACTTCAATCCCAGCACCACATGCCCTAGATCCAGCTAGCTCCAAAACTCCCCAGGTATGAGCACATGAGACTCTGGGGGGACATCTAGATAGAAGGCATACACATTGCTACACCAACCCCATTCCAGTGTAATAACAGTTGGTTACAACTGAGAGAGCAGCATTCACAGACATAATCTAAAGAAGCAGTTTCTAAGGAAATCCAAACAAAAGAGGCCACCAGATATAGAAGAAACACTACAGGAAACTAAAGACTAACAACTACACCTACAGGAAACTTTAGACACAGGCTAACTGTTAGCCATATAAACACAAAACTTCTAACAAAAACTGATTTATCTCAGCTCCTATTATCAGTGCATCAATGGCTTTATCATCAACAACAAAACTATACAGTAGGCTAAAAGTAAGAGAAAAATAGTCTGAAGGAACAAAATGAAGTAGCATCAAAACCAGACACACAATGGCAGAGATTTTAGATGTATCAAATCAGCAGTTTAAAATAACTATAATTGACGTGCTGAGGTCTCTAGTGGAAAAAGACAACATGCAAGAATAGATTGAGAATGTAAGCAGACACAGAAACGTCTAAGAATCAAAAAGACTAGAAGTAAACATTAACAAATGAATGTCATGGCCTTATCAATAGACTGGACTCAGCTGAGAAAAGAATTACTGAGCTTGAAAATATGTTAGTAGAAATTTCCCCAAATTAAGGGCTAAGATTTTTCAGTAGAATGCAGAA
The DNA here is from genome assembly GCF_000276665.1 of Chinchilla lanigera. Taxonomy (NCBI): domain Eukaryota; kingdom Metazoa; phylum Chordata; class Mammalia; order Rodentia; family Chinchillidae; genus Chinchilla; species Chinchilla lanigera. The sequence continues at coordinate 23,895,794 of NW_004955422.1, read as the reverse complement.
AGAATAGAACTTCCAAGAACTGTGGGACAATTCCAAAAGGTGTAGCTTTGCATATTGGGAATACCTGTGCCAGAAAGAAGAAAGGATAAAAAAGTAGAAGAAATACTATGCGCGGATCCCTCTCTGTGTCTTTTAAAAAATTTCATAAAAAAGAAAGCACTGGTTGACGAATGAAAACAAAATAAAAATCTTTTGTTTTTTCTCAATTTTATTTGATATAAAAATAATAGTTTACTCCGAATAATAATGGTAACAAAATTTTATAAAACATTTTTCTTCTAATCAGGAACAGGGACGCTCAGGACCACTACTTCTGTGCCACATTGTATTGGGAAATCTCAACCAAATGAAATAGGCAAGGAAATAAAGACACAAAGCATCAATACAAGACACGGTAGGAAGAGGAAGAGGAGCACAAGGAGGGAAAGGAAGAAGAGGAGGAGGAAGAGGAGGAGGAGGCAGAGGAGGAGGGGAAAGAAGGGTAAGAGAAGGTAAAGGAAGATGATGAGGAAGAAGGAGGAGGAGGAAGAGAAACTGTCACTGCTTGCTGACAACATGATTTTACTCCTAGGAAACCCTAGAGACTTCATTAAAGTGCATTTAAGATGTTATCAACTATGGCTTCTTTGCTTGCAGATGGCTGCCTTCTTCCTGCACCTTCACATATGACCGAAGATCCCTGGAGGACAATCAGCACCTGGAGCAGATACTCTCTACAGAGTTCCTCCTGTTTCCTTGGCCATCCTGGGCTCAGAGCTGCTTTCTCCAGCTGAATCTTTCCATTTTTGCCTAAAACTAAAACTTGCTGTGCAGAGGGAGCCTGCTTTTTCAGGAGAATGGCTCAGAGGGTAAATGCTGGCCTAATTAAATCCCATGTGATTCTGGTCATTAGTCTTCATGACTTCTTGTCATGCCTTGATGTCAGCTTTACTCCCAGGAGGACCTAAAGGAAGGAAGCCTCCTGTGAACTTTCTCCTCCTGGGAGCTGAACTTCATCCTCAGGAAGCACAGCTTGGTGAATATCCACAGGGACTTACAAGTCTTAAGGAAGTAACACATGCCAGAAAGGAACAAGAGAATGAAAAGGAACCACTAAAGGCTGCCTAGCTTGTATGCTGCCTGCTTGTTGGAGAGGCAGAAATCAAAGGTGTATTCCATAGAAGCAGGAAAGTAACAGGAAAAGAAACTCCAAGAAAGAAGCTGTGCTGACTTGAGTCCCAGGTGCTGCACAGCTATTTTCCCTTTTAATGTTCATGACTCTGAGAATCAGATCATACACCCATGTCAGAGGAAAGTCACTCAAGGACCAGAGACAAAAGGTGTGGCTGCCTTGGCAAGATGAGCACCAGCCACCAGGGTGCCTGCCCTGACAACTGCCCTGTTCTGTTTAGAGTGAAGAAGAGCAGGAGAAAATGAAATTAGTTGCCAGCCTTTAAATCAAGAGATCTCACCTGAAACCTGAATATTTGATTTCTTGTGGAAAACTGGAAGCATCAGCTCTCCTGTATCTACCTTCCTGCCTGGCACTGGGGAAGAGGGCAGGCACTCTGCTGAGAGGGACACAGGCTCCATGTCTCACAGTGGTCCCTATTCTCACTCAGAATTCCATAGGACAGAAGAGAGAGCACACAGCAGATCACATACCTCCATATCTGAAAGTCTGCCCTGTGATTGTGATGACATTTCAGGCCAGTGGAGAAGGGACAGCCCACTTAGAGCAGGCATGCTTGGGGTGTGAGACCTCTGAACTAAGGTCACTCCTGATCAATATGAGAAAGGAGTCAGACCCAGATGTGGCTGACCCAAGCCAGGTGGTGGGAGTGCTAAAAGAGACAAAAGAGGCACAGGACGCATAGCAGCCCACCTTACTTAATGCCCAGGTGGTCTTCCTGCCCCACAGACACGGGCAGGGCATTTTCCCACACACTCCCTGAGGTAACAAGATTCCTCAGCATCAAACCCAGCACCTGCCTACAGCTGAGGAGGCAGAAGCTGTGCCCATGCCCTGCAGCATTTTCTCCTCCAGCCCTGATGTTGGTCCCTATAACTTCATGCTGAGGGAGACACACAGGTGTTGTGGGGGACTCTACCTAGGGAAGATGCCACCAGCCCTGGACTGGGCAGGTCCCTGGTACTTCCTAGCCCTCACAGTTCATTTATCAACAGAAAGTGACATTCTCAGTATACATGAATCTGGCACAAATCTAATTGCCCATGAGTGTACCCAAGGGGAATCTCAGGAACTGACAGTGAAATCAAAGCAACCCTCACTTTATAGACTCCAGGGGAAGGCCCTGAGCAGGGGCTTCCAAAGAGGTGTCTGCTTCCACAAGAGCCTTGTTGTCCCCTCACCATGGCACTGATGTACCTGACTGGTCATGCTCTGCTATCTCCCAGGCCAGAACTCTGGGACCCCATGGTGTCTGCTGGAATTTTTAGGTCTCGTTCTTCCATGGGAAAGATGCCCACAAGGGGACCTGCTGTTCACCTGGACAGCAGGAAGTTTATTTACTTTTAGAACTGTGGCCATTTGCCAATGCCATTCTCATGAAAACCCTGTAGTGAAGTCTGAGCTCCCAGACAGGAGACAAAAAGTGACAATGTGTTCCTGTCAGTGGAGCATAAGGCCCTCCTTGGTACAGCTTAGGACTCTTCCCAGACTCCCCAGCAGATCTCAAACCCAGGACCCTAAGGATGAGTGTGATTGCCTTTGTGATTGTGACACGGCTAAAGAGACTCCATTTTGTTCCCTTAGAATTCCATTTTAGAAGTCACTTAAATTTAGATGAACTCACTCTTCACCCCCCTCCCCTCTTAGTCAGTCATAAACCCACAAAAAGAGGAACAAGGTGTTATCTGGAGGAACAAACAGATAGGACAAACTGTGGGGCAAGCTAACTAAATGACTGACTAACTAACACCTGGAAATGTAAATCTTGTGACTGGAAGACCCTAAACCTTGTGAATTCCTGTAAATTCCTAAGAATAAGGTAATGTGGTTACCATAGAAACCTGTAAAAGATAAAAATCCCTGGAGAACAAAGCCCTGGGGTTGACATGTTCTGATTCTGTGTCGGATTATCATCCTCCAGCTAAATAAACCTGTTTGTTCTGATTTCTTGGCCTCCATGAGTGTTTCCTCACTGATCTGCCACACCAATTGGATCATCTGTTTTAATAGTCAGATTGACCAACTGGTGTGGTCATTTCTTTGGTAACTTGCACTGTATCTTCCTACATATCTTGAACTGACAGTACTATGTGGTAAAATTATACTAATGGGTCCCTTCCATAGTGCCTTTGCTTACCACATACTTAAGCAGAAGCCACCATGTGCTCTAAGCCACAGCCCTGAAGCAGAGAGGTAGCTTCACCACGTGTTGGAGAGACGGCAGGCCACCAAGCAATAAGGATAGGGAGGAAATATAAGACCTGTTCCCACATACAGAGGACCCAAGCTTTGTTATTCAGCAAACCCCCAGCACACAGGTACACACACACACACACACACACACACACACACACATATTCACAAACACATATGCACATACATCTATATCGTAGGCCCTATTTTTTTCATAACATTGTTTTTCCTTTTTCATATCGTCCTTAAACACATTTAAACTTACTAAATAAATTGATAAGAAAGTAAAATAGTTAATTGTCTTGCCATAAATGGGAAATCCATACCACTGCCATAGGTAAAAACAAATGCAATGAATAGCAAACGGGGTGATTAAAATCTAGCTGTGATCTATTGCCTCTAGCTGTTGCTCATTTCCTCATATTAAAGGGGAAGGTGGACTTACTGAAGGGATGCTAAAATCTTAATGCCACGAATTGAGATTTGTAGCCAGAGCAACTAAAAAGCCTTCAAGAGGATTTTCAAAATTTTTTTCCAGTGTGATTCAATATTATTGAATGCCATGACTTGCTTCTGTGTAAAATCATTTTGCATTCAACCTAAAATAACTTCATGGACCAGAGTGCTGCTCATCTGTGACTGACAGGGTGCTGGTGGACAAACACCCTGAGACTGTAATGAAAGTGCAGTCATTGGCAAAACTCACAGTGATATAAAAGAAGTGGTGCAGTAGTCAGAGGGTCCTGGAGCTGATAAATGAGAGACAGAAACTTAAGTCTCCGGGAATGTTGAGGTCGCCAAAGTAGAAGATGCCCAGGAAGAGCTAGAGTCATGGAGAAACACAAGTAGTACAGCAAGAAGTGAGAAGGGAGGAAATACCCAACTTTTCTCACCTCTTCCCTTTTTTTCTGTCTCCCAGAGGCTGCCCTAAGGAGAACCTAAATGGCACATGAGCCTGGGTGATACCATCCATAGGATAGCCTCTTGGGGCACTGAGCATGGTAGTAAACAGTTCTAGGCAGAATGAGTCAAACAAGCTCTCTTTGCACCATCACTGCACGGTACACAGAGTCACATACACAGGCCCATCTGAAGCTAGAGGTGGGGATGGAGTGGGGATCTGGAAAAGCTAAATGCATGGCAAGGATGGGCAGAGACAGCAGGCACCCACACCCCACTTTATGCAGTCTGCCTACTGACCTCCAGTTTCCTTGAGCCTCGACAACCTGTACCTAACCTGAGCATGAGGAGCCACCATATGATGTTTGAGTGGGGCCTCACCAAAGTATGCTGGAGATATTGGTGGCCCTATCCCATCATCCACATTGCTTGGTCAGTGACTAGCCAATCAAGGCCACTGAGGTCCACAATGCCTATTTGAATGATAGGCCCCACCTTCCCCAAAGAGAAGGACCTCAGATTTCCCCTTGCCCAGGCTCTAAGTCACTCCCCAAGGAGAGCTTGTCCCAGGCAGTGTGCATCACACCCAGAGGAAAATCCAGTAGAAACAGATACTGGGAGTGACTTAGGACTGAAAGAAACATGGCTGCCTAACACCCCTAAAAACTGAATACTAGGGTATCCTTAACATCTATCAAACACCTGCACAAACTAGGTGTTTAATCAGTGATTGATGAGCAGATTGTCACATTTATAAACCTAGAATTGAATATCTACTTAGATGGAAAAGTCTTATAAAACACATACCTGCTAGTAACTTGATAGACCAACTATAAGAAGGATTATTTTTAAATATAACTTGAATTATACCCAATACTGTGATACAGACATAGGCAACCCTTTTTCCACAGGCAAAATTTTAAGTGTGTTCTTTCAACTCATGCATTTCAAAGTGGGTGAAACTAGGTCTTTTCAGGGAAGATTCACTTCACCCAGCAAGCCACTGCCTCCTCTGTGAAGAACCCCAACTTGTCCCAAGACACTGAAAGAAGGGTCTCCTGCTTTGACTTCTAAAGATCAAAACTCAAGGGTGAAACATCCAAAATCTATCCTAAAATTATTCCCATAATTGCTATGCACCATAGGGCAATGTGCTTAACTTCCCTGACACTCAGTGTCTGCATCTGAAAAATGCAAATGCATTAGTTCATTTTTCTGTTGCTATAAGAATACCTGAGGCTGAGTACTTTAAAAAGAAAAGAGGGTCATCTGGCATCTTTGGGATCTTGGAAGCTGGAAGTCCACCACTGGGTGGCTCTATCAGTTCAACCCCTGGTGAAGACCCCCTTCAGTATGGCACTTCACAGCAATGGAATCATGACAAGAGTGTGCACAAATCGGAGTGATTACATGGTGAGACAGGAAGACAGATATTGGGTAGAAGCAGGCTGGAACTTTTATAAGTACTCACTCACCCAGGCAGTGTGTATCACAGCCAGAAGAAAATCCAATGCAAACATCCTTGGAGCTACTTAAGAGTAAAATAAACATGGAAAAATTTTAGTTCTCACTCAGTGAGAACTAACATTCCAACAGACCAGCATTCCTCCCTTCTGAAGGCAGTGTTCTCAATGAACTAATGATCTTCTACTAGGCCCCACTTCTTAAAGATTCCATCATACCGACACTGTAGATCAAGCTTTCATCACATGAACTCTTAAGACATAAGCATCTAAACCATGGCTTTCCACTCCTACCCCCAGCCCAGGTTCATGTCTTCACAAGCCAAGTTGCAAACATTCCATTCCATCCCCACCAGTCACAAAGTCTCACCTTGTTCCAGCATCAATCAAAGTCCAAGTCCAGAGACTCATCCCAGACTTAAAATAACCCTTCAACTATTACTTGTAAAAATGAAAAAATAGGTTATCTATTTCCAAGATACATTGGTGAGAAGGGATAAGGAAAACATTCCTATACTAAAAAGGAGATATCTGAAGTAGAAAGGAGTAATTAGCCCTAGCAGGGTAGACATTATATCCCAAATCCCAAAGTCTGGCATTCTGTGTACCCTGCCAACACAGATGGATTGTATACCTTGCCAACAGGGATGGGCTGCCGAGGCCTTGGGCACCCCCATCCCCATGGCTTTCTGGTTCAGCCCCTGTGGATGCTCTCTGGGGATGCACACTGATACCTGCATCTTTCCCCGCTGTTATTGTGTGATACTAGTGACTCTACTTTCCTGGGGTCCTAGCTGTAGCTCATGTTCCACAGCTCCAGGAAGCATTCTAGTAGAGAACTCTCTTATGGTTCCATCCCATGGCACGGCCACTGTCTGGCTTCATAGGTCTCCTTTTCAACTTGCAGAAACCATGATGACCTCCAGCTCTTGTGTTTTACATCCATGCCTGTAGAATCAGCACGTGTGAATATCGCCAAGGTCTGCAGCTCTCATGAGCCGTGCATAGGACCACTGGAAACATGGATGAAGCAGCCACAGAGAGCTTCACCACAAAGCAGAGCTGTACCATAAAGCAGGGGTAGAATCCAGAGGTGGCACTGAGCCTTTGGGAAATATCTGAGGCACATTCCTTAAAATCATCCTACCCTTCTGGGCCCCTTGAAGGGTTTCTGAGATGTGCTCAAGACCTTTTTCTCACTGTCTTGATAATTAAAATCCATGGTAACATCTTTTTTCTCCCTCTCCTCCTCCCTGCTCCCCTCTCTCCCTCCTTCCCCCCTTTACATAGACTTTTCCAAATATCTCCACTTTGGTTCTTTTTGCCCTCAAATATCACTGTAAATTCACTGAAACTGACCAATAATACTCTTAGCACAGCCTGCATGCTTTATTGTTTAGAGCCTTCCTCTGTCACATATCCCAGAATCTTACTCTTAAATTCTGCCCTCCACAAAGCTGTAGGGCTTAGATATGGGTTGGCCAATTTTACTACTTTATCACAAGGATGCCCTTTTCTCCAGTTTCCAATCTTTGTCTGTTCATCCTCTGAGCCCTTTCCAAAACAACCTGTAATGAGCTTGTTATGGAATTGTAGGCTTTTTGTAGCTGAAAAAAACCTCTAATCTCTGCCAGTTACCCAGTTTCAGAGCCAATTCCACATTTTCAGGTATAACTACAGCATTGACCTATTGCTCAGTACCAGTTTTTTTGTGTGTTACTTAATTTTCTGTTCCTATATCAAAATACTTGATGCTGGATACTTTATACAGAAAAGAAGTTTACTTTGCTTACATTTCATGGCCTTCAGGATATAGAGAAGGTGATAGAGCCTCAGAGTAAGGGGTTGGGGACAAGCTATAGTCCCCAAGGCAATATCTTCAGCTAGTACCCGTCTCTTACCAGCCAGTTTAGCTGTGAACTCATCAGTGAATTAACCCACTGATGAGGTTAGCTCTCATGTCCTCATGATCCAATTATTTCCAAAGGGCCCATCAGTTGGTCTTTAGGGGACATTGTAGATCGAAACCATTATAGCCCTGTTCTTATACTATATTCAGGACAAAACAGAATGCTCATAGTTTATTGCCTGAAGCTGTAGTTATCAACCATCAGAATGCACAAGAGTCACCTGGAGGGCTTGTATTATAGCCCCCACCCCCAGGGCTCCAAGTCATTATGTCTAAGAGTCCTCAGAGAAACTAATGCTGCTGGTCCGGGGCCCCCACTTACAGAACAACTAATTACTAGAATGAAAGTCCGTGTGCGTTTGCTCCTTAAAAGCTTAGTTTCTTTGGAAAAACTCCAAAGGCTTTCATGTAGGGTGCTTGGTCTCCATGAAGCAAAGTAGTTTTGAAGGTTTTATGGTTTTTTTGGATTGTAAGTTGCCAAATAGTAAAGTGGGTTTAGATAATATGAATCACCTGTTGCAGTGAATCTATAATTTAAGTAAGAAACTTGGTATTTTCTTTGAATTGCAACTTTTTTTTGGTAGTCTTAGAATCTTCTGCTATCTTATCACAGGGCCTGTTTTCAAAGAAGCTCTCCCATAATGTTTATGTTGTACTCATTTTGGCTAGAGTTAGTTTGTAGGCTTACCAGAATGGTGACTAAGACAAGTTTGCAGTGTAGGAAAGAGGTGCAGACAGAAGTGGTAAATAACATAATGCGTAGGCCAAGCATGGACTAAAACAAGTGTCGATTCTGATGTAAAGCCCTGCACCAGATGTAGCTGTACAGCTGAAGTACATCAACACATGTGACACTAAAACTGCCACCAGATGCAGCTTGTCACTTGCCACTCATGGAGAGGGATTTAATATGAGGCTGCAAGCAACTGATTTATTTTGCTCTGTGCAGTTACACCTCTCTGCTGATGTGAGTCTCTATTTGCAGCTGCTCCCATTGCCTCAGCTCCACCTCAGATCACCAGGCATTCGATTTTCATAAGGATTACATAATCTACATCCTCACATGCACAATTCACAGTAGGGTTTGAGTGCATGCTGCCACTGATCTGGCAGGAGGCAGAGCTCAGACAGTAATGTGAGCGATGGGAAGCAGCTATAAACGTAGATGATGCTTTGCTTGTTTGCCTGCTGCTCACTTGGTGCTCTGTGACCTAGTTCCTAACAGGGCACAACTGGTACTGATCCATGGCCCAGTGAGTGGGGACCTCTGCTCTAGAGAAACAGAATATATGTAAGGATTTACACTGTAGCATCAGGCAGGTGGTTATTGTCTTCAACAACCTCCTGTAGGCCCCATCTCCAAGTTGCTCACCTTCACTCCAAGGAAGAATGGAGAAGTGAGATTAGACTGGCTCAGAGCCAAAGACCACAAGCGGGGAATAAGGAACTCAGGCTCCACACAGAAAGAAGAAGCTAGAAGTGAAAGTAATGCCAGGCAAAAGTTTATTTATGTTGTTGCAAATGCGAGGAACAGATGCCAGCAGATGGGATGTGCTACAAGGCAAGGTGAATTCCAAAGAAATTCCAAAGGGTCAGGGGACTACTCTACTCATAGGAGTAAACTGTTTTTTTAAAATAACTGTTTCACTGATTGGTGTAATCAATCAGTGTCTAGGCCAATCAGGGTCTTAGCCTTTGTTTCTGAGTTGAGGAAAAAGATCAGGGGGATAAGTGGTTATAGCAAGTGTACATTATAGTTTCACAAAGAATAGTTTCCTCAAGTACATAGAGTATGATAAACTTGTAAACACACAACCATTAGCCATCCAGGTCATGCCTTATTTCACCCCTACCTACACCCCCTCTAACTGTCCCTACAATATCTCAACCCCAAGACCTGAGTTTGAGACAATAAAATTTTGAAGTCTGAAATTAGGGATGGAGATCTGGGGTCCCAACTCCTAAAGATATATTTACTTTGGAAATTTGGGAAGAATAAATGGCACCAGTCCTATGGGAAACCACTCGGACTGCTTCAAAGCTCAGGGGAGTCTAAGGACATCTGAGAACATAACCCCACTTGTGTAGCACAAGTGCATAGAGGAATAGAGTTATGTAACCAAAATTTAGCACAGGTAAACATACATGCGCTGTTTATGGCACTATGTAAGAATGTAAATATGAGATAACAACCTGTATAAAAATTATACAATAAAGATGCAGTCAGCTCTTGCATTCTTGCACCCTTGTGCTCTGCTCTGCTCCATGCTGCCTGCCTTTGTTGCTGATGTCTTGCACATATGTGTTCTTAGTGTTTTCATTGTTTTTTTTTTTTTTTTGTCTTTTTGAGACAGGGTCTTGCTATACATTTCAGGCTGAACTTGAGCTCACATTGTAGCCCAGGCTGGTCTCAAACTCACAATGAACCTCCTGCCTCAGCCTCCTGAGTGCTGGGATTATAGGCATGCACCACCATGCCCAGCAACACATGTGTTCTTTTAACTGGGGACATTACCTGCAAAAATCTCCTTTGGGCCCCCTGAGTGGGCCAACAAGTCGCATCCCACCTTCTGTGATAAAAGATAACTTCCTCTGCTCAGGCAGAAGAGTGGTGATGCTATGTAGGATAGAGGGCACTGGGTTAGGGCTGAGAAGGCGATGGTTTTGGTGGGAGCCTCTGGTTCTTGGCTGTCACTGCCTTGACATCAGTATCTTGCCTGAGTATCAGGTACAAGAGCTCTGTCCTAGCTACAGGTACACCTCCCCTGAGTGTTACCTAGTATGTACTTTCTACTGGAATGCTGAACTGCCATTTCCTGGCCCCAGGCTTTGCTCATCCTCACACCTGGAGGGGAGTGGTCACATCTCCCACACTCCTGAGGCTGGACACTTACCATAGATACTCTTACTGAAGCCACTAGATGATGTCATCTTAGAGGAAAACTGAAATTAACTACATCCTCCCCCTCAGGTTCATCGTTCAAAAACACTGTGGCTCCAGAGATTTTTTTTTTTTTTTGCCATAATGTGCTGATTATTCCTAGCTTTCTTATCAGAGCAGTGAGCACTGATTTTTTTGGACTACTGGGGATGTGAACCCAAGGCCTTTGCACTGAGCTACACAGTCTCAGCTCTTTTTTATTTTCTATTTTCAGACACAGTCTTGCTAAGTTGCTAAATTCACCAGGTTGGACTCACAGCCCTACCTTCCTACCACAGGCTTGTAGAGCACTGAAATTTACAGGTGTGTGCCAACATGCTCCACAGAAATGAGCACGCTTGCCTTTATAAACTTATGGAAAATCTGGGAAGGACAAAACTGGTCCCTTTCAGCATCTGAGACATGCACACGTGTAGAAGACACTGACATCCTCAAGCATAGATGCACACATAGGATTAGTAACCCTTTAAAAGCTTGTCCATTTCTATGGAAGTGTCATCTCTGTGCTGACTCTATATGGAGTAATATTTAAATTTGATAGTGAAAATGGAAGATTTTAGCTATTTGACAACGTGAGCCACAGACCTTGTCAGATACTAGTATCAGCAAAAATAATCATAAAAGAGGATTTTCGTGATTGATCACAAACAGAGCAATGTTGAAATATTCAAGTGTTAATGTTCCTGAATGTCATGATTTATCCTGGAACATCTGCATTGACATTTGCACTGAAAATATAAAATCAACTGTTGGTACCTTAAAATCAATCAAGACAGTAGCAACAAAATGTAGCAGTAGGGATTATATTTGTCAATCTCATACACTTGGATTAAAAATTCCACTTTCAGCCAGGTACAGAGGCACATGCCCATAATCCCAATGTGGGAGACTGAGGCAGAATGTTCCCCAAATCCACATTGAACAGCTTTAAAAATGAATAGGAAGAAGGCCAGTTTCCATTAAGAATGTTGTGGGTGATGCACTAAACATAATGTGTCATTAAATCTTGGTCACAGAGACTGCGTATTTTAATAACATATGATAATATTGTATGTATAAGCACTACACTTACATCTGAAAAGTGACTTGGAAAAAGAATAAATGAGGCACACATTAATTAGGAAAAATATGGAGACAAAAGCTAAATTAGTGTTTGCTTACGGTGCAACAAAGTTGGGGAGAGAAGTGGTGGTAGCTAAGTGTCAGGTGATTCCTTTTTGAAGAGAGGATCACATTGAGATGGTTGAGACATCTGTAAATATGTTGACTGCAATAGTAGTTGAAAATTTTAGTTGCAAGTCGCAGAAATGTAATATTTGAATAGGTGGGTACATTTTATGTGAACATATTTGTGAAACTTTAAAAAAATAACTTGTAGCAAAAGCATTTATGGTGCCGATCAGGCTGCATCTTGGCTACTTGGAACCCTTGGAAGGACAGCCTGGCCAAGGTCCCACACACCGGGGACCCTCATCAGTCCTGCTCGGTGCACAGAAACCCAGAGGACCTCCTGCAACTGTGAGTTAGAATAAACGTGCAGATCCTGGGGGAGTCCCACTTGTGACTGTCAGAAAATAAGGCATTTCATTATTAGGGTGATAAGTGAGCATCTTGCTGCTGGGGTTACTCTGTTTCCCCAAGATGCAGCGGCTTCTTCCTGTAAGGAGCCTTGTACTCTAATCAAACCACCCACTTAGAAAATCTTTGGCAGAGATGAGGGTTGGTCCAGCCTTGCCGCTTGGCCCCTTTCAGGAAGCAGAAAGAAGGACCCTGAGAAAACTACCAGCTGCAGGCTCCATGCTTGCACACTGATTAATGATACAGTGGGCAGAAGGGGACTTTTAAGGGATGCAGATAATGTCAGGATGTGCACAGGAGGCCTAAGAAAATAAGGCCTTGTGAGTCGGGTGGTGAAGGGGACTCGAGGGAGCGTTCGGCCTGCCTGCTCCCACCAGCAGCGGAAAGAACAACCTTTGTGGAGGGAAGACCTCAGCCAGGTATCTGTGTACCTTAGGTCCCTTCCCTGCTTGCTGCCCTCACTCCCCAGAGGGGACAAAGCCTGAGACAGGAGGCAGCAACCCTGAGAGCATTTTCCACTCAATTATCTTTATTTATATCAAACAACACCCCCAAAGAACAGCCTGCACCCCTCCAGGCAGGCTTCTCCCTTCCAACCCACCCACTTCTGTTACCTCGCCATGCCCAAGAGCAGAGATGTCTGGCTCGTGGGGTGTAGGATGCAGCCAGGGTAAAATTTGGCCAAAGCCCACCTGAGGGACAGGCACCCCAGAGTCTGCCCACTAACCCTATGGTTTCAGTGCCTCTTCCTCCTCCTCTGGGAGCCTAATTTGTTACATCTCCCCTTCTGAGGCCATAAGGGTGGAACTGGGCCCTGAGCCAAATCTTGCCCTCCAGAGACCTCGCAGGAAGGCCCTGGGCAGGACATCTTTCTCACAGGAGCTGAGCCTCCTGTGAGGACTCGCTTCTTGGACTTGGCAGATGGAGGAAAGTTGGGGCTGAGGTCTCCTCCCTGAGGAGGTGAGGCCTGGGGTGTTGGACCTTCAGGGCACAGGAGGTCCACCTCAGGGCCTGGGGCCTGGGGCCATTCCCAGGGCAGCAGCTGGCGAGGGGATGCCAGGAGGAAGAACAGGTTGGAGAAGTCCCCCTCATCCTCACCCAGGCCAGACACTGGCTCGAATGGTTCCACAGTAGGAGAGGAGCCTCTGAGGCCCAGAGCACATCTGGGTGCCAGGTCCTGGGGAATACTGCTGGGATCAGAGGTGCCCAGTGGATCAGGGCTTTGTTGCCTGTGCAGGATAGCAGGGACCTCAGACCCTGGAAATTCTTCATCTGTGGCCTGGAGTTTCTTGGGGACCTGGGAAGCTTTTGGAGTGAGGCAGGTCTCCTTGTCGGCCCTTTGCTCAGGGTCACAGTCATCTTGCTCTGCACTTTGGTGGGTAGCAGATTGGGATGCAGCTTGGCTCCAGGGCCTGCACACATCTCCCTTTGCCTCGGAGCCCAGGAGGCGCTTCTCCACCAGCTGCAGGAGGAAATGTGCACTTGCTGGGTCTGCACCAGGCATGAAGAGGGCTAGCGGGGTGGGGGTGAGGGCATTTGGGCAGGAGAAAGGCTCTGGAAGTTCACCCATCTTGGTTTCAGAGACAGAGGCTGATGCCCTGGGACCACCCTGCCGGGCCTCCTTCCAGCTCTGCACCCTTGGCCCTCCTCACTCTCTGGTCTCCTCCCTTCCTGTCCCCATGCGAATCCCCCATCTGGGTGCAGCCCCTCTGTAGAAGGCAGCAACTCCCAGCTGGGTAGGGCTGGACAAAGTCACATGGGCCTGGTGTGCAGGGTCCCCTCCTCATCTTGATGATCCTCCTGGTGTCCTTCCCTCCCCGTCTACCTGATGTCTTTCCTTTATAACCACCTAGTGTCCTTCTGTCACTTGTCTCCCTCTTCCCTTGTGCTCCCCTCTTCTACTTGGTGCCCGTCTCCCTTGTCTGCCTGTTGCCCCCCCCATTGTCTGGTTATCCTGGTGTCCCTGCCCTTGCCTTCTTGGTGTCCCTCCATCCCTTGTTCACCTGGTGTCCCTCATGCCCCTGGCCTACCTGCTCAGGAGTGAGTCTGTGTTCCTCTTCTAGCGTTTGTCCTACAGCCAAGATGATGTCTCTCTCAATGTCTGTAGATTCTGCTTCTACCAGGAATTGGGGGTTGATAACAGCCTCCACCTGGATCAGAAGAAGAAGAAACTATGAGTGTCCCTGGTAAGGTGCAACTCTAAGCCACGGGGAAGCACCAGGAAAGCAAGAAACAATGCCCAGTCCATTTTGGTCTGCACCATGAAGTTGTTAATCATGTCTACCAGGTATACTCACATACTCAGACATATTCTCATGAAGTGAAGCAAGCACACATACACAGATACACATACATTCATACATGCACAGAGAGAGGGAGGGAGAGTCGGGGCGAGAGAGAGAGAGAGAGAGAGAGAGAGAGAGAGAGAGAGAGAGAGAAAGAGAGAGAGAGAGAGACATATTATTGAGCACTTAGGGAATCAGGCTAAATTCCAAAGGCTTGGGATGCTATTCCTGGAATTTTAAGAACACCAGGCCTCCAGTCCCAGAATACCTTGGTAACAAAGTCTTCTTGGGAGCATAGCTCATCACAGTAACTCAAGAGATCTGGGTCTGGGTATTTCTCATGCTCTTCCTGCTGCTGCTCCTCTTTCTGGTTTTCATCAGGTTGCCCCATGGCCAAGAGGTGACCTACTTCCAGCGAGTCCATAGTGTCTATGTATTCCCTCATGGCTTCAGGAGGAATGTCATCAGGCACCTTGGTCTCCTGTGACTGCTGGCATTTGCGTGCTGAGGGGCAGGGAGCCTGAGCCTTGGAGCCTGTCTGCCTCAGGCTGCACCCTAGGACAGGGAGGAAGAGGTGCATGGATAGGGGCTCCTGCTAAACCCCAGTCCTAGTGGGGATAGCTGGGTTTAGGAGACCTAATATCAGTCTGGATGCTCTCAGAACCTGTGAGGGGAGACTCTGCATGAGGTGGAATGCAGAGACAGTCACACAGGAAGCCATGTAGAGCTACTGAAATGCAGGCTACTCCCCGCACCCTGCCCCTAAGTCCTGGGCAGATAGTGGGAACAGACATAGTTAATCAATACCCTGTTCAAGACCAAGGTGTGCAGAAATCCCGGGCTCTGGGGAATATTCTGCTTTCAAAAGCAAATCTCCCTTCCCAATTGTAAACCAAACAGAAGTGGAACACCTTCCCTCTAATCCTTTGACCTCTGCTGTAGTCCTCCGTGAGGAGGTGGGAAGCCCTACCTGGTTGCTGTACAACATCAGAGGATCTTGGAGGATCTGACCTCCGTGGGGCTGGAAGTGGACAGTCCAGAAGTCTCCCCATCAGCAGCAACCTAGGATCTTTCATCTCTTCAGTAGCCTCAAACCTCATGAACCTGGAATGTGGGGAGGGGGCATAGTCTGAGCTAAGAGGGACGCCAAGGCATAATGGCTAAGCCAATGGGAATGAGGAGCAGCGCTGTGGGTGCACTGGTCTAGTTAGTCGGAGGTGACCCGCAAAACCCATAGATGACCCCTTTCTAGTCTGTGCTGGCCTTGTACAGAGCTACACACAGGAGCTGACCACCAGACGCTGGTCAGGAAATAAGTTATGGCAGAGATCACCAGGAGTCCCCACCCCATCCAGGGATCCTGAGCTGGGACTGTGAGTCCAGAATGATGTCCTGGGATGAGGAGAAAGCAGGAGTCAAGCAGAGAAGATTAGGTTACTTTCCTGCGGCCTGTTTTCCTGCTTCTATGTTTGTGTGTTTGTGTGTTTGTTTGTTTAGAACAGATTAGGTGCAGTAAGGCAGTAATGGCAGGGATATGTCCTTGGGATACCCAAGAGGCTGTCTTCTTCTCCACACCCTGATCATGCTCTTCCCTCTCCCACCCCTTTCTGGGACCCTTATAATCTGATCCCTTTCATGGACAGAGATGGTCCCTTTTTTGTCAACAGGGGACCAGCACAAAGATAGTAGCATTTATGCCCCTTACACAGCCCCCAGTGCTGAAAGAAACCCCATCAACAATGAGGCCAGAGCTTCTGGGGCCACCAGACCAGGAACTCCCAGCCCTCCAAGTAGAAAGAACAGACTCCTGAGGCCCAAGGTGTCCAGGGGTGGGGCCTGTGCCAATGGACACTGTGCTGATGTTGTGCGGCTCACAAGCCCTATTGAACTCAGCTGTACAGTCCATGGGCCCTTGCAACTCAGGCCCAGGGTCCCTGACTCACTCTGCAGCCACCTCGTAGAATGTTGTGCGCTCACTGTTGCTCCTGCGGTCCCATTCCCGCACACCTATGCGCAAGCCCTCCTCCACACTCATGGTCGGCTGCTGGCGGGACAGGGACCGAAGCATTGGCCTGTAATTGTTCACAATTAGTTGCCATCCACTACCCTCACCCTCCATTCTCAGCTAATTCAGCCCTGCACAACCCTGTCACAACCCTCTCTTCTTTGATCTTGACAGCGTCCAGAACAACCTATCAAGCCCTGGACATTGACACCAATGCTGCATTGGTGACTCTTACTTTCCTTTGTGTCCTCTTTGGTCATGTTGTGGATTATGGACAGGATGTTTGCCACAATGCAAGTGTTGAAGTACTGACCCCCAGTGTAATGGTTTTAGGAGATGGGTCTTTGGGTGGTAATGTGGGTCAGATGAAGTCACCAAGGTGGGGCTGTCAGAATGGGATTAGTGTCTTTCAAGGAAGAAGAGACCCCAAAGCTCTCTCAGCCATGTGAGGACACAGATTAGACTGTCTCCTTCTCAATCCAGGGGAAAAGTGTCCTCATCACTCACAGAATCTGCCTTCAGAACTGTGAGAAATGAATGTGGGTGGTTTCAATTCACAAGTCCATGGTTTTATGTCTGGCAGCCTGAGCTGATAGGGCCAGGACACTCAACGACGTTGGTCCCAGGGATAAAGCTTGGGGTGCAGACTCAAATGGTAGCTGAAGATCAAAATGGTATTAGGGGCCTAAGTGTGACTCCATGTGACTGCTGCACTAACTTGTTCTCCTAACTGGAGTTCCCTACAACAGCAGGGGTGGGAACAAGTGTGAGTTTTTCGTTCAGTTTCTACAACTCATAGCCCCAACACTGGTTGTGGTGACCTCTGGGATGCATCCACAGGTCTATGAGGGAATATGAAAAAATAAGCAGAGCAAGTATGGCATGTTGTGAGAAACCTAAACTCAAATGGTGGCTCATATTACCAGGAAGCTTCTCTGACCTGAGTCTTGGGCGTCATGGTGATAACTATTGAAAAAGAACCACTGGGTGCTGTCAGAGAGGAACAGTGGTGTCTTGAGATCAGGCGCTCTTCCTACCCTGGCATTACATAAATATTTCTGACTCTGCTACATCCCCCTCAGCACTTCCTGCAAGTTCTAAACTCCTGTCACCCCTCTTCCTTCCTTGCACTAGAGCTGCCCGGTGAGCTCCTGGGACTTGGGAGGGCACTCACACGAGGAAGCAGGACACCGCTTCCACATCAGGAGTGTGGGGAAGGTGTCTCCGGAGCAGGGTCTTGAAATACTGCCAATGCCGGAAGTTCTCATAGACTCTTGCAGACTTGTAGGTGTGATCTGGTGAGGCATTGGCCTGGGAGGTGGCCAGGCCACCCTCCCCACAGTCCCAGCGTGGTGGTGGCACCTTGTTTGCCCCAGATGTATTAGAGGGCACTGGTGGTATGGTTGGAGGACGAAGGCCCCGAGGCCGCACCCTATTATCAGCATAGGCGTTCACTCCAATTGGAGCAGCCACCATGGTGGTCATGGGCGGAGCTCTCACCACCCAGGGAGCAGGATGCTGCACAACCCTATGCAGGACCCCTGGGGCTCCAATGATAAGTGGGCCCTGAGTGAGGACAACCTGAGTCAACAGAGACCCTGGTGGCCTCCCTGCTGTCCCTGCTTGGGCAGTGATGATGCAAGGTCCAGCTCCCTTCAAGCCATAGCCACCGTGTCCTGCTACCACAGGTATCCCGGGGAAAGGAGAAAGCACCAGAGGCTTAGGCTGAGGAAGTGGTGCGTTCCCAAAGGGTGGCGGCAGCAGTTTCCAGTGCAGCTGCTGTACCGGGACTGGGACAGGTGGGAGAGGGGGCAAGATGCAAGAAGGAGACAGAATGACACCATTGTTCAGGGGCATATCTGGCTGCAGCACTGGAGGCGCTGTGGAGAGAAATGAAAGGAGTGAATGGAGGAGGGAACCACAGAAAGGACGCACTCTTCTTCCCCAGTCACTGGGAATCAGAAGATAAATCTCACCCCTTCAGGAATGAGACAGGAATATTTTACAGCTTGTAAACATCCCCAAGTAAATTTTCATACTCTCTTCCTCCCATTCAGAATTCCTCCAGCAAGGAGTTTTCTTGTAGGTCATTAAGATTCCCTGATTCCTGCTTGTCCAAACCAGCTTCTCAGCTTTCCCTCAGTACAGGCACAGTAGAGGTGAACCTATGGCATGCATGAAACCGGGAGCTGTATATTATCATTGAAACCTCTAAAAGGTTTGCCGTCACTGTTAGGGGAATACTACCTTTTCCTGATGCTCCTTGTAAATTCCTGCCTTTTGTGCCTTGCTGACCACAATACAACACAGCAGCCCCTGAATGAAATTTTTCCCCAAAGTAGCACCTGACGAAATCTAAAGATGACCCCACCAGGGATCACACCCACCTCTCACAACAAACACTAATGAGGAGATTAATTCTGATCAGTCCTGTCCCTGGGAATTGGTGGTCCCTGCCACGACACCAGAAGTTCTGTTCCCATGGGACAGAGCTAGAAGATAGGCATTGGGTTGCTTGAGCACAACAGCCAGGAGTTTCTACCAAAAAGAGCTAGGTAATGGTAGTTTGGGGTTTGTTTCAGGAGTTTGCAAAGGATTTTCACAACCGCTCATCACCAAAATTGGGTGTGAGAACTAGAACCTATCTGCAGAAATTCTCCTTTGGGGTCCTAATAATGGAAAGAAAAGAGCCCAGTAGATCCTGGCCTGAGCCAGGTGAGGTAAAATTGCCTGGAACCCATTCTTGGTCAGTAGGACCTCATTCAGACCCTGGTCAAGGAGACCAAAGTCCATAACACCTGTACCTAATAACCAGAACACCTGTCCTGACAGTAGTAACACAACAGCAAAAGATCTTGCTAACTGTGAGCTACTCATCACCCTCTCTTAATATGGAAACAACCTATCACAGAACCTGTATAGAAAACCAACACCACTCCATGTCTTCCTGTGCAGGAAGCACCAGACAGAAAGGTGTGCAGTGTTCCTGTCAACAGAGAAATGAAGGGCTGAGGATCCACCTTTGATAGTGGACAAGACTAAGAACCTCTGAAGACCTGTTTTGATGAAAAAGATGACATTTCAGAACAACTCAGGGAAACCTAAGCCCTATGCTGGTTGAAGTTCCCGCACTGCCTGCGGTTGTAAGACAGCTGAAATTTGAACTGAGGGAGGAGCCTTCTCTGAGTGAGAAGGTGCTTAGGGACTCTGGCTGTGGCAGTTGAGTAACCTCTAGCCTTGTTCACAAGAATATTCACTGCACTCTTGGGTCAGGGACAGTCCCACTGAACAGTTTTCTAAGATCATTTCTCTCCACTGCCTTCCTAACATCCAGAGAACTCCAGTCAAATCCCTCAGAGCAGTATGACACACAAGTCCCAGATTCCTGAAGGAAAGACAGAGAACTCAGGCTTTCCTCTTGAATAGATCCACGTCTCCAAAATGACACCATCCCACCACTGTCTATCAAGCCTTTTGAAGTGACATCTGTCTGTTTTTAGAGAGGATCAATGAATTTCCTCCCATTCTTTCCCCCAACCCAGTATATTTCCCCTGAGGTGTCTTGAAATATGTGTAAAGAGTCCTCGCCCCCATGAAAGGTCACATCCTGACATGGACTTTTCTCTCCCTCACAGTGGAGATGTCCTTAGTGAAGTCCAGTATATGCTTTTCTTTATATCAGCTCAACCACCTATACCCAGGGAAGGGATAAATTCAAATTCCCAACAGTTTAAGGCATACTAGGTAATTAGATAACCCTCCAGGCTTACCACCTTCTAAAGCCATCCCCCAGTCTTGGGGCTGACCACAGCTCTCTGGCAGCTACCACCATAAGAAGAGTGAAGGGCAGGACCCAGAGAGTGACCTGTGCCCAGGGCCTCACTCAGATCCAACTGCAGGTAGGTAAGGTTCGAAAGTCAACAGGGCTAGAATGTTGGTGTCCAGACATTCTACATGGGGGAGGGGCAGAGGCTGCTGGGCTGGGGGTGGGGCGAGACATTCCATGAAGAGCTCTGGCGAGTAAGGAGAACCTCAAGATCCCTTCAAATAATACAGTGAAAACATTACTGCTGTGTGACTCTAGCCAACTTTTAAATTATTGCTGAGACTCCTGGCTCTGTGGTTTTATCGATGTCTCCTGACTTCAATTCCTCATCAGTACAATTTGTTTTGTACCCCTCATCTCACCCTACAACCTTCTGTTGAAGTAGGCTCTTGACTAATTTAAAAATCCATTGTACTTTCTCTACAAATTTATTTGGTAAATATGAGGCAGGTTAGGGAGGGGAGGAGATGAATCGTTTGAAATAAGATTCTCTCAGGATACAGTGTTGCTGTGTGCACATCATCGCTTAGGAAGAAGTTCTCGTATCTTCTTCAAGTCTCCTGGACTGCCAGGACTTGGGCCTTCTCCAGCATAGCAGCCTTACTTAGGATCTCCCTTGATACAAAGCCCCTGTTCATCAAGCAAACACACAATGTAGCCTACAGGATCCAACACAGAAATCCCTTCTTTTTCTTTGTCAGAGTGTTGTGCTCTTTGTGGCTTATTCTCCTGGTCACCTACTATCACACCTTTGATAGGTTTTTTTCCCCTCACCAATAATGTAAAAATTACATTGTGGAAAAGTTATCTTTTCCAATAGTCCTAGAACCCAGTTATAGATATATTCAAATTAGCCCAAATATAATTTGTGACTTCTAGTTATATTAGTTGCCTTTCCACTGCTAGGACAAAATACACAGAACGTAAGGAGGAAACATTTATTTTGGCTCGCATTTCAGAAGTTTCAGTCTGTGTTTGGCTTACTCCAAGGGTGAAACATCACAGCAGGGGGCACGGCGGGGCAGCTGGGGTGGGGGGCGCTGCTGCTCAACTCATGACATCCTGGATGCGCAGAGCAGAAGTGTCTGAGAGGAAGGGGCCAGGGACCCGATACAGTCCTAAGGTCACACTGTCATACCCACCCTGTCACATCCAGAAATGTGCTTTATTAGTCCTCTGGGAGTTACTCAAGCCAAGGAAAATGACAATCAAGATTAACCATCACATTGGTCATGTATGGAAATGCGTAGCCAAAAGCACTTTGGACCCTGCCCTCTGATCATTTCTTTAAAAAAGCCCAGGGCCAGTGTTGACTGCCCAGCAAAACATACTTCTGATGGCCAGGGTCAGAAGACATATGCTCTTTCATCTAATACTAGAACATTAGAGGGCTGGGGAGACGCCTTGTGTGGTGTCCTTAGAGTCTGTGCACTGGAAGGATCTTGGGCAGTTGAAGGGCTGTCTGATGTTAATCCTGCAAATTACCAGTAAGACAATCTGGTGATAGATTTTTAAACTATTGCAAATTCAAATTAGTATGTTGAATCTATTTTTTTAAATCAGCAACTGAAATTCTGCAACATATGTAAAATAAGAGAAAGTAAAATTACTTCCATCGTACTTCCTAGGTTGGCTATAACTGACCATAACTCTCAATTCTTGGTTAAAGGTTAACAAAGCTTTGAAAAGAAAACATGTGTGGCCTAACATTTATTGGGAGAGCTGTGTGCTGGAAATAAATATACTCAGTACAGTAATAAGAGAACTCCAGGAATGCAGTTGGGATAAATCATTCCTCTAGCGTTTCCTAGGCCCGAAATTCTTTGCCAGAACTGTGTTTTAATGGAACCTTCCAATGAACTACGAGAAAAGGACACACTAATTTTTGGAAAGCACGAACAAAAAAGAAATGCAACCCAAACGAAGTAAGAGCATAAATGCCTCAGAGTCTTTCAGTTAAGGTGGTTTCAAAGTATACATGGATGGCAGGTTTGCAATTTTGAAAATCAATTGTCATCTGGAGGGCCCCCCTCTAGTGTTTCCTTGAGGAGGCTTCACGCCCTCAAGAAGTCCCAGAGGAAGGTCAGTGAGATCAGGCCATTTCCTTGTTCTCTCGTAGGGTTCTCCCTGGACCCTCGGGGCCTGCAGAGCGTAAGCTCTTGCTGTGGGCCTTGGGCGCTCTCCCTGGGGCATCGCCCTCCAGTCGCTCCGCGCGCTCCTGGAAAACCGTTCAGGAGATGCACATGCGCTCGCACTAGGCTTCAGGTCCCGGGTGAGCTTAGCGCTCCAACCACCCACTGAGTGGAGCACTGTTCACGCAGTGCGCATGCGCTCGTGCTGGGCTTTGGGCCTTCCGACCCGCGCCAGGAGCCTCCAACCCTCCTGCCGAACGTGCTCAGGGGATGCGCATGCGCGAGCGCGGCCAAGCGTTGAGGTCGCAGTGGCGGTTAGAGTCCGTTATCAAAATCAGAGGTAAAGGGTTCTCTAACCCACAACTTCCACAATATGTTCTTGCACTTTCCCTTGTTCCTTTATCGACATCGGTGTGTCTTGGGGGGCTCCCTCCTGTTCCCCGGCCCCCTCCCAAGCCGGCCAGTGGTGACCGAGGACGAGGGCGGGGGCGCAGCCCC
>NW_004955422.1:23869469-23871430 GCF_000276665.1 Chinchilla lanigera | reverse complement strand
TTTTTGCGGTACCAGGGATCAAACTCATGACCTTGGTGCTTGCCAGGCAGGAGCTTATGCCACTTATGCCACTGAGCTATATCCCCAGCCCCTATGCTTCTTTTTCTGACCTTCATGATCTGTGGGTGTCCTTCAGTGTGTGAGGGCAGGTCTATGATTAATTTTTAGGGCTGGTAAGATGAATATATGCAATTGTGGTGTCAAATTGATATGATTCTGCGTTTTGGAAGATGCAGAAGGAGTTATTTATATTTTGGAGTATGTGGTTTTGTATACACAGGTAATGTAAGACTCTGTATTTGGGCATATTTGCAAATTTATAGTATGCTGGTTAATTGTGCAGATATTTGATGCTTGGGAGAAGTCCACATGTCTTAAGTTTGTCAGTAGTACATCTCTTGGATGTGTGCACATGTGTGTGTGTGCCTGTGTTTCATAGAAATGACCAGATACTGTAGTTGTGTGAAGTAAGAACATTTGAGTGACTATGAGTACATGTATTTTAGTGGTATGGAAGTTTGGATGAATACTTCTTGGGGCTGTCTGTATTTCAGATTGGAATGTTTTTAGTCTAACTGAAATAAACATGCATGTGTCTCACGGAAAGGTGAGGTAGTTCACTTACACAGAGAAGTGTGGGGTTGTATTTATATGTACTAGATGTATGTGATGCAGCCATTTCTTAGTATTTCAAGTTGTACAAACTGTTTTCTACTAATCAGGAGTAATTTGGGATATTTAAAAAGTTTTCTGTATATTTTTAAATGGTATGCTGGAGATAGTTATCTGAATCTTTGGCATATGTTAGTCCATCTGCGGGTGGATGAATTACGTGATTTTTTTCCCATGGCAAATGACAATATTAGGAGTATTCAGAATGAATTTGTTTTGAGAATGCTGGGATATTTATGTGTATAGAAATGTTTCAGGAGTGAGAGTGAGAGTGAGAGGTTGTATAGTGGAGATGTGGTCTATAGTAGTGTTTTAGAGGATATAAATACTGAAGTCCTGGAAAATATTTCTGTGTTGTCTATTGATGTGTGGGAATTGTGTGTATATTAGTGTTCTGAGATCGTGTATGTGTGCATGTGAGTTGGTGCTGGGCATTGAACACAGCCCTTAGTGGTTTTTTAGTGTGTGTATATTTGTATATTTTGTGGATGTGCACATTTGGGGTCC
Source organism: Chinchilla lanigera (assembly GCF_000276665.1). NCBI lineage: Eukaryota > Metazoa > Chordata > Mammalia > Rodentia > Chinchillidae > Chinchilla > Chinchilla lanigera. The sequence goes on along the minus strand of NW_004955422.1, from coordinate 23,870,251 downwards.
ATGAGTATACAAGAGGCTCAAGCATTCTTTTCGGATTTATTCTGGAATGTAATCCTAGAAGATTCTGGTGATGTTGCTTGAATGTGTGGTCCTGGCTTGCATTTGTTCTTATCTATTGAGAAGTGTAGTGTATTTGTGGCTGTGTGTATATTTGAGCTCATGGGTGTATAATGTGTGTGTTCTGGGAAATATGGGAGGTTAATTGTGTGTATTTCAAAAGACAGAAGCTGTGTAGATTGTGTGTGTATTCAGGAATTACGGAGTATATGTATTGTAAAATTCTGGATTTTGGTAAGGATCTTTTTTGTGTAATTTGTGTAACAATTATTTGGTGTGTTTGTATGTCTGTGCCAGTAGGGTGTTCATTGTATAAATATTGGCAGTGGGCTTGTTTTATATGTATGCTGTATGCATCGTTGCAGGGTTGACATGTAAACATTCAGGGTAGCTGTTTTTTTAAAAAAAAACATAAAAATGTGGATAGTAACCAGGATCTCTCTATGCGTTTAGAATACAGGTGGTGTTTTTTCCAATAGTGATCATTTTTCCCTGTGTCTAGTTGCATCTAGTTTGTAAGTAAAATTCATCATGCTGGGATGGTTAAAGGTTGTGTATTAAAAGTTAAGGGTTTCTTAAATTGCACGTGAAACACTTGAAAGAATCAACAACTGGGATCTCATCCTACTGAAAAGTTTCTGCACATATAAAGAAATCACCAGCAGAGTCAAAAGAAAACCCACAAACTTGGAAAAAATTTTAGCTGATTGTCCCTCAGACAAAGG
>NW_004955422.1:23868293-23869369 GCF_000276665.1 Chinchilla lanigera | reverse complement strand
GCTGCAAGCCTAGGTTCCTGTGGCTGCAGGAGGCTGCGGAAGTCAACTAGAGCATTGTGTGAGAATCAGTTGACTGAGAGCAATTTGCAATAAAGTTGTCTATTGTGTTAGTAATTAAGTTGTGTTCCACGCATCAGTATGTCTGGAAACTTTATTACACGCTCTTGATTGTGTTGTGTGTGCGTGTGGTGGTCTGCCGGGGAGACCTTGTGTGTACTTGAGGATGGGGGGAAGTTTTAGTTTTGATTTTGGGAGTCATGATGTGTGGGTGGTGGTTTCTGAAAATGTGATGGGCCCATGGGGACTGTAGGAATTCACAGGGCATGAGTGATTGGCGGTAGGTGTCTCTTGGAGTGTGTTGGAAATGGTCCTATGAATTCATAGTTTGGGATTTCCTGTGTCTAAAGTTGACTGGTGAGAATTGATGTGTATACCCCTGTGTGGGTGATGATGTCTGGGTGGATGTTTGGGATAAAGGGAAAGTCATGACTTTCTGTGCAACTGTGTAAGGTTGGTTGTATTTGGAGGGTGTTGTATTATGCATGCCTACTCCGGCAGTTGGTGTTAAGTGTTTGTAATTGGGGCTTTGGAATATTTCACTTATGGTCCTCTCCCATAGATGCTGGGATATGCGTGTGTGTTTGAGTCTGTGTTGTGAACTTGGAAAAACGTGCATGTGTGCATGGACAGTGTTAGGAAAAGTGTTTGGTTATATTTGTCTGAATGCACACATTTCAAAGAAGTATTCTTTTCTGAAGGCTCAGGATACCTCTTTTTTATACAATTGGGAAATGTAAGAAGATTATTTGTGTGTTAAAAGCAGGCTATGTGAGGGCCTGGGAATATAGTTCAGTGGCACAGCGCCTGCTTGGCAAGTGCAAGGTCCTGAGTTCAATTTCCAATACAAAAAAAAAAAAAAAAAAATCATAGTTACTTTTCTGCCGGGCATAGTGGTGCACGCCTGTAATCTCAGCACTCAGGAGGTTGAGGCAGGAGGATCATTGTGAGTTTGAGACCAGCCTGGGCTACAAAGTGAGCTCAAGGCCAGCCTGATCTGTATAGCGAGACCCTGTCTC
>NW_004955422.1:23842576-23868193 GCF_000276665.1 Chinchilla lanigera | reverse complement strand
TTGTTAATTCCCTACCACTTTGTTTGTAACTCTGTATTGTCTGTATTGTGCTTGTGATATGTTGTAAAATGTTGTATGTCTGTTGTTTCCCTCCTTTTATCTTTAAAATTAAAAAAAAATAAAATAAAATAAAAGTTAAGGGTTTCTTGCCTCTTTTTGGAGGATACCTTATGAAGTATTTACTAGCACATCTTTAGTGTGTGTGTGTGTGTGTGTGTGTGTCCGTATACACACGGGCCAAGACCTCTTCCATACAAATCCCCATGAGAAACAGCTGGGAAGCCACATGTACTCTGGCTGCTCTGGGATAGACCTGATGGGTAAGAGAATATTTAGTATGTATGACAAGATGATAGTAGAATATGAACATTCAGATAACAGGAAATGCATGTATTATTTTGGTGTTTTTGCAAATTGTAAGTCATGCATTAGAGGCTCCTTGTGTGTGCGCTGGTCATTCTGAGCCATCACATTGCTCGTAACTAGATTAGTTTATTCCTTAAGCCCAAGAAGCTTCATAAATACTGGTTTCTGGCTCCTCCTTGGGCATATAAATTGAGTGTTGTGTAGGCAGGTAGATATTTCTTTAGAATTTGCGTACTCCTAGCATATAGGCTGCTAGATGTATCTGACTGGTGGTGAGATAGCCATAAACAGCAGAACTTTCATAGGTAGTGTCTCGGCTATGAATAGCAGTCATATATCATGAGTTTTCTGGACAGGAGGTCTGATGGGCCAAAACCTCTTCCACACAAATCCACCTGAGAAACAGCTGGGAAGCCACATGTACTGCTGGCTGCTCTGGGATAGACCTGATGGGTAAGAGAATCCTCTTTTATGGGGTCCAGCCTTTGAAAACCTGCAGAACCTCTACCCTCTGCTACTGTTTTCCCCCTCGTTGTGTGTAATACTGGCTAACAGGCAGGGCAGCTGTGTCACTAATTTTAAACCCACTTACTCCGGCAGGGAAACCTGAGGCTTTGGTACTTGACAGGACTTCCCTGCATCCTCATTGCTGGTGGAATATTTTGGTTTCTAACTTGGGAGTGATGCTTTAGTAGTCATGTTTTAAGAAATATTCTCCTTTCTCTTCTGAAGGCTAAGGATACCACTATCTTTGAGAAGCCCATTTCAGATTTCTCTTTTTCTGATAAATGTCCCTGGCCTTTATTTATTCTGTTCTGATTAATTAATTCATGAGAGGGAGCTATGTGATCAGGGTGATCATCAGTGGACTCCACAAATCCTCATGTCTCCCTGGGATTCAGCTCAAGATTATTATCCTTGGTTCTGTATATCCTTCTGACTGAATTCCAGGGACAGAGACTGAAGATTGGCCTTTTCAGGAAGAGGTGAAGTGAGCAAATCAGGGGATATAAGTCCCATGTTGTCCTTTAGATTTTAAGTCTCCCTCAAAGACTCCTTTGATAAAGTCTTAGTCCTAAGTTATTGGTGCTATTATCAATTGGCAGAATGTTTGTGGAAATAGGGCCTAATGGAAGGAAATTAGGTAATCAGGAGCATTCCCTTGAAGTGGACTTTGGGACCTTACCCCCTTGATGTTTTCTCCTTGCTTCCAGGCTGCCATGAGTTTAGTAGCGTTCATCCCCCACAAGTCCTTCACCATCAACTCGAGCTCCGCCACACCCCCACAGGTATTCCTTTTTCTAATAATGTTACCTCTGTCATTGGAAGAACAACAACTTTTGTTGTGTACAAAAACTTTTGCCATGGTGAGCTGTAATCTTCCATCCTTTTAAATTGTTTCTGTCAGGTATTTTGTCATAGTGATAGATAGCTGAGTTACACAAGAAACTGGTACTAGATTTGGGGTCATTGCTGTGACTATGTAGCTCAGAAACCTTTGGAATGGATTTACAGGATGTGTTTGAAGATTTGGACTACAAGAAGCCTACAATTCAGGAAGAAAAGCTGAGTGGGTGTTTTGGTGGGAGCTCAGAAGACCAGAATGCTGATAGGAATGTGGACAGTAAACACGGTTCTCATTAGATTTCCAGTGTAAATAAGTAATCTACTGGGAATTGAAAGAGAGGCCATTCAGTCCCATTCCAGCAGAGATCTTTTTTTTTTTTTTTTTTTTTTAGAAATAAAAGGAGGAAAATACTAACAGATCGACAATGTTTTACAAAATAGCAAAGGATCAGTACAGACATTACAGAATTACAAACAGAGTGGTAGGGAATTAACAATGCTTATTGTATTACATATTGATATCTTCAATGTAGTTTCTCATGAAAACACATATAGACATACAAATCTAATCAACCAATGCCTCACTGACAGTTTCTTTCAGCAAGGAAATACAGGACAGTAGAACACCTGTGTTAACTATCCTGCATATACATATATACAAACTTTCTCCTTCTTTCCCTTCTCTTTTCCCATATTCCAGTTATCCTTTACCTATGAGTCCAGCAGAGATCTTGTCTACATTGTGTCCATGTCCTTGCATGGAAGACTTTGTGGGAGAGTGAGTTTCATGATGACAGTTTGATCTGTCAGAGAAAATTTCAAGGCGGCACAGCTTTCAATTTGTGAGATGAGAAATGTTAGCTGTTTTTAACTAGAATTACATTGAGAATTGGGAGTAAAACAGAATCTAAAGATTTGAAAAAATTGCACATTAGCCAGAAAATAAGCTTGTGTAGTATTGAGTTCAAGGAGGATGTGGCTACTGAAAAGACTAGTATTATTAGAAAGAAGCTAAGTGTGTTGCACTGGAATGATGAAAGAAAGAGTTTGAAAACATCTCAGGAATCAGCAAGACCTCACCCATTACAGGCTCAAAGAATTTTATTTGAAAACAGACTGGTAGTATGCCGTGCTTGCACAGGGTCACCTAAGGAACTGTTCTGGGATTTGTTTCCCATATTCAGTCATGTGGACACTCAGAGGCCACTGCAATTATGTTCCAACAGGGCCTGGATACCATTCATACTGTGGGCAGACATTAATATCCATTTTACCTTGTTTTGCAGACATGTAAAAATTGAGAGCTGTTGGGTTATGGAGGCTGCTAAGCAGATTTCAGAAGAAAGCCTGGGAACACCTACCAAAGAACAGCATATGCAGGTAGCCTCCTTTCACCTGCTGCCTTCCTCCACCACTCCCCTACCCTATCCTTCATCTCTCCTTCCTCAAGAGCAGCTGGATTAGAAGTCTGTGGGACCAACAGAGTGAAAAGACAACACACAAGGTGGGAAAAAAATGTTTCCTAGCTGTTCCTCAAAGTTTTACTATCAAGAAGGTATAAAGAACTCAAAAATTTAAAGACCGTCCAAATTTAAAGACCCAATTTTAAAATGGGCATCTGAGATAAAAATACACAATTCTCAGATGAAGAAATATATACCCAATATTACACAATATTACGCAAATAAACACATAAAAAAATATTCAACATCACTGGTCATTCGAGAGATGCAAATTAAAACAACACTGAGATGCCATTTCACCCCGGAAAGTATGGCTCTTATCAAGAAATCAACCAATAACAAATGCTGGAGGGGATGTGGGGAAAAAGGAACCCTTTTCCACTGTTGGTGGAAGTATAGACTGGTGCAACCACTGTGGAAATAAGTGTGGAGATTCTTAAAACAACTAGGATTGGAGTTTCTGTTTGACCCAACTATTCCCCTTGTGGGTCTTTCCAGAAGAATTAGAAACATCAGGGCCAGGGATATAGCTTAGCAGCACACCTGCCTGGGAAGTGCAAGGTCTTGAGTTCAATTCCTGGTACAAGAAAAAGAATGGAAAACGTCATACCACAATGATATATGTGCACCCACGTTTCTAGCAGGACAATTGGTAATAGCTAAATCTTGGAAACAACTCAAATGCCCACCAACCGAGCCATGGATAAAAAAGATGTGGTCTTTTCATACAATGGACTAGTGATCAGCCATAAAGAAGGATAAACTGGAGACTTTTATAGGTAAATGGATGCAACTCTGGACCATAATCATAACTGAAATAAACCAGACACACATGTATAAACATGCTTTTATCTCCCTAGTGTGAGAAGCTGAAAGAGTAAATAAGAACCAAAGTGTACAATATATATTGTAAAATGGGAAGAAATTTCAAAAAGAAAGAGAAACTTGGATGGGAGAATGAAGAGAAGAAGGAAGGGAAAAGCAAAAAGAAATATATATAAAAGTTAAAATAGTTATACTACTAATTTCTCTTAGTTCATTGAGAAGAAAGGTTTGTGCTAATACTGTTTAGACAATTAAATGCTAATATCTTGTACTCTGAGTAACTAATTTAAAGATAACAATATGTATTGTATTAACTGTTGTTACCCTCTATTATCTTGTTCTGATATTTTCTTTTTTTTCTCTCTCTTCAAAATAAAGACAAGAACTGAGTAAGGATGACCCTGTGGCTCTTAGGGTGCAGGATGCAGCAAAGTGAAATCGCACCACAGCACACATAAGCTACAGGCATCCTGCCTACCACCCTGCTGTCTTCAGTGCCTCTTCTTTCTCTCATTGCCTAATTTCTCACACATCCTTTTCTGAGGCTGTGAGGATCCAGCCATTCATAGAGCCACATCTTGCCACCTTAAAACCTCAGAGGAAAGACATGGGAGGGACATCTTTTCTTCAGGAGCTGTGCCTCCAGTGAAAGCTCACTTCTTGGAGTGGGAAACGGGAGGGAGGCTGGAACTGAGGCCTCTTTTTTAGGGAGATAGGGAAGGTCCATGATGGCTGCAGAAGAGTGCAAGGTCATCAGATCTCTGCAACTTTTCTCTATGGCCCTGTGTCTCTTAAGGGTCTGGGAAGCCATCACTCACAGTTATGTTTCTATCCTTTGACCCTTTATTGGGGGATGTGATCATCTCTGTCTACACCTTATCAGTCAATAGATTTAGAAGCCCTTGCATCTGGTCAGGGCAACTTAGGCTGCAGCATGCACCTACACTTTCCTTCTCTTTCAAATCAAGGAGCTGCTGCTTCCCCACCCAAAGGAAGAAAAAGCTCTTGTTGCCTGTGCACCAGGCATGAGGAGAGCCACAAGGGGTAGGGACAAGGGCATTTGGATGAGAGGCAGGAAATTGATGTGTCATCTGTCTTGTTTTCAGAGATAGAAATTAAGGCTCTGTGGACCACTCTGCTCGATCTTCTTTCCAGCTGTGCACCTTCAGCCTCTCTTTGTTCCCTTTTAACCTTCCAGCTTGTCCACACATACATCCCCCACCCAGAAATAGCCCCTCTCTGGAAGTTAGTGATTGCTTGCAGGTTAGGACTAGACAAAGTCACCAGAGCCTAGTGCGCAAGGTTCCACCCTCATCCTGTTCTATCTGGAGTCCTTCTCTTCTCTGTCTACCTGGTGTCCTTCCTGCCTCTCATCTGTGTGTTACTGACCTCTTTCCTTGTACTTCTCTGTTTTACTTGATGCCCATCTACCTGTTGACCTCTCAACTTCATCCTGGTGTCACTGTCCTGATCTTCCTGCTGTCCCTTCATCTCTTGTCAACCTGATATCCCTCCTTCCCTGGCCTCCCTTCTCAGGAATAAGTCTTTTTGGGGTGTCTAGTGCCAGTGTTAGTTAGGGCCACGATAGCTTCTGTATATGTAGAATGTACTTCTGCCAGGAATTTAGGGGTTGAATGATGGCCTCCACCTGAAACTGAGGGAACGATTTGTGAGTGTCATGGGGAATGGGTTGTAAGTTTCCTTGGCCAGGAACAACTCTAAGCCCAGGAGAAGCCTGGGAGAAGCAGAAAGCAATGCCTAGTCCATGCTAGTCCTCACCATGTGGGTTGTTAAATCTTCATCACCACTGGCTACACACATACTTAGACACACTTACGATGAGACATGGGTATGCAAGCGTGCACACATGCACACATGCACACACGCACACATGCACACATGCACACATGCACACAGAAACTCCTTTGTAGGTTATTGGGTTAATAATATCCCTTAGTTGTTGTGGGCTGATCAGGTCCACAATCTCCCAAATGAGTATATAGTGAAGGCTAAATAAAAAGAGGTAAATGGAATTATTTCAGGGCTCCAGGAGGATCAAAACCCTCTCACAGAATTTAAGATTCTCTACGGTAAGACCAAGACCTTTTCTGGGTGGGCCTATTCATTTGGTTATCAGAAGAAGGGAGGGGAGTACTCAAGAAGGACAGAATCACTCAAGGACTTCAAGTAAGGTGTTAAAGTAATCCTTAATAAGGATTAAATTAATCCACTGAGTGGTGAGATGCCTGAGGCTATAGTCTTTGTCTAGTTGAGATCAGATCCCAGATCCAGGTGTCCTTGGTTGTGATCTTGTTTTGTCCTTTGAGGTTTTCCTGCTTCATCTGCCATTACAGGTTTTAGTAGGGATTAGTGACTCACAGCAGTTCACTTATTATGAGTCCATGATGCATTTCCAGACAAGGAGCCTAGGCCTTGGACAGATTCACAAGTGAACATGAAAAGCCAGTTGGTTAATTTAAGTCTTGCTCAGGTCTGCTTCATTGTGGTCTCCATCAGTAGGTAAGGAACTTGGCTCAATTTTAAAGTCTGGAGATGGTATTTCTGGAAATTTAAAGACAGCAGCGCTCTAGCCCCAGCACAACTTGGTGACAAAATCCTCTTGGAAGAAGCACAACTTGCCATAGTAGGTCAGGAGTTCTGAATATGTGTACATCCTGTCCTCTTCCTGCTGCTGCTGTAGTCTGTCCATTGCCAGGCTTTCATTGGGCTCTTCTGTGGCCAACATGTGATGCTCTTCCAGTCAGTCTGTTATCTCCAGGTACTCCCTCACAGGTTCAGGGATCTCACTGGACACCTTGGTCTCTGGTGGTTGCTGGCATTTGGGTGTTGATGAGGGTTGGCCTGGCCCTCAGGGTCTGTCTGCTGGGGATGCTTACTAGAAGGGGAATGGTGCATGGATGGGGGCTCCAGCTATACCCTAGCCACAGTGGGGGAAAGTAGGGCTCAGGATGTGAGGGCAGATCGCAAGAAACACTCATGGAGGCTAAGAACATATACAAGCAAGTTTTATTTGCCAGCAGATGACACCCAACTCCAGTCACTCCAGTCAAGAGTGCCAACCCCCAGAAAATTTTGTATTGAATTTTTATACAAGTAACCATGGTAACTACATTACTGTACTTTGGAACTTTACAAGAATGTCACATAGTTTACATTTCCCAATGGTTTGTCAGTGGCAGGATGCAGTTTATCTTACCCTACAGTTTGTCCTATTTGTTCCTTCAGTTAACGACTTGTCCTTCCTTTGTGGGATTTATGGTTAACTAAATGGGAGGGGTGAGGAGTGAGTTCATCTAGAGTTTAAGTGACTTGTAAAATGGAGTTCAGAATCAAAAATGAAATCACATTAGCCATGTCATTCTCCCCTCAAGAATGTAGTTACCTTACTTAGGACATATATAGTCCTTTACATGGTGTTAACTGTGCTTTGTACGGTCTCATATCTTGTAGTTAATGTCATTGCATGTACCTGATTTACAGTGGCTTGTAGTCTGTTCTTCACCCAGTAAATGAGGCATGGCACAAAAGTCAATATGACAGTTATTACCAGTATGGGAACAGCCTGCCCAGTAACTAGGGAAGTTAGCCAGGGGTTCCAATTAAACAGTTGTTCATACCAACCTTGGCTCTTATGTTGGTCTCTTGCTTGTTCATCCAACCTTTGTCTTAATTATAGTTCCTGATTTATTAGCATAGAAGCAACATTACTCCTCCAAGGCTGCACACAGTCTGCCTTGTTCCATGAAGAGGAGGTCTAATCCCCTTTGATTTTATAGGACTACCTCTATGAGAGAGTTAACTTGGCCATGTAGTTCTCGTACCATGTCTCAGAACCCAGACAAGTCCTCTTCTATGGCTTGAGTCAGGCTCATAATTCCCTACAGTCTTGTTTTGGTAAGAATCATGGCCCCCAGGTCCTATTGCTGTTGACCCTGCCAGGCTTGCCCCCAGCAGCAATGGAAGGACTACTGCAGCTCTTTAACCCGCAGGTGTCTGTTTAAGGGCAACAGTTTAAATCCTTCTTCTCCTGGTAGGGTCAATACTTGGGGAAATATTAATGCTAGGAGACAGGATCTGTGGTCTTTGTGTCTTATATCTAAGCACTAAAATAATCCTGTGGAACAAATAAACCGTGTCCCATTGGGGGCCCGATAAGTCTGGGTCAGGGGCAAAGTCTGATTGCATGGAAGTTGATAGGTTCCAGTACACACACAAAGACCATGCTCATGTATAATTTCTATCAAAAGCACAGGGAGGGGTGTTTCTTCCCTGGGGTGAAGCTTGTCTTGCTAGAGGTTGGGTTTTGGGGGATGGCAAAAGCCTCATAAAATGGCACACTAGGCTTTATGTAGACCCAGAAGTTTTGAGCCAATAAAAGATTTGATAGATTTAGGACATGGTATGTCCTATTTAGCAATTTATAGATTCCCCATCGTGCACTTTGTTGTGACATATTAAACCCCAGGTTTTTCCTTTTGTTTTCCATGGACCCTTGCCTCATCTCAGCTGTCTGTTGTTCCTCTAGTCCCACATATGACTCAAGTGCAGGCGAGGAAACAGTCAGGGTCTTTGGCACTATGGTAGCCTTTTTGATGTTGATAAGAATTCTAGTGTCTCCTTTGCCCTTTGTATGCATGCAGAAACCCCAAGTTCATCCCATAAATCAATTGGGGTTTTTTGGTTTTTAAGCTTGATCCTAACTACCATACACAAAGGGTACCTGGCACATCCCAGTTTATTGCCTCTTGTTACTATAAGCTGTTCATCCATCTGTGCCCAGGGCCCTTCTCCTTTCCAATCCCATGTCTCAATGTCTGGGACCCCATGTAATCCCATGATGTCACATCCCCAACACAGGCAGTATAGTTTATTTAGGTCATAATAGTCCCCTGAGCGTGGACAGATATAGAAACCAGTTGTATAGATCTCATATGTCCCAGACAAGTTGTTCTCCACAACATAACATGCCAGGAACTGACCTCTGTTAGGACCATCCCACCAGCTAGAGACCCAAAATTTGCATTGGGGGATTACCAATTCTACATTGTTCTGTTGATTGCAAGGATATACAGTCTCATTCATAATTGTGACCTGAGGAAGTGGAGTTACAGTGTAGCAGCACATCCATCCTGGGATGATCAGTTCTGGAACAAGGCTACACAGGATGAGAACCAAGACTAGAGTCATGTTGCTGGTCTTGGCATAGCAGCTTTCTATTGGAGTCTCTTGGAACACTGAAGCTTGGGGATCACTCGTGTGAAAGACTGTGCCACTGGAAATTCAGATGTCCACTTTTTGACCTGAGAGTGGTGAATCCGTGGAGCACACCTGTAATTTTAAGAGCAGTGGGCATAGTTAGAATTACTTTATGAGGGCTCTTCCATCTAGGCTGGAGGGGATCCCCCTTCCAAGTTCAAGACTATCTCCTGGTTTAAAGGAATGAACAGAAGAATGAATAGGGATGGGATGTTGTTGCAGCAGTTTGTTGGAGGTCCTTTAAAGTCCACTGCAAGGCTTTCATCTGTTAGTGTAAGTCCACTGTCCCCATTTCCTGTAGTACTTCCAGAACAGGCAAGAGTGGTGGAGGCCTCCTAAACATTATCTCAAATGGAGTTAGGCCATCCTGGTATGTGGTGCATCAAGATCGTAGGAGGGCTATTGGAAGCATAATCACCCAGCTAGCTCCAGTTTCTTGGCAGAATTTGGCTAGAGTGCTTTTCAGAGTTTGATTTTGTCTTTCCACTTGACCAGAACTCTGTGGTCAATAGGCTGTGTAGCTTTCATTTTAGCCCCAGGGCTTATGAAAGACTTCAGATTAATCTGCCCACAAAAGCAGGTCCATTATCTGAACCTACCTTTATAGAGACCCTGTACTGGGGTATAATCAGTTCCATCAGAGCTTTTACCACTTCTCTAGATGTTTCAGTTCTTGTAGGGAGGGCCTCCACCCAATCTGAGTAGGTATAGATCAAAATCAACAAGTAATTTTTGTTTCTGCTAGTTGGTTTAATTTCAGTAAAGTCTACTTCAACATCCTCAAATGGTAGAGTCCCCTGTCTCTGGACACCTGGTTGTTGAGGACAAAAAACCAGGTTGTTGTGGGCACAGGGTTGGCATCTAGTAGTCACTGAGGTGCACAAAGTATACTTTATACAGCTTGGGTATAAAGAAATGGTGGTTTAGTAATTCCACGGTGGCAATTTTCCCTAAATGGGTGTAGCTATGCAGCTCCTGTATCATGAAATGTCCTAAAGCTTCAGGGAAAAATATCTTTCCCACTGGTAAAACACCTTTCCCTCTGGTAAAACTTGCCACCCATTTTTCTCAGTGGCCTTTTCTGTTCTGGCCCATTTTAGTTCTGCTTCTGAATACTTGGGCAGCTTGAGAAATGGAGCCATTAAGACCTGGGCTGCAGGGAGCAACTCTTCAATAGCAGCCTGTTTAGCTGCCAAGTCAGCCACTCAGTTTCCTTGAGCCTCCATTGAATTGCCCTTCAGGTGCCCGGGGCAGTGGATGACAGCAACTTTGGTAGGCAGCCAAACAGCCTATAATAGGCTTAATATTTCTTGAGAATTTTTTATATCTTTCCCTCTGCAGTCAAAAGGCCCCTTTCCTTACAGATGGTGCCATGCATATGTAGAGTAAAGGCAAAAGCTTAACGAGAATCAGTGTAGATGTTCACCCATTTGTTTTCCCTACCTCTAAGGCCCAAGTGAAGGTAATCAGTTCAGCTCTCTGAGCAGATGTCCCAGTAGACAAAGCCTCTGACCAGACAGTTCCTTTGATGGTGACAACTGCTGCTCCCACCCTCCAAACCCCATTGATTATACTGCTATTTTCCAAAAACAGGGTCAGGTCAAGGTTCTGGAGGGTTATATCCTACAGGTCCAGTTGGGCTAAGTAGACTATCTTGATTGCCTCTGTGCAGCCATGTTCAGGTGACTCCAGGGACATAGGCAAAAGAGAAGCAGGATTGTGGGCCTGAATAGTTTTAATGGTTAGTCAGGGGTCCTCCAAAAGAGTCCCTTGATAGTGGTCCAGCCTGGTTCCTGATAGCCACTTACCACCAGTTCCCCTCAGTAGGGTCTCCACTGCATGAAGAACAAACATAATTAGCTTTTATCTCAAAGGCAGTTTATCAGCTTCTTTTAGTAGAGTGGTGTGCAGTCAAGGAGGCCACCCAGTCAGCACATAATCTAACCTTTTGGGTAAATATGCTACTGGACACTTGCATGGTCCCAAAGTTTGCATTAGGACACCCAGAGCGGTGCCTTCTTTTTCATACACAAATAGTTGGAATGGCTTGGTAGTGCCAGAACAGAAGCACAACAACTTTTCCTTCAGCATCTCAAAGGCTGTTTGATGTTCAGGGTTCAAATCTAGTGGGGGACCATTCCCTCCTTTCAGAGCCTCATACAGAGGCTTCACAATAGCTGCAAAATTGGAGACCCAAAGGCACCAGTATCCAGCTGTCCTCAGGAATTCCCTCAAGTCCTTCCTTGGACAAAGGTTCCTTCAAATCCAGGATGGTCTGGGTATAGGAGGTTAACAGCAAATGTGTCCCATCCTTCAACACAAACCAAAGGAACTTTACACTCTGTACTCAGCTTTGAGCCTTTTTCTTTGACACTCAGTATCCTTTATTCTGGAGCAACCCTAACAGCCTCTTTGTTCCTTCCTGACAGTTTTTGGGTCTCAGCAGCCAGGAGCAAGTCATCAACATATTGCAACAGAGATATAGCAAGGTTTTGAGTATCAAAAACCAGGTTAAATAACCCTAAGTTATTGCAGGATGATCAGGCCCACAATCTCCTAAGCGAGTGGATGGTGAAGGCTTAAATAAATGCAGACAATGGTAATAATTTTGGGGCACCAGGAGGGACTAACTCCCTTACAGTTTCAGTATTCTCTGAGTTAGCCCAAGACTGCTCTGGGTGGCCCATATTTATTAGGTTTTCAAACAAAGGGAAAGGATACTCAAGAAAACGCGGGGATATCGCAGGACCTTGGGAGAATTTTCCTAAGTAGTAAATTATGTCAATCAGGAGAACTGTGTTATCTCCAGGAAGGCCTTCAAAGCAGGAGTGAGATGCCTGCAGTTGCAGTCTCCTTGTAGTTAATTGGGGTGGCAGACAAGGTGCCTAAGCTTCCGACAACTCACAAATAAAAATGGAAAGCCAATTGGTTAATACTAAATCCTGCTCAGAGCCACTTGGTAGTGGTCCCCAACATTCCAGACCGAAAGGCACCAAGTCTCTGGACAAGGCTTCCCTGAAAATTGTTAGAAAGTTCTTAAATCCCTAGGGAAGCCTCATCCAAGTTAGTTGACACTTTGGCCCCCCTTCTGGTTCCTCCCATTCGAAAGCAAATGATTCTTGCAACTCAGTAGACAAGGGAATACAGAGGAAAACATCCTTCATATCTAACACAGTATACCAAGTCCAGGTAGGTGGGAGCAAACTGAGCAAAGTATAAGGATTATGGACAGTAGGGTGGAGAGTAACAACCAAGACATTGACAGCTCATAAATCCTAAACCAGGCAATACTCATATGTCCCAGGCTTATGAACCAACATGAAAGGTGTATTTCATAGGGACTGACATTATCTTAGTATCCCTGCTTCAAGCAATCTATATATGAGGCTTAATTCCTTTCCAGGCTTCCATAGCCATTGGGTACTGTCTCAAGCAAACTTGCTTTGCATGTCCCATCAATTCTACCACCACTAGGAGCACACGGGTTGCTAAACATGGGGTATTATCTTCTACCCAGACCTTGGGAAAATGTTGAATCCAAAAAGGAAGAGCACAACCTACAGTTTTCTGTCTGGTACTGGAGTCTAGGAGGCAATATTCTTTCTGCATGGGAAAAGTAACAGTCAAAACATAATCCTCTAGAGGGGATCTTTCTCCTGTAGTTAAAATAATTTCCTGAGGAATGAAAGAGATTTGGGCACAAAATTTGTGAAGGAGAATTCAAGCCAAGAGGGAGAAAGGACAGTCAAGCATAAGCTCAAAGGAATGACTATTTTTCATCCTAGCTGAACTTGCCAAGGCATACAGAAGGAGTATGTTAAAGAGTGACCCATTGACCCTTGAATGGGTACCTTCTTACCAGTAATTGGGGCAGTAGGTTGAGTAACCATTGACATGTCAGCACCAGTGTCAGCCAGGAATTTGATAGGCTTTCCCCCTCCAGTTGCAGTTAATATGGGTTCCCTGGGGCTGAGACGGGGAACCATGACCCCATCATTCTGAAACTTCTCCTGAATTTATTATAAATACTTTCTCCTTTTCCTTCTGTAGCAGCTGTGGACATTCTTGTTTGAAATGCCCCTTTTCCTTACAATAGGCACATTGATCAGGGTGTAAGGGGGTCTGACTTAACTCCCCCCTTTTTGGGTTTCCCCCTGAATTTATCAGAACCTTTATTCTTTTCAGCTTCCCTAAATACTGCCACCAGTGCGTTTGCTTATCTTTTCTCCTTTTCTTTTTCCTCCTTTCCATGAACCTCCTCTCTATTGTGATGCACCTGTTGGTCTACTTCATTTAACTGAGACATATTCATTCCTGCAAACCTTTCCAGTTTCTGTAACTTATGACATATATCAGGGGCCAAAAACTATATTAACAGTGCAGACATTCTGGGCACCTGTGGGTCAAAAGGAATATAAGTTCAGTATCCCTCCAAGAGGTGCTTGAAGAATGCTGTAGGGCTTTCAGTCAGTCACTGATACACCTCAGCCACTTTGTTTAAATTTGTGGGGCACAAGGCTGCTACAATAAGCACTTTTCTCAAAGCTTGGTGGTGGACTTCTAGCCATTGCATCCCCTCTGCAGCATTGGGATCCCAACTGGGTGTCTCTCAGGGTAGAACAGATTTTATTGCTTCTGTCTTATCCTGTTCAGTTCCCCCATTGTCTAATCTAACTTGATCCTCAGCAGTCTTCCAGATCCTGTCCCTTTCCTCTGAAGAAAATAGGGTTAGCAATAACTATTGACAGTCATCTCAGGTGGGGCAATGAGTTTTAAACACTGATTCTAGCATGGTAATCAGAGGTCAGGGATTCTCCAAGAAAGGAGGATTTTGGACTTTCCAGTTATATATATTGCTGGTGCTAAAAGGAACATATACCATGACAGACTGAACACTCTTCCTGCTCCCATCAGTAGCATCTGTTGCAGGGGCAACACCAGAACTGGTCGCGAGGCAGATGCCCCCTCGTCCATTGAGATGAAATCTACCATAGGTTCTGGTGATGGCTGTTGGTGAGAGCAATGAGAGGGATGGGGAATAGGGCAGGGCAGCGGTGGTGTGGGAAGAAATATGGGGTCCTCTTCCTCTGGGGCCAAGGGTCACACTGGTGGTTTTTCCTTTGAGGATTTGCCTTTGATCACCAGAACCAATCAAGGCACCCAGAAACACACATTCTAAGCCACTGGGATAATGCCTGGACTGCTCATAGCCAGGAATCTATGTCAGGGAATTGGTCTGGGTACCCAGGTTTTCCAGTGACAACTTCCCCTAACCTGCTGGTCTCCTGAGGGTCTAACATCTCCTCCGATAACCAACCCATGCCAAATGAGGGTCATTCTAGTTCACACAAAGTATGGAGCCTCTTCAGTTTCATCTTCACCCTACAATCACCCTTGAATTTGTCGAAGTTCTTAATCATACAGTCTGTGATAGTTGGTTTACTATTAGTCACATCCGTAGCTGCCCAGCTCAAAACATAAGTCAGCCTACCTTGGCAAGTCCTCCCTCCCCCACACGACCACCAGTCCAAACAAGAGTCCAAGGCTTAGGAAGTTCAAGAAAACAGATGTTCCCATAATGGCATGCAACAGATAATCAGGGTCTCCTGGGGAAGCTTTTCAAGTATAGGAATGTGCTGGGTAAGAAGTGCAGGAGCAGCACAATTACCAAGAGTCTGAGATGAGTGACAGATTTGACTGTGATATGAAATTGTGGGCACATTTGGAGAGACATAAAACACATATAGACAAACAAAACAGTCCCAGGGATTATTTATGGCTCCTGACCAACAATTTGGAACAATTTCAGAGATGAGCTTTGACCAAATTCCCAGCCACATTGAGACCAAATGACTACTGGGTCTGTCAGTCTAGAGAAACAAGTCCCTCAACAAGCCCAAACCAAAACCATATTTTTCAAATGCTTACCTAGGTTGGGATGCAGGGCCCAGTTGTTCCATCTTGCAGCCTCAACTTTCTACCCCACTGTTGCTCAGGTGGCCAGTTCAAATCAGCTGGGATGCCCTGTTACCCAAGGACTGACTGGCAAGGCTAGGAGACATAGGTCCTCCTCAAACAAGGACCTTCCCCATGAGTATCTTGCTGGGGCCTCCAAATGTTACAGCTAATTGCAAGAAACACTCACGGAGGCCAAGAACAGATACAAGCAAGCTTTCTTGCCAGTGGATGACACCCAACTGTGGCCAGTCAGGAGTGTCAACCCCCAGAGAACTTTGTATTGAGTTTTTATACATTTACAAGTAACCATGGTAACTATATTACTCTACTTTGGAAGTTTACAAGAATGTCACAAGGTTTACATTTCCCAAGGGTTTGTTAGTCAAGCAGGATGTGGTTAGCTTACCCCACAGTTTGTCCTTTGTTTCTTCAGTTAACGACTTGTCCTACCTTTGTGGCATTTATGGTTAACTAAATGGGAGGGGTGAGGAGTGAGTTCATCTAGAGTTTAAGTGACTTGTAAAATGGAGTTCAGAATCAAAATAGAGTCACATTAACCATGTCATGCCTAACAACTCTTTTTTTGTCATTTTAAATTTTAATAAAATAGATAATTTCATATTACATAGAGAGTAGGTCCATCCATGCATTGTTGATAAAATTTTTAGAAATAATTTCTATGACAAGTTGAGTATTTGATTGGGAAGTAATTCTTTATAATATGACTTCTACAGGTACAGAATTTTATCATTCTATTCTTTTAATTTTGTGAAATTTAAAAAATACAGAAAAGTACAAAAAATAAGACAAGATATCCATATATCACAATGCAGAATTAGTATCTTCACATATTTACTTGCAGAGAAATGGATATTTATATAAAAAGATGAAGCCCTTCCCCTTCCCCTCCTCCCACACTCATTCCCATCCCTTCCCACAGGCCACCCTCAAGAGTTTGATCTGTATCCTTCCAATTGATTTCAAAAACAGTTACATATGTATGTGTATCCATTAGCAATATAAAATGTTGAACTTCATCAAGGAAATGTTTATAATTCAAATTTACAAAGTCATTGTACTATATGCATCATTCTCCAACTTTTTTCCCTGAACATTTTTTTAGGTATTTCCATGAACATGTGGCACTGTTACACTTTTATAGATGTGCATGTACTATTATATCATAAGAACTTTCCATTTTATTCTAGATGGATATTTGAATTGTTTCCAATATCTGGCTACTACAGGTTGAGCCACAGAGAAATTCCTGGTATTTCCTGAGCATACACGTAGTAAAACTAGTTATGTATTTTTCAATTTGTTACAAGGAATGCTTTCCTACTCCCAAGTTCATAAACATTTTCAGTATACTGGCTTTTAATAACTGTCTTCAATTACTATGAGTTTTACTTTTCTGTGTAATCCATGGTCCATTCTCTACCCTTGGAGAACAAATTACCTCCAAATAATTCCTCACCTCCTAATGCCATCTTTTTCATATTCTGAATTCATTTGAATGCACAGGTCCTTCTGGAATCTCTTCTGCTCTAACACAAAGGCTTATTATTTGTAGATGATCATATGTGTGTTTGTTTCTTCCTTTGTAATACTTGTAACTTATTTTTTTTAATACTGGTGAAGATTTCCAGATTTATGCTGAGTGTAGTAACAGGCCTCTATTTTCTGTTCTCAATTTTAGAGAAATGCATATAAAGTCAGTGTTACTTCTGATACAGTTTTTTGTTTGTTTGTTTGGGCAGTCTTTTCATCATACAAATGTCTTTTTCTTCAGTATGAACTGTTGGTGTCCTCTAAAGTTTTAGCATTTGTTAAAGTTCATCTTACTTGGGAGGCTTTGCTTCAAAATATTTCTGATGCACTGAGAGACACAAATCCCTGGTGCATGTTTCCCATTTTAAAGATATTTACAGGTCTTAATGAGTATGAATTTTCTGGTGTCTAAAAAGATGTGACTTGTGGCTGAAAGCTTTTCCACATTCACTACATTGATAATACTTTTTACCTGTGTGTATTCTCAAATGCAGGGCTAGGGTTGAGAACTGTGAGAAAGTTTTCCCACATTCATTGCAATCGTAAGGCTTCTCACCTGTATGGCTTCTCACATGCACCGTGAGAGAAGAGCTCTGAGAGAAGGCTTTTCCACATAAATTGCATTCATAGGGTTTATTACCTGAATGAATTCTCACATGTACAATAAGTGATGTTCATTGAGAGAGGGCTTTTCCACATTCATCACATTCATAGGGTTTCTCTCCAGTGTGAATGTTTTGATGCTTTATGAGGTACTTCTTCTGGCCAAAAGCTGTTCCACATTCATTACATTTAAAAGGGTTTTCTCCAGTGTGAATTTTCTCATGCTCAGTAAGTTTGATTTGCCGCTAAACGTTTTCCCACACTGTTTATGTATGAAAGGCTTCTCTCCAGTGTGAGTTCTCTGGTGTCTGATGAGGTTTGACTTCTGAATGAAAGTTTTCCCACAATATTTATACTCAAAAGGTTTCTCTCCAGTGTAAATTTCCTGATGGGTAAGGAGGTTCTCCTTCTGACTGAAGGACTTTCCACAATCATTACATTCAGAAAGCTTCTCTCCAGTATGGGTATTCTGATGTTTAATAACATACTGCTTTTAGCTAAAAGCTTTCTCACATTCATTACATTCAGAAGATTTCTCTCTAGTATGAAAATGCTCATGCTCAGTGAGATTGCATTTGTCGCTGAAGGTTTTCCCACATACCTTACAGGCAAAGGGGTTTTCCCCACTACAATTTCTTTGCTGACTGAAGTGTGACATTGGAATGGAAGCTTTCCCACATTCACAAGATATCTCTCTGGTATGAATTTTTTGATGAATGAGGATTTACTTTTGGCTGAAGATATTTCCACATTTCTTGCATTTATAAAGCTTCCATATGTATGACCTCTCAAATGCAGAATAAGGGATAAAGTCTGAGAGATAATTTTATCATACGTAGCACACTCAAAGTTTCTCTCCAGTACAAAATTCTAATATTCAGTGACAGTATGCTGTACTCACTGGTTTTCTCCAACATGAATTTCCCTTGCTCAATGAGATGTCATCTAGCTAATGGCTTTTCAATATTCCTTAGAAGCACAGGGTATCTCTTCAGCATGACTTCTCAGTTCAGTGAGACATGTGAATAAATGTTTACCCATATTCAGTAAATTGATAGGATTTCTCTCCAATAAGGAATGCTCTGCTATCAGACAGGGTACAAAGGAATTTCCACACTGATTCACAAGGGGCTATTATCACAAGGAGCAAACTCTGGTAGAGAACTTCCAAATTAATAAAATTGCTGATTCTTTTCTACACAGCTTTCCTCATAATGAAACCTAAATTATCTTTCCAAATCAAAGTTTGAAAAAGGCGCTGCCTTAAGAGAAATAAGGTCTGTGAGGAAAGGAAGGATTTTCCTAATTTTCTTATAGTCACTGTTAGCTCCCATCAGTGTTTATTGGAGAAGGATGTAACTTGCCTCCTAAGTCTTGATGTTTCTTTATCTGTTCATTATCTTCTCAGGATTATTCTAGACAGACTCTTTCCATTTCTTTCTCCACCATCCAGTTTGTCTTCTTCAGTGGAAGATTGTGTCCATTTTGGGCTCTTTAAAACCTGCTACTGGGGAAAATGACAGCACTAAACTGTTATTGCTTGACCAAAGTACCATTCTGGAATTCAGGATGAGCCCCCTGGGGCCCCTGGGCCATCTGAAGGATGAGAAAGGTGTACTTTCCAGAGATGCGCAGGGAAGTAGTCCTCCTACTTTCGTGCCATGTGTACCGAGAGGCCATACCAACCCACAGACAAAGACCAAAATGTCCTGCCTAACAACTTTGTATGCCAGCCTGAGCACCTCATGTTCTCAGAGCTGGAACCACTTGTTTTTGTGGCTTGCCTCAGGAGCTGTTGTTCTCAGACCTGCCTTGCCTTGCTCTGACATGTGTGATAAATTTCCAGCTTCAGCTGCCCCCTAATCAGGCTCCCCATTCCCATCCTCCCTCCTACTACTAGCACAATGGCAGCCAGGCACCCAGGGGGCCTGGGGTGTGCAGGCCTGAGGAGTCAGCCTGTTTGGCACTGAGCAAACAAGCAAACAAAAAAGACACAGAACCTAATAGTTTGGAGAATGAGTAGCACACTTGACTCTTTGATCAAAATGTGTTTTATAGCATTCATGGACATCCATTCATTTAATTACTATCTACTGTGGTTATGTGATGTTCCTCCCAGCATTGTTCTAGGTGTTTTGCTGGCATGAAAACTTAGCCTAGTGAGACTTGAGAACCACAGAGCCTACAAGGGACACATAAGAGAACCACAGATCTAACAAGGGATACATAAGAGTGAATAAAGAAAATGGTGGTGAGTAGTGCTCTCTAGACCATTACCATAAGGCAAAGGGATAGCATGGTGGATATGTTGCTAGATCCCTAACCAAGGTGAAAGAATAACCTGGAAGGAACCATGTAAGCTGAGTTCTAAAGGTAAGAGAGAGGCAAACTGGGAATGTTGGGGAAGAAGAAACAAAAGGTGATATAAAGGCTTTGGGCTCTTGGCTTCTGGGAGCAGGGGAAATGGAACAGAGGCATTGGCGTGGAGAAGATGGAGGTGGAGTAGAGTGAACATGGATGGTGGTGCAAATGTCACCCATAATGTAGCATATACATGCCCAGGAGGGATTTTAGCTCTTTGGGTGGGATGGGAGCTGAGTCTATGTAGCTCTACTTGGCTTAAGAGCAATAGAAGATGTGATGGGAAGCAGGACCTGGTATAAAGGACCCCTATAGTCGTGCACATAAAAGCCCTGGGGACTGGCCCTTGGATATGTCAAGGCAATGGAGAAGAGAGGGCACATATAGATTTATTTTTAGTTTGAGGGGTTGTGGAGGGCACAAGAGAGGAATGAGCAACTGTTAGACAGGTTCTACTAACCTGTGTATTGTTGGGTAATAGTTTAACCCCAAGTAAGTTCTCTTGAGCACACTATAGGAAATGTAGCAAGACACAGGTGGACCCCCCCTGCCACACCCATGGATTAGAGTAAGGGGTAGGTCACATCCATCTTTGACATCAAATTTAGTTTCTTTGGGTGATATATGAACATTTCTTTGTCTCTAAGTTCTTCTGGGGCTGGGGATATAGCTCAGTGGCATAAGTGCCTGCTTGGCAAACGCAAGGTCCTGAGTTTGATTCCTGGTACCAAAAACAAATTCTTCTGATAATTGTGATGCACAGAAAGCCATTAAGCACTGCATTGGGGTACCGTCTCTACACTTAAGGTAAACTCATGTGTCTCCCTCTGATTCAGTGCATGGAATATCTCACCATGTCTCCTGACTCCATAAGACTTACCATGTCTTAAGACATCATGACTTTTTTCTTCTGTTTCTACTCTCTAACATTCTCCACCCCATTTGCTTGCTGCTGACCTGTGGTCACAAACAGTCTTTTCAGCTTCCTCTGAGTTTGGGCCTTAGATAGCACAGGAGACTGGCACATGAAAAGTGAGGTGGGAGAATTTATCTTCCTTGTTCTATCATGACTGTGGGCTTAAAGTCATGCTCATCTTGGGCTGACTACACAGCTCTCCTCCTTGGGCTTCCATCAGCAAACCCTTACATTGCCCAAACTGCAACTAGCTCACATTTGTACCTGTGTTCCTTCTTATTGCTACTGTGACAGAGTCACAAATGTAATTCTTTCACACCACACAAAATTATTGTTGCACAGTTCAGGAAAATGAATCTAAATGTGTCTCCCTGAGCTAATTACCCAGCAAGGGTAGTTCCTGCAGGCTGCTTCTGTCTTTTCCAGTCTCTGGCATCCAGCTTCATCCCCAGAGGGCAGATCCTCCATCTTCGAAGGTATCAAGGCAGTATCTTCTCTCCACTCTGATGCCTGCCACTATCATCAAACGTCCTTCTCTGACTTTGCTGTCCTTATGATTATATTGATCTCACATGGCTAATCTAGATAATCTCCCCATCTTATAATCATTAGATGTGGAGACTGCTGAGGTGTTAGAGGAAGCATGGGATAAGTGGCTAGAGAGTATAAACCTGTGTTCTATCCCTGGCTCTGTCACAAACCCGAGTCTTTGAAGCACCAACTTCTGGAACTGTAGAATTGGTGGCCTCCATGCCCCAGTTGCTTGGTACACCTTGAATGCATTTCCCTAGGACTGCTGCAGAACACTGGAGTAAGCATGCAGTTGTGCTGGATGCCTTCAAATCTATGGTCCATACCAGCGTGCTCTAAATCCCACTCTCTGCTTGTAGCTCTTCCTGTAGCACCATCCTGTAGCACCACCCATATTTCCTACTGCCTACATGTAGTATCCAGAGAGACACCCCTCCCTGTGGGTGCACAGGCCAATCCAATTTGAAGTCTAACTCAGATAACTCTCTAAGTGACCACAGGCTCAAGGAAGTAACCTCAGGTTGCCTGTATGGCTATGGCTATTCCTCATTCTCCTCTCCCCTTCTGAGCACTAGACTATCGCCAGATTTCCCCTTTCCTTTCCCTTCATGATACCAACATATCATCTTCTTTTCTCCAGCTTCCCAGTGACTCAGTCAACAATTATGGACTATATGTGACTATGTGCTGGGATTTAATATTAGTTGAGAACACTGAAGATTTCTGTCCTCAGGCAGCAGACATCCTTGTGGGGGAGACATGAATGGCATCCTCAGCACATGGGGCATTGTCATTACCTTATGACTCAGATGGTATAAGGTAAGGACTCCATTCAAATGGAAGCACTGCACACACAGCAACGTGACCTAAACTTGGGCTCTAGAAAGGATTCTTCAAGAAATGAAACTGGAATAGAGGTATGAACACCAAGTGGGCATTCATAAGGCTGAAGTTCAGCTTATACAACAGTCCTAAGGCAAGGGGGATCATGATCACCTGAGGACTGTAAAAGACCCAGCCAAGTGTCTGGGAGCACAGAACCTGAGAGAGTAGAAGAAAAAGGAGCTGCAGAGATGGGCAGACTCTCATAAGGAGACTGGGCTTAAAGCAGAATTGGGATGCAGTGTACATATATATTATTGACATTTTGAAAAGATCATCTGTGCTGCAGGGGATAGACTAAACTGTAGGAATTTCAAGAGATTTGGGAATAGAAATGTATAGAGCTAGCCCAGGCTTAGAAAAACAAGACAGAAACAGACAACTCATATCTGGGCTGAGCAATATGTAGGATGATTCATAATAGTAGCAAAAGGAACTTGGGGATGCAAGGAAGAGGCTTTATGAAGTTTGGGAGATGACATCTAACTTGAAAATACTGAGGATCAGATAATGCCTGAATAAATAATTTGACTTGACAGTCAGACTTATTATTTTGGAAGCTCACAGAAGTGTGAATTGGAGATGAAAATTATTCATTTATTTATTGGTGGGTTTTTTGTTTTTGTTTTACTTTGTTTTTGAGATTGTGTCATGCTATGTAGTTCAGGCTGACCATGAACTCATTAGGTAGCCCAGGTGCCCACAAACAGGCAACCCATCTGCTGCAGCTCCTCATGTGCTGGGATTACAGGTATGCACCACCATACTCCACATGGATTACAAATTTAGAAGTTTGGAGCATGAAAAGGATAAATGGTTAGAAAGTACTACTTCTCTAAAGCTGTCTTGTCCCTAGCTTACACAGCCTCACATGGAATCAGAACTAGGGTGCTATAACAGGGACCAAGGGCTACAGCACACAGCACCCCTACTCTATACTTTCATCATAAATAATGCTATCACATAGCTCCATGGGAAAACAGTATGTCCCTGTCAGGCCTGGACTGACACAGCCTTCCAAACCCCAGTATCTCTTCACTGAGAGAATCTTATCCATAAACTGTAGCACTATGAGAGTCCACTACCAGCACAGGGATGGCTGTGGAATGCAGTCTGTCTTGGTTACTTTTCTCTCCTCGCTGAGACAAAATACCCGAAGCCCAAAATTAAGGAAGGAAGGGTTTATTTAGCTTACAGTTTGTGGAGGTTTCAGTACATATGTGGCTGGCTCCAAGGCAGAGTGAGTGGCACATAGCAGAGGGGAACAGTTCCTGGTGGCAGAAAATAGCAAAAGCAACAAGAGTAAAAGGGAGGAGTAGTGTCAAGCAGCCTCTTTCCCTCCCTTATGTTGTATGCAAACTCCGTCCCAGAGCGGTTGTAGCATTCACATCCATAATTCCAACACTGGACATAAACTCTAAAAGCCCACCCCATGACTGCCTGTAGCTTTGAGGGGACATCCAAACACAAACCATAACACAGTCCTTCTGCATCCTTCTGAAGGGCAAGTCTGACAAAGCCAAGTGCAGGAACACAACTATTGAGTGTATGACGTGATCATTATTAAACTCCTTCAGCCACCCAGAAGACAGGAGTCCATTCTGAAAAGCAAATGAGTACAGGGTCCTGGCCCAGGCTTAATTCTATACAATGATCATGAAAATAGGATTCATAAACACTGTTCACAAAGAATTTCTTTTCTAGCCCACAGATTGAACTCTCAAAGGTCATGTACTTGTGTATTAGTTTACCAAACAGTTCCTGAGTAAGGCACCATAAGAAAAGAGTCTTCCAGAAAATTAAAGTGGAATTAATCAGAAAATTAAAGTGGACAGTGCATGAGTAACCGTGTTACACAGCAGCACAGAATGAAAGGCAGGGGCACAACAGGATGAGGAAGATACTGTGCACCTCAGAATCCAGCCCTGCTCAGGTTACTTCAATCCTTATTTTCATAGATGTGGATTCTTACAGTTTTAAAAATAGCCAAAATTTTACTGGCCCACCCAATTAAATTCTCCACTTTTCCTTGCCAAATGAAAAGTCTTATTTTTAGTGTTATTTCATGAAAGGAAATAAAAGGGTAAGAAAAAATATCTCAAACGTGTTTTTAAAATTGTGTTCATTTAGATTTATCCAAACTTCCTCCTGTAGATTGCTTATGTTTCTTCTTAATTTGATGACAAGTGAAAAGATTTTAATGTGAACTGAGAACAGTCCGAACATGGTCCCCTGGGATGCCAGCACTGGTAACCTTGCTGGTAACTTTGCTGGTATTCTCTGTCTACCTCTTTCCTGGTTTCCTGTCTCGTTTGGAAAGAGTACATGCCCAGAAGCTACCTGTGACAGGGACAGGGAGATACTTTTTTGAGGATTCGAATGCCTGAAATGCCAGTATTCTCACCTCAAATTTGGCCAATCTATTGGTAAACAAGGGATTCTGTATTAGAAATAACTAACCCAGCCAGGCTTATCCCTGTGTTCCCAGCAACTCAGGAGCTGAGGCATGAGGATCACAAATTCAAAGCCAGTCTGGGCAACCTAAGAAGATGCTGCCCATAAAAAACAAAAAGAAAGAAAAAGTAAGAAAAAAAAAAAAAGAAAATCTGGGTCCTCAACATTTTAAAGGCATTACCCCATTACCTTTAACTCCATTCTGTTGCTTTTACAAATTGTAATGTCAGGCTGATGACTAGTTTGCTATGTGGTCTCTTTGTTTTCCCTGGAAGATTCTAACACCTTCTCTTGAGTGCATTTGTGCTTCATTATATATCCTGGCCTGGGCCTCTTTCAAGGAGTTTACGTCACTGAGCTGTATGGATTTATCCTAGGCTATATGCACTTACTCTCCCACACTCTCCTCCCACACCCACTTTTCTGTTTGGAAAGCTCTTTTGTCAGGTGTCAGCACTTCTGCACTATTTTTACCTTTTATCTTTACTCTCATATTTTTGACTGTTTAGCTGTAAGTTGTATGTGTTTTGCAAAATTTCTTAACTGCTGTCTTCTACTTCATCCTCAGAATTTTTGCTGTAGTTTTGAGCTCTTCTCCACCCTAGCCTTTCCTACCTATCTCTAACAGCATCTTCCCTTTAGGCACATGGAGGAGAAAGAGTAACTATATAAATGTTCAGTGGTGTTCCTGGGTCTTTCCTCTAAGGAATCTGACCTCCCCTTCAGTTAGGAAGTTCTGAGCTGTAAACTGGCCTTAATTAAGGAAATTGACTCAACGGCTGTGAATCAGCGGATTTTTTTTATTCCTCTTTTGTTTCCTTGATGTAAAATTCTGTGATTTTTCCAGATCAGATGGGAATTGATGAGGTTTCCCATGTTTTTCAGTACCACGTCTTACAGTTAAATTTCCTACATATCTCCTTTTTTTTTTTTTTTTTTTTTTTTTTTCAGACTTGTCAGAAATCTTGATAATTTTCCTTACTACTCCAGAAGGCTGATGGAAAAAATGTTACTCAGATCGGGACCCAGTGAGGGTCTCCTCTGCTCTGGCGGTAGAATCAGGTTCCACCGCAGCCTCGCGGC
>NW_004955422.1:23766854-23842476 GCF_000276665.1 Chinchilla lanigera | reverse complement strand
TTTTTCAGTACCACGTCTTACAGTTAAATTTCCTATACTTATCTCTTTTTTTTTTTTTTTTTTTTTTTTTTTTCAGACTTCACAGAAATCATGATAATTTTCCTTAATACTCAAGAAGGCTGATGGAAAAAATGTTACTCAGATCGGGACCCAGTGAGGGTCTCCTCTGCTCTGGCGGTAGAATCAGGTTCCACCGCAGCCTCGCGGCTCCTGGACGCCAGACCCGGGCCCACTTCCACCCATCCTTTCCAAGGCGCGGGAGACGGAAACGCCCAGGACCCGGCGCCTCTTGGGAAGTGGAGTCTGGAGTGGGTCAGACTCGTCGCGCAGCCTCCCCCGCGGGACCATGGGAGTCCTGCTGCGCCTGCGTGCAGCTGCACACGCCTCCGCACACACATACACCTACCCCAAGCGGCTGGCTTCTGTGGCCCGGCGAAGCCTCTGAGATCGCTGTGGGTGAGAGCATGGGGTGCGGCCGGGAGGGGCGCGCTCATGCAGGACGGGGAGCGGGGCGGTGGCGAGTGAAGGAGCGTAGAGCTCCCGGGTTTCTCCGCACCCGGCTTCTGCGAATGTGCTGCACTGGGGGCGCCCTTGGCCAGCAGAGGGACCCCACCGCTTGTGTCCCCGCCTCCCTCGGAGAGGACACTTGGGTGGACCCGGCCAAGGTCGGGGGTCTGGGCCCTCCCTCGGGCGGGTGCTAGCATTGGCTGAGGTTCGAGCTGCTGACCCCCACCTGGTGCCCGTGGGTGGGGCTCTGGGAAGATCTCACGTTCTGGACCCTTAAAGATACAGAGCAATCCCCCCTCGGACATTTGAGTAGATGACCTGGTAAGAGTCCGGGTTCTCCTTAGGTTTTTAATAATGACGACTTGGTGGGCTGGTTTTGAAGCTGAGATATGCCATCCCCTGTAGAGCCGTCAGCCAAGGGCAGGTTACCAACCCCTGAGGAAGTGACACCTGCTAGTATATTTAGCAGACACCTTGTGCTTTCAGTTGCAAAACTTACATAAACCTCACATTACTCTATGAAGTTGGCTTATCCCTCCGCACTAAAATTAACAGTGGGTCAGACAGGTGTGCTCAGGTCACAAGCCAGTGTGAAGGAGCTCTGATTCAAGGTCAGGTGTGATTTGCTTCCAGTCTCAGGTATTAATATCACACCTGCCTAAAACCACTATTGTATCCTTCATAACACTAACCAGAGTGACCTGTCTCCAACTGCATGGGGATAGAATGGGAAAGGAATGTAGGTGTGAACCTAACATGAGTCACATATGCACAGGGATAACTAGGGTCTCTTCAGATCCCCTGACTTTAGATCCCTTGGCTCCTTCTGCACTGTCTCAGGCTGTTTTGGGGCAGATGTTATAATGAACTCCAGAAGTCAAGTTTTTGCCTCTACGATGAATTTTTCAGTTCCAGGTCCCAATTCCTTGAAACAAAGCAGCTCTTTGTGAAGTACGAAGCAGGGTCTTTTGTGCAAGGAGCTGTGGCTGGAAGAGAACATCTCTCTGGCCTTAGACCTCTTTGTGACATCCCATGCAGAGTGAAGAGCCCATACTTGCGTGGTTGGAAGCTGCCCTTGATCCTTCTGCCCAGGATGAGCTATATTTGGTGACAGTGCCCCCTCCAGAAGCCACCACAAATTACAACAGTAGAGAGTTGGGGTTAGCTTTGAGATTTGCAAGGTGAGCTAGGGAGGTTTGGTGACTGGTTGCCCAGGAAAGACAACTTCATCGCAGAGCTCAGAGGGAGGTGTGCAGGCAAGGGTTGAGCAGGCAGGTGGGAACCCTGTTACTCTGCTGTTGCTAGGCAGCTCCAGGCCCTTTGCCCTCCAGACCATTGCACTACTCTCGCAGATGTCCATCACTGCATGGCACAGAGGGATTTGATGCTGGTGTAGTCACAGGATCCCAGAATGATAATGCACATAAAGTTCTGCAAAGTTACCTATTTGTGACTGGAAAGTTGAAAAACTTTGATGGAAAGGTTCAGGGAATTCCAGAGGGATACACAGATAGTGACAGCGTCAGGAGGAAAGAACAGTGACCTCACTCTCACAGCTGAGTCACCGAGAGCATCTTATCAACAGGGCTTTTTGAGAAATACTGTCAGTTAAAACAAACAAAAATCTTTTCCTTAAAGCCTCATCTCTGTTCTTAGGCTTCTGTGGATTGTACCAAGGGGTAAACTACACTAGGAGAAACAGATGAATGATTCATATGGAATATTTTTCTGCTAAGTTAATTTTAATGAGTGTAGTTCTTGATGCTTTAGTATATATTATTTGAACTAATCCTTTGTTTTTATTTCTTTATCTTTGTTAGCAGGACATGTGCATTATTAAGTAAATCTGAGAAGTTTATGTTCATTTAATTAAAAAACTGCAGGTTTCTCCCCCATGATTATTTCAGAGTTGCATAAGACAGGTGGTGCCATCTGTACCCAATCTTTCTCATCCCTTCCCAAGGCCTGAACGTCTCTTCCTTAAGTGGCCCGACTCCCCAGATTACTTGGTGAGATTTGGGGAAGTAAATGTGGGAGCTCTGAGGCGGGCAGATCTCGTGACCCGGACCTTTTTCTGTCCCCCCAGCTGAGCCTTCATAGCTCTCTACCCTGTGCCAAGAGCCACAGAACATGAACACAGCTCAGGTGAGTTCTCTTCATTCCCCACATCCATGGATTTGGGAGCTGGGAGGGTCTATGCATTAAATGGAAAAGGGGAAATCAAAATAGATCAAATCACTTTTGAAGGTAAATACAGTTTTATCATAAACTACCACACAGAGAACATTATCAGGGTAAGTAGAGTCCCTCCAGTTAAACTGTTTGCTAACATATTTGGCCATGAATGTGCATTGATGAATACTTTTTTATATCTTCTGGTATAAAACTATAGCTGTTTTCTTTATTATAAATAATGTACTGGACTTTGTAATATTGCCTTGAAATATTGCCTTGAATTGTGACATAGACCCTAGTTGCTAATACGTGTGAAGAATTGTTTTTTACATATTTTCCTAAGAGTTTTTGCTAATACATTAGGACCTAATTTCTTTTTAAAAATAATTAACTAACTTATTTATTTACGTTTGGTTTTTTGAGGCAGTGTCTCCCTTTGTAGCTCAAGCTCTCCCTGAACTCTATATAGTCCATGCTGAGTGATCCTCCTGCCTCAGTGTCCCAAGTTCTGGAATTACAGACACATGCCACCACACCCAGTGAGGGTTTAATTTCTGCACTCACAAATTGGAATAGACTATTCTTTTTTGTTCCCCTGCCTTATTATGTTATCATGGTTATATTCTCGTAGTAAGGGGACAATTTTGTGCTCCTTTTCTAATTTAAAAAATGAGAACATTTTGTTACATAGTATATACATTGTATGAAATTCACCTTACAAGGACTCTCTCTGTGGAGATTTTGATTATTGAATCAGTGTGTTAGTCAGCTTATTAGTCAGTATATCGATCCTGTAGTAGATTTGTGTTATATCAGTATAGTTTTCATCACTACAATTTTATAGAAAATATTTCATTCTTATATTTTAAATAAGTATTCTCACAAGCTTTTCAATAGTATGCTCTTAGAATTTCAGAGGCTTACTTCTGCTATATCAGTAATGCCTTTTTTGTCCATCTTTTAAATGTTGGTCTGGTGTAAAAGTTGCTGAACAGAAAATACTGTAGTTAGTCATAGAATTTTAGAGTCTAAAGACCTGTGCAGTTTTTGCTGGCAGAGTTCTCTAAATATTGGAAGTAGATGAACATACACTTGCCGTATTTGTGCTTTCTGGTTTAGACACCTGTCAGCACAATTTGTGGAAAGCAGTGTACTTTTTCCCCTGAATTACTTTGGTACTACTGGGACATGAATTAACTGCATGGGTCTATATTTGGACTCTGTTTATTGGTGACGATTTGAGTTTATCATTTTGCTAATACCACACTGCTCTCTCTACAGTAAAGTCTCTCTACAATAAGTCTTGAAATTAGGTAGTGTGTTTGTCAATTTTGTTCCTCTTTAACAATTGACGTGGCTATTCTAAATCTTTTACTGTTTTGTGCGGTTTTTTAAAAACCATTTATATGTCTTGAAAAAGCTCACTGAGATTTTGATTTTGATTGCGGTGAACCTGTTGAGTCTACTCTAGAGTATAAATCCGTTTTGGGAGAATTAGCGTCTTGATCGTATTGGATGTTCCAGTTTGTGAACGCTGTATAGTGTTTCAGTGCCACGAAAGTATTTGAGGTGAGAGATGGTAGTTGTACAGGTAACCCTTAAAAGAATCACTTTTTTTCTTTTCTTTACTGGAGATTGAAACCAAAGAAGCTCTGCCACTGAGCTACACCCCCAGTTTATCTTTCTTTTTCATTTTGAGACAGACTCTTGCTAAGTTGCCCAGCCTGGCCTCAAAACTGTGATCCTCCTGCCTCGATCTGCTGATTACTTGGGATTACCATTGTTTACTACTGTCTTTGGCTATTCAGTTACTGTTGCTAGACTCTAGCGAGGTAGTGATGGAAGCAGGAACAATAGAGAAGGCTATTTGAGTAATCCAAGGCAAGAAATGATACAAGCCTGTTAGCAATTACTTTGTAGCCATTAGATTTTGGATATATTTTAAGACACAGACAGCATTATGAGAGATTATTTCCTAATATCCTGTTTAAAGAAACCTTGTAAAAAGAATAGGCTTGCAAAAAGAATATACTCAGACCTTTGAAATTTTAACAATGTGATTAAACGATTTCTGTTTACTTTTACAAGCTTTTCTCATGGGTGAAGTAGAATGTGTGTGTGTGTGTGTGTGTGTGTGTGTGTGTGTGTGTGTGTGTGGCTTATTTGTATTTTTTAAATAGAACTATTTATCCCTTACCCCTCTCACGTTGATGTGCAAGTCTTTTAAATATCCTACCCAGTACATCTTTATAGGTCTCTTACTGTCAGATTGTACTATTTTCTAGGGTTTTTTTCTTCTTACTTTTAAGCACAAAGACATTTGATTTTTGTGTCCCCAAATTTTAGCAATTTTTCTTTCCTTTATGATTTCTGGATTCTGACTCTTTGTTGGGTTCTTCCCACTCTAACACTGTAAAATAATTGTTCCCTGTAGTCTTTACAGACGTGACTGGTGATTGTGCATTTCATAATGGATCTTGAATATCTTTTTAAAAAAATCCTGCTTGTCTTAGTTATTTTTATTGTTGCTGAGACAAAATATCTGACACCCAAAGTTAAAGAAGGAAAGGTTTATTTTGGCCCATAGTTTATAAAGATTTCAGTCCATAATCAGCTGGTTCCAAGGCAGAGGAGCATCACACACCAGGCAGGAAACAGCAGAAGATAAGCAGAAGCAGAAGCACACTTTTTTCTGTCCCTTAAACTCCATCCAGTCTATGTACCTTTTGGGCAGGTAGCACTCACAGCCAGGGTGGGGCACCCTTAATTTCAGCGTCACATCCTTAATCCCAGCATCATACACGCTAAATTCAGCCACCTCCGCAAAGCTCCACCTATGACCACATGAGGCTGTTGGGGGACATCTAGTTAATAAGCTATAATACTGCCTTTTGGTATAGATCTGCCTTTCCCCAAATGGCTGTGTCATCAACCTTATGATAGCTGTGTCCCGCCTTTCCGCACTCATTTACATGTTACTTGTGTTCAGATAGGAAATCATAGGTATTTGTGTCTAGTTAGAACTTTCTCTTCTGTTCTCTAAATCAGTACATTTTATCATGTATGAAGATCATACTGATTTAATTATTGAGACCTTATAAAAGATTAAAATGTCCATTAGGACAGCTCCATAAATTTGCTGTTATTTAATACTTTCCACCGATATTTTCATGTTTACTTTTCCCTAGGAATTTTTGAGCCAAGAGAAGGAAAATGAATCAATACACACATAAAAGTTTAACATGATGAGGTTAGTCACTAGAAAATAGAATGTTTCTTAATTTAGTAAATAGTATATTTTAACAAAAACCTTATTCTAATGTTTTCTTTTATAACTTAATGTTGAAAACTTTTCCCCAGATATTGAAAATATTGTATTAGAAATCTTGACCAGTGGTACAGAGAAGAAAAAAGAAATGAAAGTACAAAGGTTGGAAATGAAGAACTAGAACTCTCATGTTTCTTAGAGCTGCCAGGATGGCATATATAGAAAATCCAGAAGAATTTACAAATAAACTATTAGAACTGACAAAAAACATTGGCAATTAGCTAGTTACAGAGCCAGTGTAAAATAATAGAATATGTATTTATATCCCGTGACATAATCATGAAATTTTATATTTTGTTATCATCTACTGGATCATCATAAAGCTTCAAATACAAGCATAGTTCTGGTGCTTCTCCCCTTGACAGTCCTGTGCTCCTCACACACTTCCCCTGATCTTAGTATAGCACTCTTCTCGTGAGGATTTCCTGCAGGAGTCCTTCCTACAGTGAGGGACCTTCCCCGCGTCTTCAGTTGCGTACTCTAGCCCTGGCACACTTTGATTCTACATCGTATTCAGTTTGAAACTTGGTCTACCTGTTACCTGTCCTCTCTTCAGTGCCCTGTCCCCTTGCCCACTTTTGTGTTTACGTTAGATCATGGGCAATATTGCCCTGCTTTTCTCGGCTAATACTGGCTTACCCTCTATCTTCCAGACTCTTCATAGTCTCTACTTTCTTTTTCTGAGAAGCTTGCCTCTGTTCCTGTGTTGTTTCACATTTACAGTAGGTGTTATATTTGAACTACATGTGTTTCAGGAGCAAGGGCGTAGAAATGTTTGTGTTCAGTTTGTTATCTTGAAACAGAAGAATCTGTGCCTGCATTTCTGTTTTCTCTTAATTTCCAGTAGTCTGTCTGATTTGTTTCTGTCGTTTAGAAATTCTTCACCTTCCTGTCCTGTTCTTTTCTGCCACCCCTTAAGTATTGCTACTCCCTTGAATTCGGTGCTTGTTCCTTTTTTCCTCAGTTTCCCTGTTCTGTCTTAAGAAGGTCTTCTTCTCTGATGACCTGAGTGACCATCCTAATGACTGCTATTTCCTAGATCTTTTAGCTCTCTTTTTTTCTATCCCAAAATGATGAAACCAAAAGTGGGGTAGATGAGTGCACAAGTTTTGAAGGCAATTGAAGAATACTTGCTGTGACCCTGTGCCCAGCCCTTTCCTCTCACTTTCTTTTCCCATCTCCATGTGTGGTGTAGTAGCTACCCAGCTGCTCACACAGCTTCCTTGTGTCTGGCCACACTAGAAGGTGATGACCAGAGTTTGTTTCCTGCAAGGAGGAGCTTCCCATTCTTCTCCTTTGCTGCACCTTAATATACATCAGGTCTTTGATTTGGCTGCTGACATCCGGTATTCATACAGAATAGTGGCTCCTAACGGGGTCAGTTTTGCTCCCTAGGATACATCTGCTAGCCTTTGGAGATAGTTTCGGTTCTCACAACTGAACACGTTAACTGGCATCTAAAGGACAGAAAACAGGGGCTGGGGATTTAGCTCAGCAGCAAAGTGCCTGCCTGGCAAGTGCAAGGTCATGAGTTCGGTTCCTGGTACCAGAGAAAAACCAAAAAAATATATATATATAAAGGACAGAAAACAGGGACACTGCTGTTAAACATGATAAAATGCAGAGGATAGTCTTTGACCAAAAGCAGCTATCTGTTCTATAGTGGCAGAGATGCCACACTGAACAAACTCTGTCTGTTCTAGTATGCTCCTCCTGGAGGTAAATCAGGTGTGTGTGGTACTCTCAGACTTACATTAACCCAGCAGTGATCTCCAGGTTGCAGTGTATGCTTGAGAAATGTGTGCTGGAATCCTATTTTTAATAATTCCACCTAAGAAAACAAGGCATTAATTAAGCTTCCTCAGTATGTTAAATGATAATGCCTATGTATGATGCAAAAAATGAATTATTCAGAGTATGCAAATATCTGTTCTAGTTTTGTATCTCCAAAGTGTAAGACAGAATGAGGGCCATGATGAGCATCCTTTGTAGCATTTTATTTTAATCTCCCAGCAGTGAACATAGTAAGAATTACCAAAAATATTTTGTCTCTGATTGAGCAATGAGATTGATGAGAAATATGTATTACAGGTGTCAGTGTCATTGGAGGACGTGACTGTGGAGCTCAGCCAGGAGGAGTGGCAGCACATGGGCCCTGCCCAGAGGACCCTGTACAGAGATGTGATGCTGGAGATCTACAGCCACCTCGTCTGTGTAGGTGAGCAGACCCGAGCACATGACTCCTCCACAGTACAATTCTGTTGTTTCCTTTTTCCTGTTTTAATACTGATCATTTCTGTTATGGTGTGTTTAATAGAAATTAAAATTGAGCATCTTTCAGTGTATAAATCAGTGAGTTTTAGAAAATTCATCCCCTTGGTTACAACCTTCAAAATCAAGAACTGGGATATTTCACCCCTGAAAGATTCTCTGTAGCCCTTCCATTGACTCTTCTCCTTGGGGCAGCCCTTTCTATTTTTTATATCTGAGATACAATCTTGCTAAGTTTCCCAGTCACTGCCTGTGACTCCTGCTACTCAGTGAACTGCTTTCTATTCCAGTAATTTTGCCTTTGCTCTCATTTCTTAGAAATAGAACCATAAAGTATATACTCTCTTGTTTGTCTTCTTTCACTTGGCATAATGCTTTTGAGACCCATTTATATGCTTATACAAAATAGTAGTTTATTTTTTATGGTGAGTACCCTTTGTGGTATATATAACCACAATTTGTTATTTTTAATACTTGATATACATATAGGTTTTCAGAACTATTATGAATAAAGCTGCTTTGAACATTCAAATATAGATCCTTGTGTCAACATGTTTTCCTTTTTTTGTGGATTTGCCTGGTCTTCCGGTGATTTTTTGTATGTAACATCATATCAAATTTCCAAAAGTTTTCAGATTGGCTGTGCTGCTTTTCATGCTTGTAAACAGTGAGTTCTTACTGTTCTTTGATCACCAATATTCAGGAAGTTATTATTTTAAAACGTTTTAGCTGTTGTCTGGTGACCTTCTTGTCAGTTTGTTTGCATTTCTTTTCTAACAGTGTTGAACCTCTTTGAATATGTTTTTTAGCCATTCATAAATCTCTGATGGCCAGGCCTGATGGCACATACCTGTAACTTTAGCATTTTAAGAGGCTTAGACTAAATCAGGAGGATTACAAGTTCAAGCCCAGCCTGAGCAACTTAGTGAGACTCTGTCTCAAAACAAAAAAAATAAAGTAAAATAAAAAGGGCCGAGGATGTAGATCATTGTGAAATTCCTGGGTTCAGTGTCCAATATAGGTAAAAAACAAAACAAAACTCTTAATGAAGGACTGGACCAAATATTCAGATTGCTTTATTCATAGTTTTTTGGGTTTTGTATTATTGAGTTGAAGTTCAGACTTCGTGAAGTATATGTTTTGCATTCTTTTTCTGTCTCTGGCTTGCTTTTTTACATTTTCAACTTTTACTTTTTACATACTTGTTTTCATTGACTGGTCATAATTTTTCAAAGTTTTGGGGCAGACCATACTGTTTCCATACATATATATGCTGTGTAATGATGAAATCAGGGTAATTAGCATTTCTATCATCTCAAACTTTTGTCTGTCATTATGATAAAACACTGAAAATCCTATTTAGCTATTTTGATGTATAGTTTGGGTTTTTTTTTTTTTTTACATTAGCAGGGATTAAACCCCGAGAGCCTTGAGCAACATCACCAGAACTCTCTATTTTTTAATTTGAGATAGGTCTTGCTAAGTTCTCCAGGCTGGGCTCACACTTGCAGACTTCCTGCCTCAGCCTCCCACAGTACTGGGGTCATGGGTTTGCACCAAACACCTGCCTGCAATACACTATTATTGATTGTAATCACTCCATTATACAACAGAATTCCCAAACTTACTCTTCCTGTCCATCTGAAAATTTCTGCCTCTTGACCAACCTCTCCTCAGCCCTTGCCATGCCTTCTCCAGCCTGTGGGAACCATTATTCTCCTCTCAAATTCTATCAAATTGATTTTTTTTTTTTTCGATTCCTTGTATACAGAGTTTTGTTTTGTTTTGGTACCAGAAATTGAACTCATGACCTCAGGCTTGCCAGGCAGGTGTTATGCCCTAAGCTAAATCCCCGGCCCTTCGGTGGATACGTGGGTGTGGTATTTTTCTTCCTTCACATGGTTTATTTCACTTAGCATGTTGTTGCAAGTAGTACAGCTTCATCTCTCTATGGCTTAGCATCCCATTGTGTCTGTAAACTGCACTTTCTTCATCTATCCATCTGTTGATGCACACTTAGTTCGATTCCATAAATTGGCTGTGATGAAGAGTGCTGCAGTAAACATGGGAGTGCAGGGGTCTCTTCACCATACTGATTTCATTTCCTTTGCTTAAATACCAACTAATGGGATTGCTGAGTCACATGGTAGTTTTACTTTTTATTTTGGAGGGAACTTCCATACTGTTTTCCACAATGGCTGTACTAATTTATATTCCTTCCAAGCGTGGACAAAGCCTCCCTTTTCTCCATATTCTCACCAACACTATCTTTTGGCTAGTTAGTAATAGTCATCCTAAGAGGTGTGACATTGCATGTGGTTTTAATTTTCATTTCCCTGAAGACTAGAGATGTTGAGCAAATATGTGTGTGTCAAATACCACACAGTAGGTAATCTTGTGAGTCTTTTCAGAGATTTCTGGTCAGGCCTTCCTTTTTAATTGATTTGTATCCTTACTGTGAGGTTGTTTGAGCGTCTTAGGTATTTTGGATGTCACTCCTTTCTCGGATGCATAGTTTGCAAATATTTTCTACCACTCTGTAGTTTGTGTTCTTTCATATTGCTTATAGACTGTACAGAAGCTTGATATAATTCAGTGTCTATGCTTTTTCTTTTACGTTCTTTTATGGTACCAGGGATTGCACTAATCTACATCCCCATACCTTTCATTAATTTTTTATTTTGAGTCAGGGTCTTATGAAGTCATTTTCATAGGCTTGGCTTGAACTTGAGATCCTTCTGTCTCAGCCACCCAGAGTGTTAGGATTACAGGTGTATGCCACCATCCCTGGCTTTCTGTTGTTGTTTTACTTTTGGAGTCTTATGCAAAAATTCTTGCCCAGTCCAATGTCACAAAGTCTTTCCCTTGTTCTAGTAATATTGTAGCTGCAGGTCTTGTATTTAAGACTTTAGTCCATTTTGAGTTGATTTTGAAATATTTTAAGAGATTGGGTTTTACTTTCACTCTTCTACATAAGAATATCTAGTTTTTCTCACATCATTTACTAAAGAGGCTTATCATTACCCATTGTGTACCTTGTCACCTTTGTTGAAAATCAGTTGGCTATGGATGCATGGATTTATTCCTGGGCTCTCTATTCTGTTCCATTGGTCTGTGTGCTTATTTTTATGCCAGTACCTTGTTGATTTGATCATTACAGCTTGGTAGGATATTTTGAGGTCAAATATCACAGTATTTCCAGCTTTGTCAGTTTTGCTCAAAATTGCTTTGGCTATTTAAGATATTT
Source organism: Chinchilla lanigera (assembly GCF_000276665.1). NCBI lineage: Eukaryota > Metazoa > Chordata > Mammalia > Rodentia > Chinchillidae > Chinchilla > Chinchilla lanigera. The sequence goes on along the minus strand of NW_004955422.1, from coordinate 23,830,948 downwards.
GTGGTTCCATATGAAAGTTTAGATTTTTTTCAATTTCTGTGGAGAATGTCATTGGTAACTGTAGATGGGGTTTGCTGTGAATCTATAGATTGCGCTTGTTACTATGGATGTTTTCATAATATGAATTCTCATCTATGAGCACAGAAGGTCTTTACATTTATTTGTGTTCTATTTAATTTCTTTGACCAGTATTTTATAGCTTTCATTATAGAGCTTTTTCACTTTTTTGATTAAATTTATTCCTAGATTTTTTTGTAAGTATTATGAATAGGATCACCTTCTTGATTTTTCAAATAATTCACTATTGAATTTATTCAGATATTCAAATAAATATTCATTTATTCAAATAAACACACATACCACTGATTTTGTATCCTGTAAATTTGCTGAATTTGTTTATCAATTCTAATAGTTTTTTCATGAAGTCTTTGGGGCTTTTATTTTTTTATTTTGTTCTTGTTTTTTGTGGTACCAGTAATCAAACTCAGGACCTTGTGCTTGCCAGGTAGGTGCTTATGCCTCTAAGCTATATCCCCAGCCCCTGGGGTTTTTAATATAGAAGGGGCAATCAAAACATAAGGTGAATATTTAATTTTTTTAACATTTATTACAGTAAAAGACACATTGCCATAAATCTACCTCCAAATATTTTCCTTTTCTTTGAACTATCTTATCCATCGTTTTTAGCACTGTGTGAAGCAATTCTGGAAATCCTCTTTTATGAGTTTATGAGGTTCAGTTAAAAAGTATGGCAAATGCTGTTGCCAAGTGCTATCCAATGCAAAGGCCAGCACATAAAAGCATTGTGGTATTTTTATCCACCTTGTTTACCTCATCTCACAACATGTGACTTTTGGCTCTTCCCCAAAATCAAAATGACCATGACTGGTAAATGTTTTCAATTGATTCTAGACAGTTGAGGCAGGCTGGACAGTGCAATTTAAGGCATTCACAAAGGGGGACTTCCAGAACTGCTTCAGAAATGGCAAGAATGATAAGATAAGTGTGTTCAAAACAAGGGGAAATATTTTGAGGGAGATTAATAATGAGTGTCTTTTACTGCACTATTTTTTTAAATTTAAATATTTGCATGCCCTTTATTACCTTGCCAAACTGCTCTAATCAAAACTTCTACTACTGTATTGAACAGAAGTTGCAAGAGTGGGCAACTTTATCTTATCTCCCCATTCACAAAGTTGTTTTCATTTTATCCTTCTTTTCTCATTTTTTTCTTCCCCTTTTTTCCTTTGCCCCTGTGCCCGACCTAGTTTCCTTTTCCTTTTGAAGAGTTTCTTCCTATTTCACAATATCTATTATACATTACTGTTCTTACTTACATTTTAAGTTTCTCACACCAGAGAGATAATGCAGTATTTACACATGTATGTCCAACTTATTTCACTTATGATTATGGTCTCAGGGTCCACCTATTTAGCTATAATTATCTCAATTTTATCTTTCTTTATGGCTGAGTAATACTCTATTATATATTTAAAAAACACATCTTTTTTATCCATTCATTGATTGATGAGCATTTGGGTTGTTTCCAAGGTTTAGGCTATTGCAAACTGTGCCACTGTAAACATGGGTGCACATATATCGCTGTAGTACAGTGGTTTTTTTTTAATTCTTCCAGGAAGATACCCAGAGGGGGAAAGCTTTGGTCAAATGGGACGTCTAATCCTAGCTTTTTGAGGAATCTCCGTAATGATTTCCACAGTGATTGTACCAGCCTACACTCCAGCAACAGTGGAGAAGGGTTCCTTTTTCTCCACCTCCCCACTAGCATTTGTTATTAGTTGTTTTCTTGGTAACAGCCATCCTTTCTGGAGTGAGATGGGAACTCAGCATTGTTTTAATTTGTATTTCTTAAATGACCAGTGATGTTGAACATTTTTCCATACATTTATTTGCCATTTGTACTTCTCAGAAGTGTTGGTTCATCTCAGATGCCCATTCATAGATTGGGTCTTTGAATTTGGAGGGTCTGATTTTTTTGAGTTCTTTATATGCTCTATAAAGATATTAGTACTTGTCTGAAGAACAGCTGGCATAAAATTATCCCACTTTGTGAGTTGTATTTTCACTCTGTTGGTGATTTCTTTGGGTGTACAAAAGCTTTTTAATAAGATGAGATCCCAGTTGTTGATTCTTTGTGATAATTACTGTGTAATTGAGGTTTTATTCATAAAGTCTTTGCCTATACCTATCAGGTTCATAATATCTGTTACTTGTTGCAAGCTGATCAGGTCTGCAGTCTCCTGAATGAGTGTATGGCGAAGGCTAAATAAAAAGAGGCAGATGGAGTCATTTCAGGGCTCCAGGAGGATCAAAGCACTCTCACAAAAAAAATTTGAGATTCTCTCAGGACTAAAACCATGACCTTCTCTGGATGGTCCATATTTACTTAGTTATCAGAAGAAGGGAGGGGAGTACTCAAGAAGGGCAGAACCACTCAAGGACTTCTCCAAGTAAGGCATTAAGTTAATCCACCCAGGAATGAGATGCCTGAGACTACAGTCTTTACCTAGTTGAGGTTAGATCCAGGTGTCTTTGACTGTGAATTTGTCTTATGCTTTGATGCTTTCCAACTTCATCTGCCATTACAGGCTTTAGTACGGATTAGTGACTCACAGAGTTTCACTTACTATGAGTCCACTGCCCATCTCCAGAAAAGGAGCCTAGGCCTTGGACAGTTTCACAAGTAAGCATGAAAAGCCAATTGGTTAATTTAAATCTTGCTCAGGGCTGCTTCTTAGAGGTCTCCATCATATACCTATGTCATCCAGAGTTCTACCTATTCTGTTTTCCAACAGACTTAGTGTTTCTGTTTTAATATTTAGATCTTTGATCCATTCTGACTTTAGTTTAGTGTATGGTGATAGACTGGGTCTATCTTTAGCATGTGGAAAGCTGGTTTTTCCAGCACCGTTTATTAAAAGGACTATCCTTCTTCCAGTGAAAATATTTGGACCCTTTGTCAGAAATCAGATAGCTGAGTGTACTTGAAGTTGTATCTGTATCTTCTAGTGTGTTCCACTGACCCTCAGGTCTGTTTTTCTTGCCAGTACCATACTATTTTAATCATAGTAGCTCTGTAGTATAATTCAAGTCAAGAATTGTGATGCCTTGCCTTGCCTTTGTTGTGCAGGATTGCTTTTGCTGTTCTAGGCCTCTTGTTCCAGATGAAATTTAGGAATATTTTCTCTAGTTCTGTGAGGTATGCTAATAGTATTTTGATTGAAATTGCATTAAGTCTGTATAGCAATTTTGGGAATATGGTCATTTTCACTATGTTCATTCTTCCTACCCAAGAGCAAGGGATATCTCCATTTTCTGATACCCTCTTTGATCTCCTTTCTCAGAATTCTATAGTTTTCAGTGTAGAGATCTTTCACTCCCTTTGTTAGATTGATTCTTAAGTACTTCCTTTTTTTGGATGTTATTGTGAGGGGTGTTGTTTTGCTGATTTCTCTCTCTGAGTTTGTTATTTTTGTACAGGAATGCTATTGATTTTTGAGTGTTGACTACTGAATTTGGTTATTAAATCCAGCTACTCTTCTGAATTTGGTTATTAAATCTAGAAGTGTTTTAGGGATCTTCTATTGCTTCCCTTTCTATTTCAGTAAAGAGTTTGAGGAGTAATGGCATTAGATACTTACAGAGTATCTTGTAAAACTCACCTGTGTATTCAGCAGGACCTGGGCTTTTGTTTTTGTTTTTTTTTTTTTAAAGATAACTTTTTTTTTTTTGGTACAGGGAATCGAATTCATGATATCACACTTGCCAGGCAGGTGCTATGCCACTGAGCTATATCCCCAGCCCCTGGGCTCTTCTTTGTTGGTAGGTTTTTAATAACATTTTCAATTTCATTGACTGATATTAGGTTACTTAGAATTTTTATATCTTCTTGATTCAGTTTTGATTGTTCATATATATTTAGAAATCTGCCGTTTTCATCTGTGTTTTCCATTTTATTAGAATAAAACGTCTCAAAGTAGGTTTTGATGTTCTTCTGAATTTCTGCAGGATCTGTTTTGATTTCATTCTTTTCATTCTTACGTGCATGAATTTGAGTTTTTTTCTTTTTTTATAAGGTTGGCTAAGCATTTATCAATTTTATTTAATCTTTCAAATAACCAACTCATCAATTAATTGATTCTGTGTATTGTTTTCTTAGTCTCAATTGCATTAATTTCTGCCCTGATATTTATAATTTCTTCCCTCATACAATCTTTGGGTTTGAATTGTTCTTTCTTCAGAAGTTTGAAATTCAACATTTGGTTTATTTGAACTCATTCTGTCTTCCTGATACGGGTATTCCCCACTAAAATTTCCCTCTTTGGACTGTATGTTATATCAGCATTACCATTTAGTTGTAGATACGGTGTAATTTCTTCTTTAATTTCATCTGTGACTCATTTGTTGTTTGGTAGGGGGTTATTTAATTTTCATATATTTATGGAATTTTTATGGTTTCTTTTGCCATTGATTTCCAATTTCATTGCACTACGGTCAGGTAATGTACATGGGATAATTTCAATTCCTTTGCATTTACTTAAGCATGCACTATAGTCTAGTATGTAGTTTATTTTGGAGACTGTCCCATACATAACTGAGAAGAATGTATATTCTGATGTTGTGGGGTGAAACACTCTATAGACATCTACTAAGTCCATTTGTTCACAGGTTTGTTGTAATTCTGATATTTCTTTGATTTTTTTTTTTATCTAGTTGATCTATTTGTGACAGTGGGGTGTTAAGGTCTCCCATTACAATTGTTTTACTGCTGATTTGATTTTTCATGTCCATTAATTAATATTGTTTTATGTAGTTGGATGCACCTGTATTTGGTGCATATAAATTTATAATTGTTCTTCTTCTTGGAGTTTTCCCTTAACAAAAATGTAATGACCTTCTTTATCTCTTTTGATCTGTCTTGGCTTCAAGTTCACATTGTCTGCAAATAGAATAGCTACACCTGCTTTTTTCCTAGTACCTGTTCATGAAATATTGTTTTCTATCCTTTGGCTTTCAGTGTGTGAATTTCTTTTTGAGTTAAATGTGTTTCTTGTACACAGCATATTGTTGGAGCTTTTTCTGTCAGTCTATTTCTTTTGATTAGTGAATTCAGACCATTTATATTGATGGTTATAACTGACTTGTACTGGCTTATCCTTGTCATACTATTATCTGCTGTTGGTTCCCTGTCTTTCTCTTCTGTTTAATTGCTTGCTTTGCCTAGTGACTTTTTTCTGTTAGTGTTCTTAGATTTGTGTTCTTTTTCTACAGTATCTTTCAGAGCACATTGTGGAGCCAGTTTTTGGTGGTCATGAATTTCTTCAGTTGTTCTTTGTCATGGAAGTATATTATTTCTCCATTAATTCTAAAAGGCAGTTTTGCAGGGTACATCAATCTGGGTTGAAAGTTACTTTCTTTCAGAACTTGGAACACTTCACTCCAAGCTCTCCTTGACTTACAGGTTTTCCTTTATAGTTGATTTGTTTCTTTTCTCTAATAGATTTTAGTGTTCTGTTCTTGTGCTGAATTTCTGAAATCTTGATTATTATGTGCCTTGGTGTAAATTTATTTTGGTTATGGCTAATTGGAGTTCTATATGCATCACATCTGTATGTCAAATTCTTTTTCCATATTTGAAAATTTTCTGCCATTATTTCTATGAGCAGCTTTTTTATGTCATTTGTGCTGGCTCCTCCTTTTTTCATTGACTCCAATCAACTTATGTTATGTTATTCTTTGCATCATCTTTCAGCTGTTCGATTGGTTTTTCATGGTCCCTTGTTATTTTTAAGAGATCTTTCTTTTCATGATTGCTACTGTCTTAAATTCTGTCTTTACTTTCATTCTTGTGGCTTTGCAAACTTTTAATGGAATTTTTAATTTTCTAGATACCTGAATCTGTTTCATGCATTCCATGTCTTTCCTATGTTAGGCATTCATGATTTCCATCATTTTCCTATGCTCCTCTTTTTTTTTAATCCATGCCTGCTGTAGGCTTGCTGAGTAAGTCCTTTATTGTGATCATCATGTCCTTTTTTTATCTGGGAGATTATTTCTGATCTGATTTCCTCTATAGTCTCATGTACTTCTTTTTGAACCTCTGCTGCCATCATTTCAGAAATTTTAGATGGGTGGCCTTCATTTTACTCTATCTCATTATCCTTTAGACATGTCCTGGGTAGGATGGAGGTCTGGGGTTGGGTTTTGCATCTGTGTCTTGTCATTTTCTATTTTTAAATTTTAATTTAATTTAATTTAATTTAATTTCTGTTTCAATGGCTATAAATTTCTTATGGCAGATAACTTTATCACTAGTATCAAGGTCTGCCTAGGAAATGTCTGTTCTTCAGAGGTGTCTTCTATTTGTAGGACGTTATTGTTTTTTGTGTCTATCCCAAGATCCAACCTTCCCAATTTATTAAGGATGAGACATTCTATCTGTTTGGCTAAGCACCCAGCCCTTTGGTACTGGACTATACTGATGGTTATGATCCCAGACAGTCACAATGTTGTTGTAGAAGGGAGAACAACTGATTTCAATAAGTATGACATCCTGGCTAACATATTTCAGTTAGCAGTAACAATAGTATCAAGCACAGCCTAGAAACTGAGAAACTGTGGTAACTCTTGAGCTGATACCTTTAACCTTAGGGGCAAGATCTACAGTCATATAACAAAACCCAACATAAATCAGGAGCTTATATGCAATGAGTTTCTCCCTAGTAGAGTGGTTTTACCCTGTGTTTGGGAAATTTAAGACATATAGGAAACGAATCAGAGATAGATGAAGAAAAAGTTGAAGTAAGGCTGAAGGACAAAGGATGATCACCCAAGCTTTAGGAAACTAGAGAAGAGGGCAGAAGAGGAAGAATGAAGGAAAAAGCAAAAGATTATTGAAGCAAATCAAAAAGGTTAGGAACAGTATTCACTCACGTGACATTATCATAAGATCAAGAGAGATAGTTGAGAGAGAGAAAGAAGATGAATAGAACAAAAATATATGTATAAACCTAAAGAATAAAAAGTAAAACAAACAAAAAAGAAACCTAACCAAACAGTAAAAGAGAAACAATAAACACAAAGGACAAAAAATTAATTAAATTACTCTGTTGTCCACTGTTCTGTGGTAGTTTGCAAATCAGAGCCCCTGCAAGCCTGCAGTAGGATTAGCACTGGATGCAGGGCTGATCTTGGCTTGTGGATGTGAGGGCTGTGTCCAGTCTTTAGCCAGCAGCTTTCTACAAGGCCCGCCCATGTTTCCTTACCCTGTCTGTCTCTGTGTTGCTCTCTTGGATGCTGTGGCACCCTCAGACCTAGGGCGCTCCCAGTCCCATCTACAAATGGTCCCTCCTGAACTTCGTACAGCCTGCTCTGTTCCACACCTCTGATTCCTCTCACACTCTGCCCTCCTTGTCCTGAGCTGGTGGTTGCAAGTCTGTCCCATGTTGATGGTGGCAAATCAGAGGGAGTGCTGACTTCCCAACCCAAGGGTGCTTGTGCTACTGGTCACTTGTCCTAGGGTGAGGAAGTGTTAATTTCCCACTCCTTGTCCCCACTACTACAGGACAGTCCAAGTCCCTCTCTTGCACACATCATAGGGCAAGAGGAGTTGTGTTGTTTCCTTAGCAGTCCTCAGTACTATGGCTGGTCCCTAAACTTATTGTTGCTAGAGGTTTCAGTTAGCAATGATGGTGCTCGACAGAGAAAGAAAAAGAAAAGAAAAAAAACCTGGTAGCCTGGTGAGAAGGAAGTAGTCACTCACCCTTGTGTATGAAGTCCTATGCATATGTTTTGTTTGATCTGCAAATCTGTTATTTCAGATTAATTTTGGTATCAGGATGTATCTCCCTGTCTTTCTTCCAATTACCTGTATTTTTAGTTGTTTTCCTCTGAGAAGCTCCAGTGTGAGTCCTTTATTCAGCCTTCCCTTCAACACCTCCACCCCTCCCTATTTACAAAAGCTTTGTTTCCATATTTTCCTTCTTTTTTTCTCATTTTTATTTTTCCCTTCTTTTCTTTCCCCTTCCCCTCTCTCTTGCTCCCCTCCCCAATTTTACAATATCTATTATATATTTTGGTCCTTATTTACACTTTTGGCTTCTCATACCAGAGAAACAATGTGGTGTTTACACATGTGTCTGATTTATTTCACTTAAGAGTATGGACTCAAGGTGTATTCATTTTCCTAGAAATGTCTTGAGCATATCTTTCTTTATGGTATAGTATAGTATTCCATCATAAAAAAAAAACAACCCACATCTTCTTTATCCATTCAGCAGGTGATGGGCACTTGGGTTGCTTCCAAGGTTTGACTATTACAAACTGTGCCACTGTAAACATAGGAGTGCATATTATCACTGTGGTATGATGTTTTTGATTCTTCTGGGAAGATACCCAGGGGAGGAATAGTTGGGTCAAATGGAACCTCTAGTCCCAGTTTTTTTTTTTTTTTAGGAATCTCCACACTGATTTCCACACTGGTTGCACCAGTCTACACTCCCACCAACAGTGGAGAAGGATTATTTTTTCCCCACAGCCCTACCAGCATTTTGTTATTGGTTGATTTCTTGATAACAGCCATTCTTTCTGAGGTGAGATGGAATCTCAGTGTTGTTTTAATTTGCATCTCTCAAATGATCAGTGATGTTGAACATTTTGTCATATTTATTTGCTGGTTGTACTTCTTCATCTGAGAATTGTGTATTGATCTCAGATGCTCATTTTTTGATTGAGTCTTTGAATTTTAGGGGTCTAATTTTTTTTTTTAGTTTTGTATATGTCCTTGATAGTAATTCTTTGTCTGAGGAATAGCTGGGCAAACATTTTTTCCCACATTGTGGGTTGTCTCTTCAATCTGTTGATGGTTTCTCTTGCTCTACAAAAGCTTTTTAATGAGATCCCAGTTGTTGATTCTTTGTGATAGTTCTGGTGCAATTGGGGGATCTATGCCACTGACCTCTAAATTATTTTCTTTACAGGATACTGCTTTACAAAACCAGAATTCATTTTAACATTGGAACAAGGAGATGATCCATGGTCATTTGGTAAAGGGAGAGAATGTCTAAGCAGGAATTCCCCAGGTGAGTTCCTGAAACCTGGCAAAAGGTTCTCTGATTCACCAGGGGCACTCATAGAGTTCAGTTTATAGTAATAGTTATGGCTGAAATGTAACACAAAAGAATAAAAAACAGAATCAAAGAAAAAAATCCATGGGATAAAGTTCAGAGTAGCTAAGCATGCTAAGTTCCCCCAGCAATAAATTGTGACAGACATATGTGGAAGGCTATCTAACTGGAAAGTTCAGTAGAGGCAAGGGACCCAGGATTTTTATTGTGGGCTGTTCACAAAAGCACCTTCTATCTAGCATATTTCAAAAATCCAGACTTCCAGGTAGGAAGCAGGTATTGAACATGAATCACTTCATCTGTACAAAGAGTTTGTACACAGTAACCCCCCAAACCCAAGCAGTTCTTAGCCGATCTGGAATTCCTGATCAATTTTCTGGAAATTTCACTTACCAAATACCAGCCAAAAGCTATAAGTATACCTTTTTAAGGGTTACAGGCCAGCAACTACATCTATTATTCTCTGCACAGAAGTTCTGCAAATCCAAAGCATACTGTATCATAAGACGATGGATCTGCTGCATTAGCTGATGGGGCAAATTCATAGTTTAGAAGAAAACAATGCCAGGTTGCCTCAAAAATAGTACACTGTTCACTTATCTTACTTATCTCACCTGAGTGTTCAGATTGGATCAAAAAACATGAGAAAAAAGCAATTTAACAATGCAAAAGACAAGTTTAAAAGGATACTGTTTACTTATCTCACTAATACCTAAGTGTTCAGGTTGGATCAGAAAAGCTGAGAAAAAAGCTATTTAACAATGGTAAAGACAAGTTTAAAAGGATATGTAAAAGTTTTGAATGATCAAGTTTTATGAAATAAAAACCACAGTAATTATAAGGAGCAATATGAACATACTATGGTATTTCAGTTCATAAACTTAGTTCTTTCTGTGATTCTGATCACAAACCCAATTGTATAAGAACAGAATCAAATTTCTACATAAGATCAACATTGAACTAACCATTGAATTTGTTTGTTTGTTTGTTTTTGTTTTTGTTTTTTTCTGGTACTGGCAACTGAACTCATGACCTTGCGCTTGCCGGGCAGGCGCTTTGCTACTGAGCTAAATCCCCAGCCCCATGACCATTGAATTTGATTTGGTTCTAGTCCAATTTGGTTTGTGACCAGAATCGTGGAAGGAATTAAGTTCCTGTACTGAGGTACCACTGCATCAGATACAATAGACCATATTATACCTCTCTGATTTCACAGCAGAGCCAGTGCACAAGAATTGAAACTCTAAAAGACTGTTTAATAAACTATGACCTTCACATCAGATCTTACCTACTGCACTTCCTGGTAAAGATAGATGTATTGGAACAAACACATATTTATTTGATAATGAATTTATGTTACAAGCCGGAATTGAGTAGTTGTCGCAGGGACCACATAGAAACCACTGCCAAATGTATTTACTCTCTCTGGCTTTTTATTATATGTTTATTGACTCATACTCTAGAGTTTGTAAGTAGCATGTTTTATAAAATGACTCTATAGTTTTTCAAAAATTCTATTCCAAAAATAAAGAGTAAACATCCCTAAAATGACATTGGAATATTGACAAAGCATAGAAATATTTCAGGTAAATGTCAACAAGTTCCCCAAAATAGAGATATTATTGTTCAGTTAAAATAGTTTTTGCAAATAATATGAGAAAAGGTCTTCTTGAGATCAGTAACAAATATGACCTTAAAACATTTGGTCAGAAAGTAAATCCAAGTCAAAACTATCCAATATTACAGAGGGTTTATGGAAGTCTTTGGACTGTAAGTAAAACAGTGTTTAGAGGGAACTTTGAGTTTCATATATGTAGGTCCAAAAACAAAACAAGTTTCAAAGGAAAATAAGCAAAGCAAAAAGTATGATACAGATAAAACTCTAATGGTATAAACATAAGACCAAAAGGATATTTTTGCAATAAAAATAATGCAGTAGCTGACCTCACCTAGAAAAAGGAAAGAAGTTTTGGCTGAGATTCCTACTTTTATTGAATAATCTTGGAATACTGGAGCCTGCGCTTGCTCTCCTCCTTCTGTAACTCTCTGCTCATGTGATGGAGGTGTCAGGAAGGAATGGGACTCTCTGTGAGAAAACTCGGTTATTGAATGAGTTCTTTTATCCACCTGGATCATAACCCCCAAGAAAAGAATGGTCCCTGTCACTCTTCCACACGCGGGCATGTGCCATGTAATCAGTAGTTTTAATAATACTATAGATTATCTCCAGAGCCAGTTGGGAGAGGTATTTCCTGTTACTTCATTCAAAAAACACTATCTCTAAATGCAAATGTTCCAGTGAAATTTCTGGAGCTTCCAGCTCATCAGGCATAGGCTAGTATTAGGCTGAGCCCCTGTCTATAAAAGAGCTAGAGAAGCGTGAAGTGTATCAGTATCAGTGACCCTTTCCACAGTGCCAGTTATCAGGGACCTGTGCAGTGAGTCCCAATCTCCTGCCAAGAGTTAGGGCACAGGCTGGGAAGAAAGAGCAAGAGACAGAATAGGGGTGCAGCAGGGATCTGGGATGACCAGTTGTTTTGTGGAGGAACACAAGCCCACGAGGCACCCAGAACTTTGTTATTTATTCATTACATCTGAGTCAAGGACAGTGGCTGAAGGGCAGTGGGTATTTCTGGGAATAGCAATAGCAACTATAGTGAGCTAGGAAGAACAAAGCTTTCCTACAAGGACAAGGATGAGAGGCGGGCAATAAGGAAACTGTAGTTTCCACAGGTGCCTTGTCATCTTCAGCAGGTTTTATCTTGCTCTATGAGTGCCCCAGCAGTCATTAGCCCTAGGGCTTCTAGCTGTGACCAGAAAAGAGCAGGGAGTTTTTGAGTTCCAGCCCAGCACAGAGGGTAGAACAAGGACAGGCTTGAACATCTGCCAGACTCCATTTATAACTCGTGGTCCCCAACATACCAGAATGAAGTTTTTCTTTGGAAAGAAGAAAAGAGACATAACACTGATTTTCTATCATGTAAGGTGTTGTTTACTGAAAGGTGAACTATTATTTTACATTTATAATTTAGAAAGTATGTAGAATACCCAGTTAACTATGAATTTGCCAGCAACTTTAAGATGCTTCTTCATTTCATTGATAGTATAATCATTTGTTGGTACTCAACTACTTTGAAAATGATCATATTTGGTACTCATCACATATTAACGTGAAAATTTTGTCCTGATACTCATCCTTTGGTACTTGTCTAGCTTAGTACTACTTAGTACTTAGTGCTTTGGTACTAAGCTAGAACTTGTTGGTGTTTATTCACTTGTGGTTCGCTACTCTTGCAGGCCAAACAATTTATTTGCTATTCCTCATTTTTGGAACTCCTTGTACTTCCCAGAACCAATACACAACAATTTTAATTTGCTTAATATATCATGCATCTCAGCTATATGAACCACACTGTGTATCGCTGGTTAAAATAAGTAATAACAGGTAGTAACTGCTTTCAGATTTTCAATAAATGCTGCTTAAATTTGTGAGAAAATATAAGAAAGGAGTTTTTGTTCTTCAGGAAATAGCTTTGCCCAGCCTAAAAGGTATACAGAAGTTATGTATATATAAGGCTGCAATGCAGAATGATTTAAGGAAAGAATTATGAAATTACTGCTATAAATAAACCATATAGTTCATTTAGGTGTTGATACCTTGTAAAGTTAAGGATCCAAAATACTATTGCCTAGTGTAATAGTAGGTAGAATACATAATGAGAGTGCATTTTGTGAATCATATCTCTGAAATTTTTATCTCTGGGTACCTGGGACCAAGTTTTCAGTCCTCAAAACCTTTTAAGCACAGGCCTGACATTTATCATGTATGTAGTAGCAGGGTAGTTGCTGTCCAATACACACAGCAAATATAGAAAAATATAAAATATTTAAAGTTTCTAGGGTCAGATGGTGACATGATTTTTGTTTTCATTTTTGTTTTGTTTTGAAGTATGATCTCGGGGCTGGGGATTTAGCTCAGCGGCAAAAGCTCCTGCCTGGCAAGTGCAAGGTCGTGAGTTCAGTTCCCGGTACCAGAGAAAAACCAAACAAAAAGGAGTATGGTCTCACTCCATATGTAGTTCAGGCTGGCCTTGAACACACTCTGCAGCCCAGATGGCCTTGAACTGGCAGTAATCCTCTTGCATCAGCCTTGCAAGTGCTGAAACATAATTCTTAAGCTTAAAAATAAAAAATAAACAAAGATCTTGATATAATAAACCCAGGCACCAGGAACTGTAGAATAGCAAGCCCAGTCTAGATGGGATAATGTCTAATTCCCAGTAAACACACTTTCAGTTAGACATTTGTGCTCTATGGTGATACTGCAGAGCAAGTTAAGGCATTGCCTATAGGACTATTTCTTTTAATATGGGGAAATTGATACTGTTATAAACTTAATGTTAGTTTTTTATGCTTTTTTATTTTAAAAAGAAAAAATAAAAATTTCAAAACAAGATAATAAGACAATAACAATAATATATTGTGTATTGTTATCTTCAGAGTAATTACTCAGAGTACAAGATGAGATATTGTACCAACAATATTACTACAAATCTATCTTTTCAATGAACTAAGAGAAACCAGCAGTCTAACTATCTCAACTATCTTGTATATTTATATTTTTCCATTTTCCCTTCCTTTCTTTTGCTTTTCCCCCATCACAGTTACTTTTTTCTTTTGAACAGTTTCTTTCCAATTCACAGTATCTTTTGTACATCTTGGGTCCTTTTTACTTGTTCAGCTTCTCACACTAATGACACTATATGATGTTTACACATGTGGGTCTCATTTATTTCACTTATGAAGGGTGTTTTTTTTTTTTTTTTTTTTGCCTTTTAAGAGACAGGGTCTCACTATGCAGTTCAGGCTGGCCTTGAGCTCACTTTGTAGCCCAGGCTAGTTTCAAACTCACAGTGATCCTCCTGCCTCAGCCTCCAAAGTGCTAGGATTACAAGTGTGCACCACCATGCTCAGCATGAGTATGGTCTTGAATTGCATCCATTTACCTATAAAAGTCTCAAAGTTATCCTTCTTTGTGGCTGAGTAGTACTCCACTGTATGAAAACAACACATCATTTTTATCCATTCCTCAGTTCATCGCATTTGGGTTGTTTCCAAGAGTTAGCTATTACAAATTGTGCTACTATAAACACAAGTGCACATGTATCACTGTGATATGATGTTTTTAATTATTTTGGGAAGATACCTGGAAGGGGAATAGCTGGGTTGAATGGGACCTCTAATCCTAATTCACGAAGGAGTCCCCACACTGATTTCCACAATGGTTGCACCAGTCTACATTCCCACCAACAGAGGAGAAGGCTTCCTTTTTCCCCACAGCCCCTCCAGCATTTGTTGTTGGTTGATTTCTTGATGATAGCCATTCTTTCTGGGGTGAGATAGAAGGAATCTTAGTGTTATTTTAATTTGCATCTCTCAAAAGACCAATGATGTTGAACATTTTATCATATATTTATTTGCCATTTGTATTTCTTCATCTGAGAAGTGTGTATAGATCTCAGATGCCCATTTTTGGACTGAGTTTTTGAATTTATGGGGTCTGATTTTTTCAATTCTTTATATGTTCTAGATATAAGTCCTTTGTTTGAGGGACAACTGGCTATAATTTTTTCCCATTCTGTAGGTAGTCTTTTCACTCTGTTGGTGATTTCTTTTGTTGTGAAAAGGCTTTTTAATAAGATGGGATCCCAGGTATTGATTGTTGTAGTATTTCCTCTGTGGTCTGAGTTTTACTCATGAATTCTTTGCCTACACCTATGTCTTTAAGATTTCTGCCTACTTTCTCTTCCAGTAGATTTAGTGTTTCTGTTATAATATTTAATCTTTGACCCATTTTGACTTTAGTTTACTGCATGGTGATACACTTGGGTCTTGTTTTAGTCTTTGGCATGTGGAAAGTCAGTTTTTCCAGCACCATTTATTAAAGAGGCTATCATTCTTCCAGTGAACATGTTTAAATCCTTTCTCAAAGACAAGGTGGTTGAGTGTGTTTGAAGTTGCATTTGCATCTTGTATTCTGTTCCACTGATGCTCAGGCCTGTTTTGTTTTGTTTTGTTTTTTCGCCAATACCGTGCTGATTTTATCACAGTACTTTGTAGTATAATTTTGAGTCAGAGATTGTGATGCCCCTGCCTTGCCTTGGTTGCCCAGGATTGCTTTTGCTATTCTAGGTCTCCTCTGGTTCCAAACGAATTTTAAGATGTTTTCTCTAGGTCTATGTGAAATGCTAATGGTATATTGATTTAGATTGCATTAAATCTTAATAAGAGTTTTGGGAGTATGGCCATTTTCACTATGTTGGTTTTTCCTATCCATGAGCAAGGGATAGCTTTCCATTTAAATTTGATATGGATAAATAGAATAGAAAAAGTACTCTAACCAACATGATGTAAGTTAATATTTACCCAACCATTGTGGATCTAACTGAGTAATAATCTAGATTCTAATGTAGCACTGTGGTACATGCCTGGAATGCCAGCACTCTGTGAGCCTAAGATAGCCAAATCACAAGTTTTAACCCAGTCTGGCAATTTAATGACTTAGTCAGATACTGTCTTTAAAAAAGGCTTGGGATAAGTAGATCAGAATGAAGGCCTTTGTTTCAATAACTAGTGCCCCAACAGAAAAATGAAAATAAAAAAGAATCTAGGCTGTAGAGGTACTTTATACTGCAAACCTTATTCAGATAAATCTACTGCAACCAGGTATCTTTTGATTTTGTTGTTATGTACTTAGTGCTGATAACCTTTGTTGAATTCATGACATTCTTTGAGTTTTTTGTTCCAGGAACTCTGGTCTGGTAAATAAATTCTATTCTCAATTGTTTACTTCCTTTATATCTTTTTTCTCTTCCATTTTGAAAATTATATTTTAAGATGTCAAATATATTCACTTCTACTTTCTACTATAAAAAGTTTTTTAAACCAAAAATACAGTTACTGAATTGTTCTTCCTACTTTGTGAAGCAGCTCTGTATTGTCTTACGTGTACTGTCATCACTCCCATGATGTCCTACCTTAATCCAAAACCTTTATTTTTTGTGGTTATTTTGAACTTAGGAAGGCACCAGAGGTTGCACATTCACAAATAAGTGAATGAGAACATATTGTAATGCTCTTAGGAGCTTTCTTTTCTCTTGGATGATACTCAGCAGCAACATTCATTGTATTTTTCATCACACCTTATAAAGACACTCATGAAACAGGATGTCCAGGACTGCTTAAGAAAGTGGCAAGACTGATGGGTTAAATGTTCAATGAAAGGGGGAGTAACTAGAGGGTGATATATGGTAATGGGTATTTTTTTTTAATGGTATTAATTTTTGGTGTTAATTTTTTAAAAATTTAAACATTGTATATTTCAGTCACATTTTGTAAGCCCCATTAATAAGAGCTGTGTGAAGTATCGTATTTTTTTTTTCTCATTTTTAGAAGACTGCCAACCTGATAAACTCTTAGAGAAAAGCCCAGAACACCGGGACAAACATTTGTGGCCACCTTCATTCACCAGCAAATCATTGACTACAGACCAAGAAACTTCCAGAAAATCACATTATTCCAACATAGATATTTTCCCTGCAAGACTGACACTTTGTCAGTGTGACCCTGCAGGGCCCAAGAGCTGGGGTCTCAACTCATTTGCCTCACACTTTCAGGATTCAAGAGAAAAGGCTGGTGATCTTAACTGCTCTGAGAATGGGCTACTCAACATTAAGGGTTGCAGAAAAAATACTGGAGAGAAAGACCTCAGTCATAAAGTAGAACCTATTCACCATCAGACAGTTCGGAATTTGAGACAAGCTTTTAAATATAATGGAAGTAGAAAAGCTTTCCTTGAAAAGGCTACTCTTATTTCATCTCAGAGTGCCTACCAAAAAGAGAAATCTTACACATGTAATACATCTGGAGAAAAGTTGTATGACAGATCAACCGTTGTCTCTCAGAGCATTCATTCAGATGAGAGTCATTGTGAGTTTAATGGAAATGGGAATGGTTTCAGTAGGGCTGCTAAGAAAACTGATCCAGCAGGAAAATCTTTCACCCAAAAGTCAGACATGAGAGAACAGCCAAAAATTCACATCAAGATAAAGCACTCTGAGCACCAAAACATCTTCAGCCAAAATTCAGCCTTCCTAATGCGTCAGAGAACTCACTCAACGGATAACACAGGTACAGAGAGTTGCAGATGCCCATTGACTTTCAATGTACATCACAAAATTCATCATATAAAGATGAAACCTTCTGAGTGTAATGAATGTGGAAAATTCTGCTTTACGAATTCACATCTGAGTCAACCTCAGAAAAGCCTCACTGTGGAGAAACCTTATACATGTCATGAATGTGGGAAAGCTTTCAGTGAGAAGTCACGCCTAAAAAAACATCACAGGACTCACACTGGAGAGAAACCATATAAATGTGATGGATGTGAGAAAGCTTTCAGTGCAAAGTCAGGCCTAAGGATACATCAGAGAACTCACACTGGGGAGAAACCTTTTGAGTGTAATGAATGTGGGAAATCTTTCAACTATAAGTCAATCCTCATAGTACATCAGAGAACACACACAGGGGAGAAACCTTTTGAATGTAGTGAATGTGGGAAATCTTTTAGCCATATGTCAGGCCTAAGGAATCATCGGAGAACTCACACAGGGGAAAGACCATATAAGTGTGATGATTGTGGGAAAGCTTTCAAACTGAAATCAGGCCTAAGAAAACACCATAGAACACATACAGGAGAGAAGCCCTACAAATGTAATCAGTGTGGAAAAGCTTTTGGTCAGAAATCACAGCTTAGAGGACACCACAGAATTCACACAGGGGAGAAACCTTATAAATGTAGTCATTGTGGAGAAGCTTTTAGTCAGAAATCAAACCTCAGAGTACATCACAGAACTCATACTGGTGAAAAACCTTACAAATGTGATGTGTGTAGCAAAACTTTTAGGCAGAAATCAAATCTTAGAGGACATCAGAGAACTCACACAGGGGAAAAGCCCTATGAATGTCATGAGTGTGGAAAAGCTTTCAGTGAGAAGTCAGTTCTCAGAAAGCATCAGCGAACTCACACAGGGGAGAGGCCTTATAATTGTAACCAGTGTGGGGAAGCTTTCAGTCAGAAATCCAATCTCAGAGTACATCAGAGAACTCACACAGGGGAGAAACCTTATAAGTGTGATAAATGCAAAAAGACTTTCAGCCAAAAATCAAGCCTAAGAGAACATCAGAAGGCCCACATGGGAGTAAATACATGCATGTAAAGAATATGGGAAATATAGGCAGTCTTTCAGTCAGTACAGTTTTTGTTGGCTATCAAAAAAAAAAAACTAAAGATAACACTTTAAAGATAATACAGAAAATAGTCTGTGATTCAATCACAGACTGAGGATTCAATCCTCAGAAAACCTATGTTGCAGAAAATCTCTTTGAAAGTAAAGAAAATACAAAGATTTTGTGTGACCAATCAGAATTCATTCTTCAAAGAAATGACAGAAAGACCTAGAAAGAAATGTGTACTGATTTAATCAAAGTCTAATTTTTTTAGTACAGTTGTCCCTCACTATATCATGGCTCACTTATTGTGGCTTTACTGTATTGTGGGTTTTTAAAAAATATATATCTAATTCTGTATCGCAGGGTTTTCACTATATTGCAGGATTTTGTGGTATGTAGGTATTTATATAATACTTGTTATCTTAATTATTTTTGCCTAAAAAACTTAAAACAATATAAAAATGTTAATTCAAACATATTAAAACATTAAATTAAAATAAAATAAAGTATGTATTTCATCAGCAGATGAATACTGTACTGAACACAATGGAAATGAAATACACCAGTACTGCTTGCACAAGTTTGCCAACATGAGATTGTACGTGGCACACTATTGGCTGATGGAATGGAAGGCAACCAACCACAGCACTGTGTTCTGTATCCTGGATGCTGATTGGCTCAGTGACCATAGCATCAGTCTGTTTACTCTCCTGCATTGTGCCCATATGTTCATCATCTGTCCTTGTCCACTTCACATCAAGTACCCATATAGAATTTTATGTGTTAAAATTATGTAGGTTGGACAGTGTAGAAAGTGTTTAAGAGCATATG
This sequence comes from Chinchilla lanigera, assembly GCF_000276665.1. Taxonomy (NCBI): domain Eukaryota; kingdom Metazoa; phylum Chordata; class Mammalia; order Rodentia; family Chinchillidae; genus Chinchilla; species Chinchilla lanigera. The sequence goes on along the minus strand of NW_004955422.1, from coordinate 23,811,680 downwards.
AAGTGTTTATAAGAATGTGGGAAAGGTTGATAAGAAGTGGGAAAGGTTTATAGGAGTGTGGGAAGGGTTTATAAAGCCTTAAAATATATATAACTGATAAAATGTAACACTGCCGCTTTGTGGATTTTCACCTATCATGGGGGTCTGTGGAACGTAATTCACATGATAGGTGAGGGATACTGTACAGCACAAAATACATAAAGGGTAGAGATCTGAGTGTATACAAAACAAGAAATGAAGGTGATGGATGTGGAGAAATCTACCATAAGTCAGCCTTCAGTTTGATTTACACAAGTGTAAGGCCCATATGTCATATAATGACTATAAAAATACCAGTAACCACTTTTTGCCCTGTGCTACTCCTAACAAGAATTTTCCAACCATTCTATTAGCCAAGTGGAATCCTGTTGTTAAATGTAGGGATCAATTATAGGTGAGTCTGATTAAATACATCTCTCAAATTTTCAATATTTTTTTCCAGTTCTCATCTGAATTGGAATGGAGACTACTTCTGGTTCATACATTGAATTCAAAAGCATGGTGAGAAATAGTTTCAAAAACTGGCTGTGAAATGAGTTTCCCCCTCTATGTGCACAGTTGGGCTTTTTAGAGCCAGAAAGTAAACTTTTCTGCTGAGCTTCTACAGCATTTGGTATACCTCATATTAAAACTCATCGACCCTTACTGAAAACCCATGAAAATAATTTCTGTGGACATCTGAACTCATTGTATATCAGAAAAGTCATCTGGAGATAACTTCCAACAATATCTTCCTACAAATCTGCCTTCTCAGTCAGGTAAATATTAGGGAAAAAATCTAATATTTGAACATATGGGGAGAAAATCCCTCACCAAAACATGGTATCTCATCACATATAACTGGGTTTTCAATGTATCAAAGTTTCAACACATCATCAAACTTCTTAATTGCTCAGAAATATAAGGAAAAAATAATTTAAGAAAGGTAAGTAATAACCTTTATCTAGAAATTTTATTTAAAGACCTATTTCATATGTAATGTAAAACAATGCAATATATTAATATTGATTAGTAAGCATTCACTAGAATAAAAACTTTAAAAATAAACAGAACAATGTGAATGACAGTATTGAATGTAAGTGAATATTTTCTGAGTTGTCTGTTGTTTATGTCTGGATATGTTCATTCCTTTTACTAGGTATTTATTTCATTTGTTTTAGAACTCAACATTGTGTCTCCTTACTTATTAACTGTTCTCACATCAGCTACAACTTGCTGTATGTATATTATTAAATAAACCTTTCACAGGTAATATCTGAATATTCAGACGACCATAGCACAGTCCTTTTTGTCCTGCTGCCTGTGATACATCCATACAGAAAGAGCCATTGCTACCAAACTGCCTCTTCAAAGAAACCAATGTTTTCTATATACTTTGGTATTATCATAAGATCACTAATACATAGAACACACACGTCTTCAGCATCACTTGATTCTTCACCAGTGTTTAGTGTATTAATGGAACTTCATTTATGTTACTGTAATTTTTATATATGACATTTTATTATAGTTCCCATTTCTAGTGAAATTACCCTGTGATCATGCATGTTGTCTGTTTTCCACTGAAATAATTTTATGTGGTGTTTGGCATTCTTGGTCTTATTTATGCAATTGCTTGGATCCTTGTTTCTCTCTATATCCACTTAGCTCTCCAGACTTTGGGTTCTTTTTTTGCTTTGTGACCTTACATATTTAATGCATTCAAGAAAAATAGTAGTCTGCCCAGCCACTACTTTGATTTTTGAGTAGGAGCAATACTTTTTTTTTTTTTTTTTGCTACTTCTTAGGCTGTAGTTGAAAGTCATCAGTTGACTTTCAATAGATGTTTCAGAATAGTTTGATGGAGAAAGGACAATTTTTTAAATGTTGCTGAAATAACTGTACATTGATATATTTTAATTTCAAGATGTATTCAAAATTTATGTGAAAATAATGCAAAATTTGAATTAAAATACTGCAGAAACTAATAGTTTTAGGTACTCAGACACTTTTAAGATAGAACAAAAAAACATGAAACAAATGAAAGGTAAGTTGAGTTTTTTTATGAAAATGAGTGAGAGAACTACAGACTGGGAACCAGTATCTCTAGTAATACTTGACAAAGGACTTTCATCTACATTATATAAAGAATATTTATGTGTTAAAATTATGTAGGTTGGACAAAACCTAGTTCAAATAAGCAAAAGAAAGGAAAATATTGAAACAAGCATTTGAGTAAATTTGAGTAAATTACATAAGTGCCCCATAAGTACTAGAAAAGATGTATATAATTTTAGTTAAGAAGGAAGTGCAAGTTAAAACTAGAATGTGATAGCATCACCAATCCATTTGCTAGTTCCTTGTAATGATATTTGTTTTTTTGGTTTTTTTTTTGTTTTTTTTGTTTTTTGTTTTTTTTTTTTGTTTTTCTCCGGTACCAGGAACTGAACTCACGACCTTGCGCTTGCCAGGCAGGCGCTTTTGCCGCTGAGCTAAATCCCCAGCCCCCTTGTAATGATATTTAACTGTACCTAGCAATTTTCACTCTATTTTATATAGAAACAGAATTGTACAAAAATGTTCATATTGCCTGGGAAAAATCAAAATTTCTTCCAAGAGGAAACTACATAAGGTTATGAGTACTGCCTTATGATGGAATAGCACCCAGCAACAAAAGAAAGGAACTGCTAATTCATGTAACATCAATGATAGATCTCAACAAGATTATTCTGAATCAGGAGCAAAAGACTAGAACCATGTTCTACTTACATGAAATTCTAAGAAAGACTTATCTAATCTTGAGCATTGGAAAGTAGAACATTGCTTGTGGGGAGGAGTTGGTGAGGAGTCACTGAGTCAGTTGTTGAGTAAATAGTTTTGTGTGGTGAAATGTTCTGCATCTAGATTGTGGTAGTTACAAAGCTGTGTAAATTTTCAGAATTCAAGATTACTGAATACGTACGTTTTATATAAATCATGTCTCAGTAAATTGATTCTAAAAATCATATAAGTGAATTTTGGATCCTCATTATGTGAATAAATAACTTTGAAAAAAGGGCTCAGACAAGTTGCTTTGATCCTTATCATAGATAGTAGATGAAAAGTTTGACATTCTTCGCATAGGTGTGTCAGGACTTGAGAAAAATGCCATCATTTCAAATAGTGAAGGGCCTGCCAGTGTAGAGTTTATGAGTGTATGAGGTAAGCGAGTTTGAAAACTCACCTTGAAGGTCAGTGGAGAACATTGAGGACTTTGAGAAGTGACTGAGCTCAAGTCTCAGAGTCCTTCACATGTTCCTAGAAGAAGCATCAGTTGTGTGGGCATGCCTGACCTTGTAAATGTCAGCAGAGGGTCGGGTAAACTGAGCCAAGTGGTGAGAGAGGGAGGCTATGGTCACATAACTTTCTTATCAAAATTACCAAAACAAGACATGTAATCATCACGACATAGAAGGATAATAATTGAAGAGTATGATTAAAGCAGTCTATAGAAACCATTAAGTTGCCATTAGTTTAAATTTCAAAGCCTGGGGCCAGGGATATATCTCAGTGGCACAGTGCCTGCCTGGCCAGCACAAGGTCCTGAGTTTGATTTTTGGTACCCAATAAATAAATAAATAAAATTGCCAAACCTAATTCCACCATAATGTTTTATATCCACATATACTTAAAATGCACAAGGTGAAGGCTTCAATCCTTTTCCATTTTTATTATATGCTTGAGTAACGTCTTTGGAAAAAGTTAAACCCAAAGATAAACCTCTCACTCTGGTCCACAAGCAGGGCGCCGGTCTCCCGGCAGCACCGGATCACCTACAGGGCCCAGGCTAATGGTATTTCCTGGATAGGACTTGTAAAGCCGGGGTGGCCAGATCTCAAAGCACAATTCAAGCTGCAAGCCTGAGCAGCTTCCTAGACCAGTGCGTGGAAAGGGCTCTTAGGATCTGAATCTCCAAGGATCTCTAACAAGGCCTGATTACATGGGGGCATGACAGTCCTCAGCTGGGTTCGCCACAACAGGTTTGACCCACGGAGGGCGCTGTCCCAGGAGTGATACTGGATCTGGGTAGGGGTCTTTCCAGACCTGGGGTGTAAGCAGTGTTTTGTTTGTTTTGTTTTGTTTTTTTGTTTTTTGCTGACGGATTTGTGCATAGCTGAGGCTACTGAGCAGTTGTCTGCACACCTTTCTTCTCTCCTGTGTGTCCTTAAGAGCTAAGGCTGTCTTGTCCAAGATGGACAAAGTGGCGGCAGCTGCACCAAAAAAGCAGCTTTGGCTCCTGCAGCAGGTCCAGAGCAGTTTCCATATGCTCAGGAGCGACACACATGCTCCAAGCAAATTCAGCAAAAGAGCACTTGACAGATACTGGGAAACTGTTTTCACAGTCTTATTTTCTTAGGGGAAAAACATGAATACAAATTAAAAGTGACTTTTGCCTAGTCTGGTTCCTTGGTATATTTTTCCAATTTTTTCATTTAGCTATAAATGTACTCCCTCAAACTGCTTTTGCCATGTCTCATGAGTTTTGTTCTGTGTTTCTGAGGATTTTTTTATTCCCCCTCGATTTCACCTTTCACCTACTGATTGTGTTAATTTCCAAAAATATGTGCGTTTTCCAGTTTTCCTACTACTATTGACTTCATCTTCCCCTTGTGGTTGTGGAATAAACTTTGTATAATATCTCTCATTGTAGGTGGGTGGAAGTACTGGGGATGGAATCCAGGCACTCTTACCATTGAGCTACATCCCCAGCCCTTTTTAATAGTTTGAGACAGGGCCTGCCTAAATTTCTCAGGCAGTCTTGAACTAATCTAATCCTTTTGCCTAAGCCTCCCAAAGTGCTGGGGGTACAGGCATGTGCAACTACACCGGTCCCATAGATTTTAAGATTGACATTAGCTGGGTGTGGCAGTGCACACCTGTAATCCCAGCAATTTGGGAGGTTGAAACAGTAGGATTGCTGCAAGTTTGAGGCCAGTTTGGGCTACACAGCAAATTCAAGACCAGCCTGAATTACACAGCAAGATCTTATCTCAAAAAACAAATAAGTAAATAAAAATACAGTCTATGAAGATGTAATTTGTGCACTAACATACAGGGCTGATCAAAAAATAGTGTGTTTAAATAAAACAATTTTATTACATTAAAAGATATTACCATTAGCTCCCCTCAAAATGCTCTCCCTCACTTCCAGCACACTTGTCCCATCGTTCTTGCATCTTTCTGAAGTAATTCTGGAAGTCCTCTTTCATGCTTTTACAATATGTGATCAAAAATACAGTGGATGCTGCTGCCAAGTGTCATCTGAGGAAAAATCAGGCCCTAAAAACATTAAGATATGTCCTCATTCACCTTGTTCACCCGAGTGGTGTCCTGTGAGCTCTGGCTTCTCCTCAAAGTCAAAATCACCACATAAGGTAAACATTCTGAATGGATTCAGGACGTGGAGGCAGCCACAACAGCGTAATTAAAAATCAGGAAAGACTTTCAGAGACACATCAGGAAGTGGCAAGAATAATTAAATGAGTGTGTTCAAAGAAAAAGAATATTTTGAGAAGGATCAATTATAGCATGCCCTATACTATGATAATTTTTTCAAAAATTTAAACACTCTATTTTTCAACTACACCTAGAGTCTTGTCTTTCAGAGAGCCTTATGTGCCTTGAGAAGAACATGTATCCTGTTCTTGGGTAGACTGCCTATGTCTGTTAGACCCAGGTGGCTTATTGTGTTGTTCAAGTTCTGCTTCCTTAGGTGTCCTACATCTGGTTGTACTACCCAACAGTGAGTCCGCAGCAAGTATCATGGAACTGTATTTTTTCCTTTAATTCTGTAAATTTTTGCCTTATTATGTTGATGTTCTGTTATTAGATTATAAATGTCTATAATTGTTACATCATCTTGCTTTACCAAATATTTTATTAATATGTAATGTCCTCTGTCTTTTGTGACCTCTCTTACTTCAACTATTTTGTTGATAGTACAGCTACACCTACCCTTTCAGTTATAATTTACATAGAGAATCCTTTTCCATCATTTTATTCTCAATCAGTTTGTCTTTTGGTTCTAAAGTGAGTCTGTGTAAGACAGCAGAGTTGGATCATATTTTTCAGTCTCTCTGTTGTAATTGGAGAGATTAATCATTTACATTTAAAGTAACTTACTCATAGAGAGTATGAGACTCGGTGGTCTCTTGGTGGTCCCCAGGAGAAAATGGCAAGAGGATTTAGAAAATAAGACAACAGCTGGGGTCAGGTGGAGTTACCTCTTACTTGATGAGAAAGAAGACTGATTTCAACAGTAGGGGCTTTAATTTTATACACTTGCAAAGTTCGTATCATGGGGCTGTAACGTTGCCTAGCAACTAAGGACTATAATTGTCCAGGCAGGATACCTTTTTCCATACTGAGGTAGCTTGATTGCCTGAGGCACTCGGGCTCTGTCTTGCCCTCACTCATATGACCAATATCCAGGTCCAGCGGCTCCCAACAAGAGAGGGCCTTCTCTCATTTTCCTCCTTGTTATGTACATAGATTTTTTGTCTCTCATGTTTCCTGCAATGGTGTTTAGTTAACTCTTTTTTTTTTGGTGAGACCTCTAAGTTCTCCATTTCCTTTTGTATATATTCTATGCCTGCTTTCTTTGTGATTACCACATGGGTTTCATTTAACTTCCTAGAGTTGTAATACTGATTTGTACCATCTTTAATTCAGTAAGATAAAAATTCTGCTTCTATACACCTTCATCTCCATCCCATTTTACTTATTAATGTCATAAAATTACTTCTTTAAATGTAACCAAAAGCATAGAGTAATAATTTTTATAGATTAGTTTCATAAAGCATGTAGAAAAAAAGTGGAGTTCCACATCAGTTACAACATTAACTCTTATGTAATTTTCCATATATTTCCCTTTATCAGAGGTCTTTATTTCTGCACGTGGGTTTTGTTATTATCTAGTGTCTTTTCATTAAACCCAAAGGACTTTGAATTTCTTACAGAAAGTTTACACATAATAAACCCCTTCTGTTTTTATCTTGCAATGGCAAGCAGAAACATCTAAATGACATCCAGGATTTAGAGGCAGATTTATTTATGTCTACAGGCACTGATCAAGATCATTCCCAGAAAACAGACCCTGATCTCTGGTGGCCTAGGGCTTCTATGAGATAAGCAAGCAGGAAGTACAGAGGCAGAATGGCTTGTCAAATGGGGATTGGTTTATACAATGTGCATCACAGTGACCAGCTATGCATCACAGTGACTAGCTGTTTCTAAGAGAAGCAACTGGAAAACCAGGCCTGGTGGTGCAAGCCTGTAATCTCAGCACTTGGGAGGCTGAGGCAGGAGGACTGTTGTGAGTTTGAGGCCAACCTGGGCTACAAAGTGAGCTCAAGACCAGCCTGAACAGCATAGTGAGACCCTGTCTCAAAAAGACCAAAAAAAAAAAAAAAAAAAGCAACAGGAACTGGAACAGGAACTACCTGGGCAACTAACAAACTGAAGTATTTAGGGGCACCATTTTCTGTTACAATCTTGGCATGCTTTACTTTCATCATTTTTGAAGGTCAGCTTTGCCAGGTATAGTAGAATTGTTTTTTAAAAATGCCTACTTTTCTTATGCGTATTTAAGGTGTGTAATGTGATGTTTTGATGAATAGATGTTCATCACTTTTGGTGGGTCACATACCAATAAACTCATCATAAATGGGGAATACTGTAAGTTCAGAATGCATTCAATGCACCATTCATGGTTTAGCCTAACCTACATTAAACATGTTCAGATTACTTACATTAGCCTCTAGTGGGGCACAATCATCTAACACAAAGCTTATTTTATAATAAAGTGTTGAGTATCTTATGTATTTCAATAAAGACATGGCAGGATGTGACAGTACAAAACACACTGTTCCAAACACACTGGCAGCACCTCATGCTGTAAAGTAGGCAGTATTTACTCTCATTGTAAGGGCACAGTTATACATTAGCAGACTTGTAGACATATTATAGCAAAAATTAGAAATCAATTCATAGCCCATGACTATGCTCATGCTGCCTGTCACATAGATAGCCCTGACTGTCTACTGCTCTTTAATAATATGCTGAGCCAACTTGAATGTGTCCAACTTGTATTTTTCTTAGTTAGAAAAATACATTTTGTTTCCAACTTGCTTCAAGGACTTCATGTCTAGGACATACTGGCTCTGTCAAGGACCCATTTAATTCTACTTCTCCACTCATACCCTCAACCCCTCCTTCCCAGAATGTTAAACAGTTCCTTTTAAGTAAATCTGCCTGACAAAATATGACATAATTCTTATACTCCATGTAACCAATCATGTAATAACCTGCTATCAGCTTTGTACTACCCACTTGCAAACCCTACTTAAACTAAACTCAAACCTGACTCTGGGCTGGTGATTTCAACCTCTGAGTTCCCCAGCCCACTAGCATAATACAAGTTGCCTTTTAAATCCTTAGTGCAAAGAGTCTTCCATTTGGATTGATATTGGTTTCTCTGTTACATCATAAGTGTGTGGCTAGCTGGCAGCTACAGTTTTCTACTGCCCAGTATTGCATAAATGTGTCCTGCCACATACTCCTACCCCAGAAAAAGATCAAAATTCCAAATTTGAGGTAGAGTTTCTACTGAATGTGTGTTGTGTTTGCATGGCCATAAAGTAAAAACATTCTTAGTTGACCCATCATAAATAGGAAACTATCTGTACTTATATATAGTATAATGGTATATAGGCAAGCAAATTAACGTACATTTTTTGTGTGTATAGTAGGAACACTCAATATCTACTCTCTTTTCAAAACTTGCAAATACAATAGTATTGAGGCTGAGGATTTAGCTCAGTGGCACAGCACCTGCCTGGTAAGGGTGAGGTCATGAGTTCGATTCCTGCTACTGGAAAAAAAAATCAAATACAATATTATTGACTATTTTAGTTACTTTTCTGTCTTTGCTGAGACAAAATACCCAACACCCAAAGGAGAAAAGGTTTATTTAGCTCACAATTTGTAGAGGTTTCAGTCCATAATTGGCTGGCTCCAAGGAAGGGTGGCACATGGCAGAGGGGTAACAGTTACAGCAGAGGAAAACAGCAAAAGCAACAAGAAAAAAGAGGAAGAAGCCTCCTTCTGTGCCTTGTACTGTATCCAGTCTACCTGGATTAGGGCTGTGCCAATCCAATCAGTGGACTGATCCAGCAGTCACCCACCCTTAATCCCAACACACGTAATCCTAGCATTGAACCATGAATCAGTCACAAACTCTAGATTCAGTTACATCCAAAAAAAGCCCCATCTAAAACTTCATAAGGCTTTGGGGGGACATCTACACACAAACCATAACATTGATTTAGTCCTGTTGTACAAGTAGATCTCTGTAGGAGACCGTGACTGACCTCCATTGTGTATTAGTAGCCGTCTTATGCGCCTTTCCCTTTAAGTAAGGACTGCCTACCGTTGCCTAGCTACTCCCGCCTCAAGAACTAGGACTGCCCACCGTTACCTAGTTACTCCCGCCTTTGTCGGGTTACTTGGTTATTCCCACCTTAGAACTTCCGCATTTCTCCATGCGGTATATAAGCATGGCACTTCCCGCTAATAAACGAGACTTGATCAGAGCACTGTCTTGTCTCCATTCTTCGTGTCTCTTGTCCCTTTATAATCCCCACTTCCCCTCTAGGGTTCACCTTGACTGTACCCGCGGACTGGGACAGATCTCTTGATTTATTCATCCAGCATAACTCCATGTTTGTGTCCTTTGACCACCTCTCCCCACCCTTAGTAACCCACTGTTTAATTCTCTATTTCCATATAGTTTACTTATTTCAATTACACACATAAGTGAAATCATACAATATTTTTCATTATATGTTGGCTTTTTTCACTTACCTTAGTGTTCTCCAAGTTAATCTGTGTTGTGGCAAATGAAAGGATCTCCTTTATTAAGGCCGGATAATAACCTGTATATATGCACTACATTTTCTGCATCCATCCATCAACAAATGCTTAGGTTGTTTCCACATTGTTGCTGTTGTGAATAGTGCTGTATGAACATGGGAATGCAGTTTTCTCTTGAGAGAAACACACCTCTAGCCCCTTTTTATTTTTCATTTTGAGGCATGGTCTTGCTAAGTAACTAGGTTGTCCAGCCTCAGCTCAAACTTGTGATCCTCCTACTTCAGCTTCCCAGAGTTCTAGGACTAGCAGCAGCATCACACTTACTATTTCTGTATGACAATAATGAACTACATTTTCTAGGATTTTTTACATTTTACAACTTTAGTCACAAGAACTGTATATGTATGTTTTCTCCTGGTAGATCTGAAAGGCACACTCTGAAATGATATTCCAAATATTAATACATTTTCTTAATACGAATAAAAAGTAGAAAAGAGCAAAATAAGAATACTTACATTCTAGAGGTAGAATGTGTGTGTGTGAGGGGGGGGGTTCAAGAGGTCGAAACCAGGGCTTCAGGCATACTAATCATGCATTTTACCACTACACTCACCCTAGGCTCTAGTCGTAAAAAGTTTCAATATTGCGTGATTTTTCTTTTTTTTTTTTTTCCGGTACTGGGAGTTGAACTTATGACTTTGCGCTTGCCAGGCAGGCGCTGTGCCACTGAGCTAAATCCCCAGCCCTTTTCTATTTGCTTTTAAAGGAACAAACTTATAATATAACCTGAAACACTTTAACATGCACCTCTAAAAAGATGAATGAAATTATCTACATCATCCCGATGGAATCACAACTCAGGGTAACTTCCTTAATATTTTTAATATCCTGTTCATGTACAAGTTTCCCCAGTTGTTCTCAAATATAGGCTGCAGTTTGTTTTCTGCAACCAGAATCCAATCAAATATTACACACCGCTTGTTATGTTAGTCCAAAAGGTCTGATACATAACTTCAGAGGCTCTAGCAGAACCTGATTTAAAGTAACAAGACTGGCTGTTAACAGTTTCTCCCTACAAACACCAAAGCGAAATTTTAGAAAACGAAAATGAAAATGAATAAACAAAACGAAACGAAAAAAAAGACGTACGCGCAAAGCCTTGTGGGAAATGTAGTCCCGGTAGCGGTCGCACTGCAGCATGCTGGGCACGGGTAGCCTCATCGCTCCGCGCTTGCGCATTGAGCCCGACCAACCACGTTATCTGCGCCTGCGTTCTCCTAGGTCCCGAGGACCCCACATCCCGGGCTGAGGTAAGTGAGGGCGACCGAGCTGTTCCTCTGCTAGGAATGTGCCTGTGTGGGCACACACAAAAGTTGGGCGGGGTGGTCCGGGCGCAGGGGCGGGGTGCCGAGTCCCACTCGGGTGCCAGAGCAGAATGCCGCTGAACCCTGAGACCGTGGATGACCGGGGCAGGCCGCCAGAGGATGTGTTAGTAATTTACTGATCGGGAACCTGCCAGCAGGTCCCAGGAGGCCCGAGGAGGAGCCCTGTCACTTGCAGTGACTCGGGTTTCTCATCCGAAAAAGGGCTTGTGCGTCAGGGTGTGGTTGAGCGAGGAGCACGTCCCCTGGACAACACTTAGGCGAGTGCTATTTACGAGCCTGTAAACGTTGGTTCCTCTCACACTAGGACGACGCTTTTTCTTTTCGCTGGTGTTTAATCCTCACAACCACCCTATTAATAGTGACACCTGTGTGGTTACAAAACAAGAATGAGGGTTAAAACGCTAGACTCAGAGTCACAAAGGGACCCAAGATACAGGTGCAGATGTGCTTCACCGCCCCAGTCAGGCAGTTTGTACGATGCTGCCCGCCTAAGCTGTCCCCGCAGCCTTCACACGAGCTGGGGGACTTGTGCCCACGTCCCCAGGAGGAAGGTTGTGAAGTCAGAGTGCACAGAATCTCTCTGTGGCGGCGGGACTGATGCCTCCAGGCCCTGGGGTCAGAGGCTCCTGGCGCCTCTGCGCCGTCCAGGCTGTGTCTTGGGAAGACACCATCTGATGCTCTCGAGCACTGCCGTCCCGTAGAAACAGAAAGGACTCAAATGTAACGTTCAATGTTGTAGGAACTGGGTGAAAAGTAAGAAGTTACAGAAGCACCTTAGAGAACGTGCTGTGTTTTCCCAGTTTATCCAAATGTTATTTCAAGTTGTGGCACCAGCCACATTTCCACTCAGTAGTGGCCAGCAAGCTCTGGTAATGAGTGCTAACAGAATCAGGTTTCAGGCCCGTTATCAGTGGTTCTCAGTCAGGGTGAGCAGGCTCCAAAAGAACTTTGGAAGTGTCTGTGACCATTGTCGTAACTCGGAGGAGCGGGTAGCATCTATGGGTTGCTCACTAATGCTCCTACAGATCCCACAGTACACAGGAAACTCCCCACACTAAACAAACATGCGACTCCACATATCATTAGCGCCAGGGTAGAGACCTTGCTCTCCAACGTTTCAGCTAAAATGAATTTGTTCCCAGGCCTGAGTCCCAGCTGCTCTGGAGCGCAGCAGCTCTGGTGTGGCTGAAAGCAGCAGCTTAAGAGGGAAGACGAGTCCCACCTGGAACAAGAGGCTGTGAGAGAGGCCCCTGCTCCCGAGCTCTGGAACAGATGCAGAAGAGCCCAGAAAGGAGCAGGGAACCAGATGGGACTGGGTCCTGATTTGCCCCAAGAGAAGCAGTTGGTAATCCGCCAGCCTAGGGAGAGCCAGAGTTGATGATGTCTCCACATCCAGAAGCCATCACAGCCTGTGTAACAGTGAGCAGTGCAGCCCAGCCTGCGGAAGGAGGTGAGCTGTGGTGGAGAGGAGTGGGTGGCTGTCAGGCAGAAAGAGCCACTTTCTTGGCAGTCATTTCTTCAGGGTCTCCAAGGAAGGCATAACCATCCGAAGGAGGGCATTTCCTCACCAGTCCTCCTTATGTAGCCCCTTTTTCTTCTTTCTTCCCTTACACTTTTCAGATCTGTGTCCATAATAAAGCCTTAGAGATACACTGAAGTAACCTCTAAGCTGAGCATATAGAATCACAAAATGGTAATACAAGAAAGGATTTTACTTCTGACTCTTTGGAAACCTTAAAAAAGGTGCAGCACATGAGATAATGATTTGCCCAAGGTCTCCTAAGACAGACCTAATAGCAGAGCAGTCCTGTTTCTCCTACAGTGAGTCCCATAACAGTCTTGTCAAATGTGCACTTGAAAAACCTCCCCAAGATATTAAAAGCTTAGATTCTGCCTATAAACTCCTTTTTAAAATTTTCTGTTGATTTTTCCATGCATGTGAATAATAGAGTATTAATATAAATTTTTAGAGTTTTTTTAGAAACATTTTAAAAAATTAATACAAAAATACTTACAGTCCCATAAGATTATGGCTTTGTGATCATATTACAGCTGCACATATTTGGAATGTGACCCCTTCTCAAGGATCAGGAACATTTCTCCTTAGGGGCTTCTTCCGCCAGTGATGGGGTGAAATATTAGGCATAGAGGCTGTGCACACCTTTCATGATTCTTTCTTTGTCCTCAGCTTATCCTTCTCAGTCCTCCTCACTCTTCCGTGAGCAGCAGAAAATGAACATATCTCAAGTGAGTTATTTCTTGACATGCTTTCGTATCATGGGTTTTATAAGGGATGGATGAGAATCATCCAGCTGGTTTCTGTTGATGGACTTACGCCTGGCCATGCTGTATTATCCCTTTAATACTTCTCTGGATTCAGTTGGTTGTGCTCCAATTAATATTTTATGTCTACATTAATGGGGAGAGACTGTCCTGCACTTTTTCTTTGATGGAATGTCTCATATAGTTTTGACACCAACTTTATACTCTCATAAACTTAGTTAAAGTCGTTATTTATTTTCTTGTCTCAGAAATATTTGAAGATTACTGTTATTTCTTCTTTCTGTATTTGGAGAAATATACCTATTAAGTAATCTGGCCTTGGTTTATTCTCCTGGCTGGTTTTTACTTATGAATTAAATTCTTTAGTAGGATATAGAAAAGCCAAATAATCCTATTTCTTCCAGTGTCCTTTTTTTAAAAAAAAAAAAAACAAAACAAAACATTTTTTTGTAGAGGAATTCATATGACCATATAGTTCATACATTTGAAGTATACAGTTCAGTAATTTTCAGTGTATTCATAGAGGTATGTAATCATTGCCAAGATCATTCTTATAACTTCAGAAAGATACTCTGTATCTTTACCAATTATTCCCTGACCCCAGCACTAAACTAAACTGCATTCTGTCTTTATACATTTGTCTCTTCTGGACATTTCCAATAAATGAAATAATGTGTGTTTTGTAACAGTGTCTTTCCATCAGCATACAATCTTCAAGATTCATTCATCTTGTAGTATATAATGGGATATAGTATATAACTTTCCCATCCATTGTGAAATCAAAACTTGATAAGTTGAACCATCATAAGGAGGGAACTCTTTGTGATCTGTTTCAGTCAGCTTTTTGTTGCTGGGATAAAATGTTTGACATACACAACTTATGAGAAAATGGTTTATTTTAGCTCACTGTTGCAGAGGTTTCTGTCTATGGTTTGCTGGCTCTAAGGTAGCAATATCATGGTAGAAGGACTGAGCAGAGCAAAGCTGCTCAACTCATGTGTTGTAGTCAGAGTTTTCAAGGAAAACAATACAAGACACATAATTTATAGGATTTTTTTTTTTTGGACTGGGAATCAAACTCAGGGCCTCATGCTTCCCAGGCAGGCCCTGTGCCACTAAGCTACATTCCCAGCAATGTGACTATTTTATTATAGTCACCTGAAGAGTCAAGTTCAAAAGAGTGCAGGAAATCTGTCCACACACTAAAGACCCAAAGAATCCAGCTGAGGGCCTGGCTCCCACAGCAGTGTCCTGCATGAGTCCAGCTGAAGACCTGAAGCCCTTATAACAATGCCCCCTACTAGTCCAACTGGAGGCCAAGAGCCCATGACAATGTCTCATGCAAGCCTCTTTCAAGGACCTGTGCTGGGAAGGCCCCAAGGTCAGTGGTGGAAGCTAGAAAGTCTATGCCAGTGGGACGAAGGATCTGTACCAGCAGGCTAAGGGATCAGCACTAGAGCCAGGAAGTGATGCTCAAAGTAAGAACCAGAGCTCTAAAGATGTTAATGTTGTTCTTTGCAGCTCAGCTCTCCATATCTCTAAGATCCTTATCCATCTCATATGACTAATTTTTTCCTATTTTGTTGAGATACTTTTCTGCTGTTTTAGTATTTTAAATAAGCAAAATATACTAGCAAATTATATTATGTAGAGATTATTGTGTATATGTCAGCCAAGTTGTTTGTGTGATCTAAATCTTCTCTGTCAAACTTTTTCTGTCACACAGTAAACTTTGTGGCCCACAAGGATTCCTGTTGCAACTCCTAAACTCTGCAGTGCAGTGCTCTGGCAGCCACAGACAGTATATAAATGAACATAACCATATCCCACTCAAATTTTATTTACAAAAAAACAGTGGTGATGGTGGTTTTCTTCATTTATAAAAAAACAAAACATGGAGGTTGTGGACTAGATTTGACCTTTTGGCTGTAATTTACTGGCTTCTGTTCTGTATCTACACTACTGGTTTTTTCAATGTACTGTCTATATGTCCCTGGGGGAGTCATATTAAAATCCCTAATTATAATTGTGGATCTGTCTCATTGCAGTCATATTTGTTAATATACAGGCAAAGTCATTATTTAGTAGTGATGTTCTATAAAGTCACTACAAATGCTGACTTGGGAAATAAGAGTTGCTCGGAGGGTACTTGTAGGATTAAGTTCTTATGACTGTCTGCTCCCATTTTCACCACCCAGCCACTATGCAGTCCTGTCTTCTGTATACTTCTATTTAAAACACCTTAATTAATATTATTATTGATTCCAAAGCCGTGAACAAATGGCTGGTGATGCCACAAGTAAGTAATGTCTGAGCAAAGCTCCAGTGTTGTCTCCATGAGGTGTGTAACATCCTTCATACACTAAAGAATACAACACAGCACTTCAGT
Source organism: Chinchilla lanigera (assembly GCF_000276665.1). Classification (NCBI taxonomy): domain Eukaryota; kingdom Metazoa; phylum Chordata; class Mammalia; order Rodentia; family Chinchillidae; genus Chinchilla; species Chinchilla lanigera. The sequence goes on along the minus strand of NW_004955422.1, from coordinate 23,795,693 downwards.
CAGTATGACATATGGAGCCCATTTAAAAATGAAAATTATTGAAAGCATAAAAATGCAAAAAAAAAAGAAAAAAGCAGGGCAGTAAATAAAACAAGAAAAGAGCACTTGTTTATATATCAGTGCTAAAATAAAAAGGTAGAACATCACTTTGTTCAACCTTAGCTGGAAATGTTCATGTCAGGTAACTCAAGTTTTGTATAAATTCCTTCCTTTTCATTTTACATATATCCTTGTTTATAAAATGTGTTTTATTTGTTATTCGTATGTTATGTGTTATTTGATAAAATGTTTTATTTTTATGTTTCAGTCTTAAATTGGATTGTTTACACAGAGGTTAACAGGTTTCTTTTGTAATTGGTTGTGTAGTAAATATGTCCAATTTGACCACCAGCAGGTCTCTGATGGTACTTCTCAGTGCTGCTCTCTCAATACACAAAATCCATAGACATGGAGGCTGAGGCAGGAAGATCACTAAGTCCAGTCAGCATGGGCAATTTAATAAGACCCTGTCTCAAAAAAAAAAAAAAAAGCTGGGATATAGCTCACTTTGAAGCCCCATGCGTCAATCCCCAGTCTTGCTTCTTGCATCCCACTAAAAAAAAAAACCCATGGACAATGCAAAGTGACTTTGTGTTCCAAGGTGGCAAGTCAAGCCATTATTTGCCAAGTATGTCTATTGTAGTCTGCTTAACAGAAAAAAAAAAAAAATTGTACAAAGTTGATACATATATGCTTTGGCTACAAAAATAAGAATTTAAAAACCAAGGTGTTACTAATATGTCTATTGATAGTTCATGTATATAGCTCATAAATGTATACCAATTGTTATAAATGTTGTTAATATGCAAGCACCTGCAAAGTATAAGATACTATATCCAAAATGGACTTTATATTCATTTGTTTTAAATTCTTTGTAGCAAATATAATAAGAATGTTTTCATGAGTGTTTCCTATGTCCATTTGTAATTGTCAACCGTTTGGATTGACAGATGTGTGTGTTACAGGTGTTGGTGTCATTGGAGGACGTGACTGTGGAGCTCAGTCAGGAGGAGTGGCAGCACATGGGCCCTGCCCAGAGGACCTTGTACAGAGATGTGATGCTGGAGATCTACGGCCATCTCATCTCTGTGGGTGAGAATAAGAACCTCATTTACCCTGGCAAGTCCATAGAGTAGGCTTCCCCTTTGTATATGCTTATGCTTATGCTTGTGAACAGTTACAAAGTTTCACATTACTTAGGCTTTTCATTCAGAGGTGTAAAGTAAACCCTTATGAGGACTATAGCTCCCCGTAATGAATTAAAGTGTGTATACATTCATGGTGCTGCTCCTGAGGCTGTGTCTTCTTCTACTTGGAGATCAAAGCTCATATGTGTGGCCTATGGGCTCACCTGCCATGTCCAGCATAGCTCTTGAAATTTTGGGGGTGAAGGGAAGTGGAAGATGAAGAAATAAAGACAAGAGTCAGAATGCAGAAAGCTGAGGTCAGGTGAAGCCTGCCATCCTGATGGGAGAAAAAAGACCTGCTGAGTGACCACAGCACATTTATTTGTACACTAAGCAACTGATGTTATATGACACCCTTCTGCCTGGCAGCTTGTTTGCTTGGATTACCTCGGGCTGTCCATGTTCTCAGGGCTGGAATAGCTTGTTCATGTGGCTAATCTTGAGCATTCTGTATGTGTAATCTATCTCCAGCTTCAGCCACTCCCATACTCACCTGTTCTCTTATCAGGACACTGCATTTTCAGACCAGAGGTGATCTGCAAGTTACAGCAAGAAGAAGCATCTTGGTTCTCAGGTGAGGCACTCTCAAATCAGAATCACCCAGGTGAGTTGCTGAGCAGTAGCAGAACTGTGCAGGAACAGACTCAAAATGATCAGTTTAGCGGTTAAAACTTTTGAATTGCAAGATGTTTTTGAAAAAATGAAAGCTACAGAAATACCAGTCAAATGGAAATGATTAACAAACATGATTCCATTAAAAATTTAAATTTTGTTTATGAGGTAATATTTAAAATAATGAAAAGCCATAGAGTAGAAAATAGGTACATAGTACAGGTAACCTAGAAAGGGTAAACTTCCTGAAAAGGTAAGGAATTTCCATATGTCAGTGTAGGAAAAGACAGACAACCTCACTGAAAAATGGGCAGAACATTTTGAACAGGAACTTTCTAAAAGGCCAGTAAACCTGAAAACATGTTCAGTCACATTAGTGTTCATAGAATGCAAAATAAAATTTGAAGTGAAATATAAAGTAAAATTATAGGTATGATATGAAGTTAATGTGAACAATTGGCAATGCCAAGTCCTAAAGAGGATTTGGGTTATTGGATATCCATGTCCACTGACTGGAAGTTAAATGTGTGAAACCTCTGTGAAATGAGGAATTTATCCAGTTATTCTTGTAATGAGGCAAGACCTTTCCTAACTATATACCCTTCAAAATCTGTAATTATATTCTCTGCAATCCATAACCATATTAATTAGTAAATTCTTTATATTTGCCAGACATTAATCAGCAGTAAAATGGAAAGTTGTATTCTTTAAGGGAGGATGATACAGCCGCATAAATTTTTTTACAATTATAAACATAATAATAAGCAAAAAATATAGATACATATTAATGGTTACATTTATGTAAAGGTCATAAACAGGCAAAACTCAAACTGTATTTTTAGGGATTCATATATTAATACTCCCCAAAACATACATTAGTATTTTCCCCAAAATAAGACCTAACTTGAAAATAAGCCGTAGCATGATTTTTTAAGATGCTCTTAATATAACCCCTTACCCCCAGAATAATCCCCAGTTAAGATGGTCACCTAGACAGATGCATTCAGTATGTATATTGGAACAATGATGTACTCATTGAATTATAAAATAATATTAGGATATTGCTAAATATAATATTGACATTAATACTTATAATAAAAATGTTAATATAATTTAGATAATATAAATTAGATAATTTAGATAATATAAATTATAAGTATTTGAAAATAGCCAAGCATATGTCTATATAAGCAGACAAACTCAAAACTTATTTGCTGAATGACCAACCATAGTACAGGCATAACTCAAGAGTAATGTGTGTAGTTGACAACAAGTGGACATGGTTGTGTCTAACTTGAATTTTCATAATTCAATACATTGTGTGTTGTAATGAATGTACTTAACACACTTGTGTGAAATAAAGGTTTTTCTGAAATTTGATACCTGTAATTTTTCATCACTTTAATGTGGACCATCATTCTTAATTGTCATCATTTTTATTGCCACTGCTGTCTCATAAGGCTTCAATTAATACTTGATTTAATGGTAGTTTTAAAGGGAATAATATTTTGACTCCCAAACAAGATGAGTGCAAAAAGAAAAAGCTGTTCTGTCAAATACAAGAAAGGCATTGCAGAGGACACCTGAGGCAAGAATCTTACAGCTTTCTGTAAAGAGAAGTTGGATCTCCAAGTTGTCTGGAAGTGGCACTCAGGAGTATGATAACCTCACTGAGTGGTGGACATGGAAACACTAAGAAACACAAGTGTGGATCAGGTCGGCAACCATTATTTCTTAGCTGGAAGAATCATCTGTGAAGGGACCACTGAGAAGAAAGCAAAGTCTCTGGTTGTGTGCAAGGCTGATATTCAAGCATTTGCCCTTGCAGTGGCACCACAACTAGAAATATCCCCAGATGAATTCAAAGCATCACAGCACTGGCTGGATGGCTTCCTTCAGCAGTACGATCTGTCTCTGAGATCAATAGCACTGTTCAAGCTAGAAGACACTGGAGTTACTAAACATGCACTTGCAGTCAAGTCCTTTATTGATGGCATTGACTTCTTTAAATACTAACTTTCTAGTATGAGTGTTATGGATGAGACTGTAGTGTTTATGGGTCACAGCTCTCAAATGACAATGGATCAGAGGGCAGCTTGTCAATCTGTGTTCCCTCCACTGGTTATGAAAGTACATGTGTTACCTACATTTTGGCAATTTATGTGAATGGAAAGCCCCATCTCTAATCATCACTAAGGGCAAGAAAGATAAGATTGAACATGTTTTAGGCATTTCTGTTCTTGAAACCAAAAACCCTGGTGCACACAGTTACCAGGAACTGGGCTGATTTAATACTGCCATTTGCTTTTCAAGGTGGCCAAAGAGGTCTGCAAGTCTGGGATTCAGCCAGCACTCACCACCCTAAAGACATGAAAAAGTTCCTTACAGATAGAAGAATAGATCAAATAATGATTCCCACAGGAATAACTGCCTGTCTCCAGACTGTTGATATTGCAATGAACTTGCCATTCCATATGCACATGGAAATTAATGACTACATTGAAAATACAATGGAGATAAAACAACATGGAAACTTTGTGAAACCCAGCCTGCAAGAGGTCATGGCTTGGATGAAGAATCCATGGAATAAAATCACTGACAGTTGTTTTGTCAATGCACTATGAGCAGGCTACATGAGCAAGAAGTGCTCATTTAAGAGCTCTATTGCTAGACATCAGAGATTGGGGTCAGTGGTTCTATAGGAGGTGGAGTTGCAAGAAATTCAGGGCAGAATTCAGGGTTTAGAGAATTATGACAGTGTTTCAGAAGATGGCACTTGTGAAACCTCTGAAGTGAGGGAGATTTATCCAGTTATTCTTGTAACAAGGCAAGATCTTTCCTAATTATATACCCTTCAAAATCTATAATTACATTCTCTGGAATCCATAACAATATTAATGAATAAATTCTTTATATTTGCCAGACATTAATGTAATCAGCAGTAAAATGGATTTTTGTATTCTTTAAGGGAAAATGATAGAGCCACATAAAATTTTGTACAATTACATAATATTAAGCAAAAAATATAGATATACACTAATGGTTAAATTAATGTAAAAGTCATAAACAGGCAAAACTCAAGTAGGTTTTTAGGCATTCATACATTACTAGTAAAACCATATGAAAGAAATGATTGCATGACAATTAGGGTAGTGATAAAATACAAACATGAAATTGTTGGGCAAGAAATACTGCAATTTTTGTACAGTCATTTGTGTTCTCTTTCTTAACATGGTTTGTAATTCCATGAGTATTCACACAATCCTCTTACGTTGAGGCTGAGAATGTAGCTTAGTGTAGAACACTTGTCTTGCACACATAAGGCCTGGAGTTTGACTCCCCACCAGAAGTAAACAAGTGCTATTAATTTGCTCATAAAAGTCACACATATGAGTTTGTACACATTTATGTGTACATGTACATATAATTTCCCACATAAATGGTTAAGAGGTAAAAATATAAGTGACAAGTTATATTTTCAATATAAATTATCAAGGATGGGCATTTAGAATATGTAAGTAATTTAGGCCTTTCTTGAATGTCATATTTACAGTAAGACCTTCCATGATACCACAATTAAAACTGCACTCCTTATGTCACATTGAAATGTGGATATGTAGAATGGTCTGGTCAGATTCACTTATTGTTTAGTTCTGACAGAATAAATAAAAGATGATAGCCAAAATGGAACTGAAATGTGATTTCAAGATTGAATTTTCTTTTCCTCAGTTTGTATAGTACTTATTTGTTACACATTTGCTACTGAAGAGTTGATGGAAATGAGGGCTATCAAGCTGGAAAAATGGAGATAGTTAGTCAGGACCTAGACTGTAATTTACTTCCTAAACCAAATCTTTTTTATATTGAGCCCATTTTATTAATATTACCTTTCAATTTATCTTGTAATTATAAAGTATGTAGTCTTTGTTATGTTTATCATATCTCCACATCCCTGGTGCCTGAAATAAACTTTTTTTTTTTTTTCTTGGTTTTTCTCCAGTACCGGGAACCGAACTCATGACCTTGCGCTTGCCAGGCAGGCGCTTTTGCCGCTGAGCTAAATCCCCAGCCCCTGAAATAAACTTTTATAAGACTAATTTCTATTTCCTTTTCTTTCCAATATGTACCCACTTTCTCCCCCAGGAAAATCATGTTTATTACATGTTAAACAACATTCATTACCAGAATACATAAGTGTGCGTTCATTACCAGTTTCTTCTTCCATGTGCATTGTATTAATATTATTTGTAAGAGAAGAGTTACATGCATATGTCTTCATATACACATTTAAATTATTTGGTTTTGAGAAATCAAAGAATAGAATACAACACCAGTTGTATGCATGTATCTCCTACCCATAAAAGGTATGACATTCATAATATGTTTTCTATTTTTCAGTTTTGGGAGGTTACAAATATGAGTACTTGATCAAGAAGAAAAAGAAAAGAAAAGCCAAACATTTTCAGGAAGTAATATCCATCAATGATAAAACATTAATTAGCAAGGACGAGCATGTTTTAGGAAAACCATTTAATTTGTGCACTGCTTCAGTTTGTTCAACGAATATTTCCTACAAATGTGACTCACAGGGAAGAAACTTGCCAGACATTTCTGAATTTATTAATAATAATATGACTTATTCAACAAAGAAAGCAAATTGCCATAATTTCTTTGAGAATTTGCCTTTCAAAATTAAGTATGACAAAACTCAATCTGGAAAGAACTTCTGTAAATACAATAAAAACATGAAAACCCTGGGTAGTAAGAAAAATCTTCCTGAACTTCAGAAGTTTCAAATGTTAGAGCAAGATTTCCATGGCAATGAAATTCTAAAAGGCTTCAATGAAGAGGTTGACTGTGTCACACATAAGAGTTTTTACACAGTTGAAAAATCTCATATGGATGTTGAATGTAGGAAAAACCATGACAAGACAGCTCTCTTTTACCAGAGAATAATCAACACAGGGGAAAAATGCTCTCATCTTCACCAATATAGAAACGCTTTTGAGAAGTCAGCCCTGGAGGAATACAATAAGTGTAATGTGGCTGTGAAACATTGTGAATGTAGCGCACATAGAAATAATTTTAGCAGGCAGTTATACCTTAGTCACTCTCAGAGAACTGTTGAAGGAGGGAATCCACTGGTATGTAATGACAGAACACCAACTAAGGATAAATCCTCTGAACTTCATGAAATTAAGAAGTCCTATCAGACATCAACTTGCAAAATATACCAGAGAACTTACTCTGTGATAAAACCCTATAAATGTAATGAATGTGGGAAGTGCTTCTGTCAGAAAGGTCATCTTATTCAACATCAGAGAACTCACACAGGAGAGAAGCCATTTCCCTGTAATGACTGTGGAAAGACTTTCTCCCAGAAGTCACACCTCTCTACTCATCAAAGAATACACACAGCAGAGAAGCCATACAAGTGTAATGAATGTGGGAAAACATTTGTCCAGAAGTCTACCCTTAGGGGACATCAGAGAATCCACACAGGAGAGAAACCCTTTAAATGTAGTAAGTGTGGGAAAACTTTCGTTCAGAAATCAACTCTCACAGATCATCATAGAATTCACACAGGAGAGAAATCTTTTCAGTGTAGCGAATGTGGAAAAACATTTGGCCAGAAGTCAAACCTCAGAATACATCAAAGAACTCATACTGGTCAGAAAACTTATCAGTGTAATGAATGTCAGAAATCCTTCTGGAGAAAAGATCATCTTAGGCAACATCAGAAAATTCACACAGGAGAGAAACCATTTAAATGTGATGAGTGTGGGAGAACTTTTGCCCGGACATCAACTCTCAGAGTGCATCAGAGAACTCACACTGGGGAGAAACCATTTAAATGTAATGAATGTGGGAAAAATTTTGTTCGGAAGGCAATCCTTAGAGATCACCACAGAATTCATACAGGGGAAAAACCTTATCAGTGTTGTCAGTGTGGGAAAACTTTTGGCCAGAAATCAAACCTCAAAATACATCAAAGAAATCATAGTGGAGAGAAATCTTTGAGTGAAATGAATATGGAAAGTTACACCACACAATTGAGGGAGGGAGAAACCTTATTCATATAATAACTATGGGAAATCTGATAAAAAGACCACCACATAAGTAGACCCAGAGGGCTACCCTTGAATTGAAAGAGAATTCACACAAGAGAGAGACTGTGTGTGAATGTAGAGAGAATTTTGTCCAAAAGGCAAATGTGATACAGAATTCACAGTTTTTTGTTTCAAAGGAGTATGGGAAGTCCTGAATGAACTCATACTGAATTTAGTTATCTGTTAATCTAGTTATCACTAACCATTTCATTTTTTCCTCTAGGCACATAGTCTGAATTTCTCAATCTCCCTTTCACCTAAGTGGGGCTACGTGTCTGGCTTCTGGCATATGGATGCCTATGTTGTATGTACAACCATATCTGACAAATAAAATATTCCTCTGAGAAACCACCAGCACCCTTTCAGAATAAAATGAATATGCTTTCTAGGTCAGCAATGAGTACTGTGCTTTAATGTGGCTTAGTAAAAGAAGAATCCAGGGTGTCTGAGTAACTACATGGAGCAAAATCCCTTTCCACACTTTTTCCAGTTGAATTTTTTGTGGGGTGAAATTAAACCTTTGTTCTGTTACGCTCTTGCATGTTTTGACCTAGTTGTTTCTACATGTAGTTGAATCATTGCTCTGACACAAAGGTAGAAATTGCGTATAAGCCAAGCCTAAGTCTGCCAAAGGGCACAATGACATCCAAGGGTTTCTGGGTCAAAGGGACCTTCAAAGATCATCAGAGAATTCATATGAAAGATATAAAGTCACTCCTTTCACACCTCCTGATTCATATACCCCAATCACAGATTCTTTAAGCAGAAAGGATTACCCATCAGAAGGGAGAGGAAGCCATTAGCAGTGAATTGAGTACTCTGAAAAGGAGAAGAACTCAAAGGTTTACATCTGAAATGAATACAGTTGCTCTTGTGGATAGGGGAACCTAGATGGGGTTTCAGTAAGGTTCAAAGTAGAAAAGGAAAATAGATGTAATTTATAGATGGGGCCCTTTGGGCCAGTGCAATATACTGTGGTTCTTTGTGCATCTGAAAGAATAAAAGTTAATGTAGTGCATTCTTTATTTCCCATAAGTGATAGATGCAATTTTCCTAGTCAGAAAGAGTTGCGTGTGAAAATAGTTCTGTGGTCCCACCACTCTGATGACTGTTTTGGGCTCTAGATCTCTGTAATTGATAATTTTTTAAATTAGTGTATTCATCTTGATAAATTGGTATATGCATTTAACATTACGGCTGCTGATTTTATTGATTGAAACTTCTGGCCAAAAGAGGCAGTTGTTGGACTGGGGATGGGAGGTTTGACTTGATGTCCTAAAAAAGCTGTATCAGGTTCTCTCCTTTAGTAAAGCAGCTGTTAGCTTACTTTTGGGGTCTTTTATTCACTAAAAACTTCTGGCCAAAAGAGGCAGTTGTTGGACTGGGGATGGGAGGTTTGACTTGATGTCCTAAAAAAGCTGTATCAGGTTCTCTCCTTTAGTAAAGCAGCTGTTAGCTTACTTTTGGGGTTTTTATTCACTAAAAACTTCTGGCCTGGAGAGAAGCCTCTGACCTAAAATTCCAGTTTCATCTTGGCATTTCATTTTGGACTTAGCAACTAATGAGATGAGCATGAGTTTCAACTTGTGAAATGAAAATGTATGCTCAGAAATTCAGCTGAGCACCATAATATCTCAACTATGCATGCAATCATAGCAGTTGGGGGTTTTTTCCCTTTTTTGTTCGGTACTGGGAATCAAACTCAAGACCTCATGCTTGCCAGGTAGGCACTTGTGCCACTGAGCTATATCCCCAGCCCTAGCAGTTGTTTCTTAAAAGGGAAATTTGTCTCCCAATTAGTTGCCTGAACCTGGCTTAATAGACCCCTCACTTTTACTTAGAGCTGGTTCACAGTGATTTAGCTAAGACTAGGAACACTGCAAAGACTAGGAAGTTGCTGCCATTTGAACTTTTTGCCATTCTGTAGACCCAGGTATGAAACTAGTCATTCCTCTCTATGAGCAGGGTACAAGGATGTCCTCAGCTTGGCCAGTACTCCATTTAATGAGCCTGGTCTTGTTCTTACTGACCCCTGTGTTCCTGTCGTGGCTTAGCTATATGACATTACAATTAGGAAGCTAGACAGATTAAAAGGATCCCTGTCTGGTGCTGTGAATTGTGAGGGAAAACGGGCACTGCACGTCCCATCTAGGTTACTACACTAGGTGTCAACTGTAAGACTAACTGTAATAAAGCTGCTGATACAGCCAACACTGCCAAGATTGTGGTCATCATGCTGGTATGGCAAAACATTCCCAATCTCCCCATAGATACAAAGTAAAGGGCTCTGTATATGCAGTGTCTACACTGATGTCATTTCACATAAGAATCTGTATTTTTCTTCTGGATGAACAGTGTTCCATATACTATTAAATTAATTCACTTCTTTCCCACTGATTTTAAATGTCTTCCTATATAAATCATCATTAGTAAAGACATTGAACGTGGCAGTTTTTCACCCATTCCCTACATTCTGTTTTTTTAGTAACACATCCTTCTTAAGCAAAGGGTACTGGTACATACATCATATATAAACCATGATACCCAGTTTTTCTGACCTGATATTGAATGTTGCACAGAAAGGTTGAATCTGATTTGGAAAATAAGAATACCTCCAGGACTTTAGAAGTGGAACATCATAGACTAGTGACATTGTGACTGAAGAGCTGCTAGTAGCCTTGTCAGGAAAATACATCTGCAATAGGAGAAGATAAGGCTATAGAGAATCAGATAACAGGGCAATTGGTGGTGTTATGTGTCCACTTAGTGCTATAGTCCCTGAGAATCCAAATATCACTCTTGGCTCTTTTTGTATTGCTTGATGATACAAAGCAAGTTTTCATTTTGTAAATCCTTAAAGTTTTATTTCAACATGTTCTTAAAGAAGGTACTTAAAGTCATCTCCATTTCTGCCCCTATGAAGAGACTCTTCTAGGATTGTGATTGGATTTGCTGTTAAGTTCAGGAACAGATAACTACAAACATTGAATTAACCACCCAGGTGACTGAGTGATTCAAGGGAAGACCAGGTGACAAAGTCCCAAGACAGAACACAGACAATAACCACTGTACCAACTTTCCATATAAGATATCAACAAGGCTGGGCTCTTCTCATAAATGTTCCCTTCTTCTTCCTGCTTGGTAGATCACATAAGTCTTTGTCTTTTATTACAACAACTGGAGTTCTCTTGCAAGGATCCTGGAGAATATAATTTTTGTCTGTTGTGTTCATAATGCATCTCAACCATATGAAAAATCCCTTATTAGACACTCAGGAATGTTTGTGGAAAGTACAGTTATCAAAAGGAAATGTGAACATTGTTTGTTGCTGCAAATTATCTTGAAATGACTCATTTATTATGAAAAACTAAATATTTCTGTAAGCTCCCTTCACCAACTTCTGATTTACTTTTGATTTACTGAATTAAAAGTATCATACTTAATAGTAACAAGCAAAAAATACCGTTCAGATCTTTGTTAACCAAGGCACAATTTATTATCAATAAACTTAAGATTCCCAATTTAAATTATGTCTACATATCTGATCAGTGCTTTATTAGCATTATAGAACATTTTCCTTATTTTCTTAATTTGCTTTTCTTCTATACAGATATATTGTGTCAATCCAAGCAATTTTGCTGAGCTGTAATAATGGTGAAATCCTGTTCCCACAGTCAGCCACATGGATAGGCAAAAAGTTCTGGGGATCATCCTTGTAATCCGTTTTAACAGTAATTCCCCACATTTTTACTTCCCAAACCTCCCAACAGTTCAGAGGAGAAATACCAGGTTAATAGTATCCCTTACTTATTGCATGCTGATCAGATCTGCAATCTCCCGAATGAGTGTATGGTGAAGACTAAATAAAAAGAGGCTAATGGAATGATTTCAGGGCTCCAGGAGAATCAAAGCCCTCTCACAGAATTTGAGATTCTCTCAGGGCTAAGACTGTGACCTTCTCTGGGGGGCCCTATTTATTTATCAGAAGAAGGGAGGGGAGTACTCAAGAAGGGTAGAACCACTTAAGAACTTCTCTGAGAAAGGTATTAAGTTAATCCACCCAGGAGTGAGATCCCTGAGGCTACAGTCTTTATCTAGTTAAGGTTGGATCCAAGTGTCCTTGCCTGTGATCTTGTCTTACCCTTTGAGGCTTTCTGGCTTCATCCACCATTACAGGCCTTAGTAGGGATTAGTGACTCACAGAGGTTCACTTACTATTAGTCCACCACCCATCTCTAGAGAAGGAGTCTACATCTTGGACAGATTCACAAGTAAACATGAAAAGCCAATTGGTTAACTTAAGTCTCTGCTCAGGGCTCCTTTGTAGTAGTTTCCATCAGAGAAATACTTTTATTTTGTCAAATTGGAGAATCTGGTGCCTCAGAGAGATATTTGACTCATCTCCTGCCTCCATATGTATCTTTTCTAATACCTATTCTCTCATACTAAAAGTGTCCCTGGAAGCCACCAGAAATAATATATCTTGTCCTTCTACCAGGTCAGTTTGTACTATAATAGGAAAGCAATTTGTTTTCCTACCAGATTGCAGCCTGTAAGTTCCATTCGCCTATTTAACAATTTTAGTGATCTTCAGCGATCATTGTCCTAACCATAGGCTGACTATCCATGATACACAGTTAACAAGCTTAGAAACTAATTGACATGACATCTTGGCAGAATAAATCTAAAAACAATAGTACTTCAGGTTGATTAATTTGACTCAATAGATCTGCCAGGGCTGAACACAGGTTCAGGATGGGGAGTATCAGCACTAATGATGAATATCTCCATCCTCATTTGGTTATTTTGTCACTGCATGTTATATCAAGTGCACAAATTCTTAACAACTTGATAATCCCTCAACTGGCAGAAGTAAAGATGTCACATATTTAAAAATGAAGTACTTTTTGAAAAAAAGGTTCAGATGTAAATCTCAGGCATACCTTCATCACATATCACCAATAAAAATATATCCTCCCTCCAGTTACACTACAACACTTCAAAACAATGTGCCAGTCAGTGAGTCATCACTGAAACCAACTACTGATCACTACCCTTTCCCTCTTTGATGTAACTTACCTGATGTTGGTGATGTGAATCTATACACTTTGAAAGAATAAATAAAATTGACAAGCCCCTACCCAGACTTACCAAGAGAAATCAAGAAAAGACTCACATCAGTGCAATTAGAAATAAAAAAGGTGAAGTCATAAGAAACACTGTGGAAATCCAGAAGATAGTAACTACTTTGAAAAGTATCTTCAAAAAATTAATAAACTTTGAAAAAAATGGACAGATTCCTAGACGCATACAACTACCAAACTAACCCAAGAAAACATGTTTAACAAGCTATGAAATACACACAATAATAAAGAAGCTACCAACTTTTTAAAAGGCCAGCACCTGATGAATTCACTGCTGAATTCTTAAAAAAAAAAAAAAAAAAAAAACTTTAAGGAGGTTATATCATCAATACTCCTCAAGCTCTTAAGAAATTGAAAGCCAGGTGTGGTGGTTTACACCTGTAATCCCAGCACTTGGGAGGCTGAGGCAGGAGGATTGTTGCGAGTTCGAGACCAGCCTGGGCTACAAAGTGAGCTCAAGGCCAGCCTGAACTGCAGAGCGAGACCCTGTCTCAAAAAGACCAAGAAAAGAAAAAAAAAATTGAAAAGGTTAGCATGCTACCAAACTCATTTGCGGAAGCTCATATCACCTGGATCCCCAAACAGATTAAAGACCAACTAAAAAAGAAAATTGCAGGTCAATCTTCTTAATGAACATAGATTCAAAAAAAAAAATTCTGAACAAGATACTAGCAAATAGAAAGCAGCACATTATCAAAAATATCATACATCATCAACAAGTACATTTTATCCCAGAGATGCAAGGATAGTTCAATATACATAAGTCAATAAATGTAACATCATATAAACTAAAGCAAGGTTAAAAAAAATAATAAATGCAGAAAAGACTTTTTACAAAATCTGGTACCCTTTCATCTATACCTGAAAGAAAACAGGTATAGAAGGACCATACCTGAGTATGATAAAAGCTATATATGACAAACAAATAACCAGCATCATACTAAGTGGGTGAAAACTACAAATATTCCTCCTAAAATCAAAAGCAAGACAAGAATGTCCACTGTCACCTCTTCTATTCAACACAGTACTTGAAACATTATAGCCAGAGCAATTAGGCAAGAGAAATAAAAGAGATACATATAGGAAAGAACACAAATTATTATTTGTAGATGACATGACACTCTAAATAGGAGACCCAAAGAACTCCACCAAAAGCCTCTTAGAATCAATAATAAACTTCAGCAATGTACCAGGATACAAGATCAATATACAAAAATCATTCATAATTGCATACACTAACAATGGGAAGAAAATAAATTATGAAAATAATACAATTCACAATAGCTTTAAGAAAAATGAAATACCTAGGAATTAACCTAACCAAAGAAGTGAAAGACTTCTACAAAGAAAACTACAGTACTCTGCAAGGAGATTGAAGAGGACATCAGAAAATAGAAGGGTGTCCCCTGCTCCTGGATAGGCAGAATCAATATTGTCAAAATTGCAATATTCTCAAAACTGTTTTACAGATTCAATGCAGTCCCAATCAAAATACCAATAGCATACTTTTCAGATCTAGAAAAATAATCTGAAATTTCATACAGAACCAGAAGAGAGGCTAGGTGTGGTGGCACATGCCTATACTCCCAGCAGTTGGAGGCTGAGACAAGAGGATCCTTGCAAGTTCAAGACAAGTCTGGGCTATAAAGTGAGCTCAAGGCCACCCTGAACTGCATAGTGAGACCCTGTCTCAAAAAAGACATAAAAAAAGAACAAGAAGAGAACCAGAATAGCAAAAGCAATTTTAGGCAATAAGAGCAAAGCAGGAGGCATAGCAATACCTGACTTCAAGCTATACTACAAAGCAATAGTAATAAAAATGGTATGATACTGGAATAAAAACAGATGGAACAGAATGGAGGATACAGAAACTTCCCCCAGACACATTCAGCTATTTGATTTTTGACAAAGTGGCAAAAAGCAAATATTGGAGGAAAGAGTCTATTCAATATTTGTGGGTACTGGGAATACTAGTTATCTGTGTACAGAAGATTGAAACTGGACCCTTACCTCTCACCATATACTAAATTAAAAGTACAATGGATCAAAGATCTAAACATGAAAACAAACATTAAACCTACTGGAAGATAAAATACATAAAACATTTGAAGATACAGGTGTAGGAAAATATTTTCTAAGCAAAACTGCAATTCCCCAGGAAATAAGAACAAGAATCAACAAATGATATTATATCAGACTAAAAATCTTCTGTACAGCAAAAGAATCAATCAGGAGAGTGAAGAGACAACCTTCAGAATGGGAAAAATTTTTGCCAGCTACTCTTCAGACAGGACTAATACCTAGAATATATAAAGGACTCAAAAAATTTAAACTACCTAAAATTAAAGACCCATTCAAGAAAGGGGCAAGTGCAATGAACAGACACTTCAACAGAAAAAAAAATACAAATGGTCATCAAATATATGAAAATGCTCAACATCTCTTGCCATCAGAGAAATGCTAATTAAAACAACACCAAGATTCCCTCTTACTCCAGAAAAATGAGTCCTTAAGAAATTGAACAATAACAAATGCTGGTGAGGCTGTGGTGAAAAAGAAACCCTCTATTGTTGGTGGAAATGTAAACTAGTACAACTAATATAGAAATCAGTATGAAGATTTCTCAACTGAAATCAGAAATTCCATATGAACCAGTAATCCCCCTGCTAGGTATATTCCCCAAAGAGTTTTAGACATCATACTATGGCAGTACATGCATTCCAACTGTTATGGTTTGCATCTACATATCCTCCCACACTTTCATGCTGTCATGGGATTTTTTTCCAGAGGTGAGTGAACCTAGACTGTGTGATTCTGGGATTAAGGGTGTGTGATTATTAATCAGCTACCAGTTGAAGATAAAAGATGGATTGTGTTTGGCTCCCACAGTTCACAGGAGGTAGAAGAGAAAGACTTATGAGTTAGAAATATTCATGAATGTGACAGATTTTAAGCCCAGTTCTCTCACTGTTCTTGCAACCTGCTAGGAGTGAGTGGTTGGGTCCAGGAGGGTTCTCTGAAGGAAGTGCCCCTGAAATGTAGAGTTAAGGATAAGTAGGAATTACTCACAGTGCTCTGCAAACTTTAAAATGCCTGGGAACCATTTAGAGATCCTTCTACAAAATAGATTCTGATCCATTGAATTATGGTGGTACTTGAGACCCTGTCATTACCCAGGTTGATGTCCATGCTGGAGCCAGACCTGGAACAGCTGAGATGTTTAGGTGGTTATGAGGTAGGAATAAATTGAAAATAAAGGAGTAAGCATTCCTGGTAGAGGGCAGAGCAGAGGTAAACATAAGGCTATAAATGTGCTGGTTGGGAAAAGAGCTGGTGAGTCTATATAATTACTGTTTTACAGCCCCAGATTCTGGCAATGAGAGAGGAACCAAGTGGCCCAAGCATTGTATAACTCTTCAGGCATGATGTTCCAAACACTCATAATGTCCTCTCAAATACTCATAATTGCCATAGACAAGTGTTGTCCCCAAAGTTCCACCTAGTCAGAGGATCACAAGGAACCACACACATCCTTAGCATAACCAGCTATGGATGCCTTTCTTTACCTTCAGTGAGTAGTCCCACATCCACTTGCTTGCTCACCCCAGACACCTGCAAGTCCCTCCTGATATGTGCCTGTTCCTCCTTCTCCACATTCACACCATCCTACATTTTCCCAAAGTCTACCTTATGACTTTGCATGTTCTCTGCACCTCTTCTATCACAGTGCTAGAGCAAACCACTGTGGCCTTCCCTGAAGCCCTGTCCATTTTGCTCATCTTTCCCTACACCCCTGGGCCACCCCTCCATCTCCACATAGCAGGCAGAACAGACCTGGGCATGCCAGACAAGAAGCCAGACCATGACAAGTGTGCCATGCATATGCAGCATCCCCTTGCTTGGCCCTGTCCCCTGGCTCTATGTCATGAACAGCAAAGGTGAGGACAAGATCCTGTGTTGCCTGGACAGACCTTTTTGCCCTTGGCTTGTGTCTGGTATGTTAGTAACTGCTACCCTTTTCACTTTTAAAATTGCTAGAATTAGTACAATAAATTACTTGGTCACAAATGACTTTAGTTCAAACATTTCCAGAACTGCAATTTTAAGAAAATTATATAAGCTTATGAACAGGATGGACAACATGAGCTAAATCTAAATACAACCACGGACAAATAATCTCCATAGTTTTGCAAATGTAACCATTGTGAGTGGACATTACATTTTTGGGGCAAGATGATTCTGTTTGAAAGCCAAATATAAACCATGTTCTGGGAAGGTAGTAATAAAATCTGAATGATATTTGGGATAAATGACCAAACTTTGATTAAATTGTGGTTCCTCTTTTTTTAATGTGGAAGCAAAATTGATATCTTTCCATAAGAGCCCATGATTTTATCAATTTTTTATTTTTATAATTATTTAATTTTTATTAGTGTAACTGTGCAGTACATAATAAGTACTTTCATCATGCACTTAGTATCTGCACATAACACAGATCATTCCTTTTACTTCCCCATCTCTTCCCTTCTCTCCCTCTCCCACCATTTCCTGGTCCCATTTGCAAAAGATCTGCAGTATCTCTCTGTTTCCTATTATGTATCTTTTATGAGAGCATATTCTAACGTAAAGTTCTTGTGATGTCATGTTGTGTTCACATGAATTGCAAAAAATTATTGTTTGACACAAAAGGGCCTTTGATAGTTAAAGAAGACACTGGGCCTCAAGATATAAGTAGATGAAATTGCCATGCCAGGACTACTAGAATAACAGTGCCACTGGGAGGGCAGTGGCCTAGTAACCAGTCATTTGCCTCCTTGGTCCTTCCCTGGAGTCTTGGCTCAGCTGTTCTTGGGTGGGGCCTGAACATCTTTTTTCTCAGTTCCTCTCATCATTCTGATGCACAGCAAATCTGGGGAACAATTGCAATGAACTGTCAGCTGTAGACTTATGGTAAAGAGTCATGTGTCCTCCAATTCAGCATATGGAGAACCTCACGTCTTGTCTCATGACCCCACAGCTTGTAATATGATCTCCTGTGCTCTTCCATCTGAACATTCTGGCCTGCTTCAGTGGCTGTCTACTGCTAGCCGCAGGCCTGTGTTCACAGGCTCCTTTCTTCCAGCTTCATTTGGGTTAAGTCATTGGGGATGCCCAGGACAATAGATGCTAGACTAGTGAGGTCAGGGAGTTAACCTGTTCAATCCTTCCCAATGTTGTTGCCTTGCTGACTCACTCTGTGAGTGTAAGACCATTCAAGGAGAGAGAGAGGCAAGGGCCGTGTAACAGGTACACAGTTTCAGTTTGGGATGATGAAAGTTCCAGGACTTAGGCAGTGTTGTTGCACAATGTGAATATGCTTGTGTATTGCTACTGAATCATGCATTTAAAATAATCTAATATACACTCTCAACAGGAAGGAGGGGGTAGCATCTATGGGTTGCTTACTAATGCTCCTACAGATCCCACAGTACACAGGAAACTCCCCACACTAAACAAACATGCAACTCCAGATATCATTAGCGCCAGGGTAGAGACGTTGCTCTCCCAACATTTCAGCTGAAATGAATTTGTTCCCAGGCCTGAGTCCCAGCTGCTCTGGAGCGCAGCAGCTCTGGTGTGGCTGAAAGCAGCAGCTTAAGAGGGAAGACGAGTCCCACCTGGAACAAGAGGCTGTGAGAGAGGGCCCTGCTCCCGAGCTCTGGAACAGATGCAGAAGAGCCCAGAAAGGAGCAGGGAACCAGATGGGACTGGGTCCTGATTTGCCCCAAGAGAAGCAGTTGGTAATCCGCCAGCCTAGGGAGAGCCAGAGTTGATGATGTCTCCACATCCAGAAGCCATCACAGCCTGTGTAACAGTGAGCAGTGCAGCCCAGCCTGCGGAAGGAGGTGAGCTGTGGTGGAGAGGAGTGGGTGGCTGTCAGGCAGAAAGAGCCACTTTCTTGGCAGTCATTTCTCCAGGGTCTCCAAGGAAGGCATAACCATCCAAAGGAGGACATTTCAGGAAATGTTTTTGAGGCTACTGGTCTACCTCTTGTAATTTTTTTTAACTAATCCACTTGTATTTTAAATGTGCCAGAAGACTTCAAAACTTTAAAAGATTATAGCTAAGTTTCATGTAAGGCTAAGTGGCTGACAGGCATTCTCTCAAGTTCTCCATTTTGTAACCATAACAGGGGAGCAAAGATTATCTGTACCAAAGGGATCCCCTAGTGAGGTACAATGACTGGGAAGAGTTAACCCCCAATGGTTTTTAAAGAACAACTCAATAGAACTGAATTTAAGGCCAATTTAAGTGTTTATTAAAATTGTGTGGAATAGTTATTAGGCACGCAAAATCTGTCCCCCAGTCTTTTAGGTACCTCTTTTTTTATAGTACACTATACATCAAACATCCAGTTTCAAGCTAAGAAAGTCAACACAGGGTCTGAAGAAATCAGCATAGATAATCTACCAAAAACTGAAACGTGGACATTTTTATAACTATTACTTTCACTGTTATAAGGTACTTACTGACTATGCTCCTATATAATACATCCTGAGCTCAAAGGCTATTAACAAGCACACAAACATGCAAACTTCAACAATCCTTGGCAATTAGATTTCCAATCTGTCTGGAAGACCTTCCTAAAATATGCAGTTCCTTTGTATGACAGCACCCCTACAACTCTGCTTTGCTGAGTGCAATGCTATCCAGAAATGGACAATGAGGTATTTTGTTGGGACTGGTTCACAACCACACCAGAGAAACAAGCCAAAAGAACAAATCACGACAAGAGCTACTCCCTATCACATCCCTAGATGTAAGACTTGGAGCTGTATGCCTAGAAATTTCTCTCTTGGTCTCGTAAACAAGGACCCAGTTCAGTAAGCCATACAGACCCCATGAAGACAATTCAAGGAAGATAACAATAGCATGACAAGCACCACTTGGTCAGCCAAAGCCTTGCAGCTAAAAAATGAAAGCTATTGTGAAAAGTAGTAAAAAGATAAAGGAAATTCATTAACTTAATATGCTATAAAATATATAAAATAAATGTTAAACTGTCCTTATTATGTAAAATAACACTTCATTCTGGAGGCTGGGGGTGTATCTCTGGCATAACGTATGCATACCATGTGCAAAAATGTGATTCCTAGCACTAAAAAGCAGTTCATAACAAACTTCATTGTGTGGTATCCCCGACTCCCGCACTTTCCCTAATCATGAAAGGTGCTCAGAGTATTCACTTGCTGCTTGTCCCATGAGTGTAAATCACTGGAGTATGTGCAGGAATGCCACCGAGTCTTCCAGAGACCAATAAGCCATGTGTGGTGATATCAGGTTAATAATATCCCGTAGTTATTGTGGGCTGATCAGATCTGCAATCTCCCAAATGAGTGTATGGTGAAAGCTAAATAAAAAGAGGTAAATGGAATGATTTCAGGGCTCCAGGAGAATCAGTGTCCTCTCACAGAATTCGAGATTCTCTCAGGGCTAAGACCAAGACCTTCTCTGGGTGGCCTATTTATTTTGTTATCACAAGAAGGGAGGGGAGTACTCAAGAAGGGTAGAACCACTCAAAGACTTCTCCAAGTAAAGTATTAAATTAATCCTTAATAAGGATTAAGTTAATATACCCAGGAGTAAGATGTCTGAGGCTATAGTCTTTTTTTTTTTTTTGAGACAGGGTTTCACTATGCAGTTTAGGCTGGCCTTGAGCTCACTTTGTAGCCCAGGCTGGTCTCAGATTTGCAACAATCCTCCTGCCTCAGCCTCCCAAGTGCTGAGATTATAGGTGTGCACCACCACGCCCAGTTATAGTCTTTATCTAGTTGAGATTGGATCCAGATGTCCTTGGCTATGATTTTGTCTTATCCTTTGAGGCTTTCTGGCTTCATCCATTATTACAGATCTTAGTAGGGATTAGTGACTCACAGAGGTTCACTTAGTATGAGTCCACTGCTCACTTCCAGACAAGTGGCCTAACCTTTGGACAGATTCACAAGTAAACATAAAAAACCAGTTGGTTAATTTACATCCTGCTTGGGGCTGCTTCATAGTGGGCTCCATCATGGTGGCATATACCTATAATTGCAGCAGTTGGGAGGCTGAGGCAAGAAAACTGCTAGTTTAAGGGTACTCAGGATGGCAGTGAGTTCCAAAGCAGCCTGAACTACAGAGCAACACCACTTCAAAAACTACCCTCCATCCCTCAAGTGACTTCAATTCCAGGACCCCTGCCCTGTACTAATTACATCAGTGACTTAACTTCTCTAAGCAGAAACTTCCTAAGGCACATAATGAGAGATGAGTATGGGGCTTATATGCTCAAAAGCCTCAGGGACAGTGCAGGTGAAAAAAAAATTTTTTCAAATAATGGTAAGAGGCACTAAGGACTGCATCAAATACAAAAATACAGTCCAGATCTACAGGTGTTAAAATTCAGCTGTTCTGACTTTCTTTTAAAGACTATGCCTAGGGCCAGGGATATAGCTCAGTGGCACAAGCACCAGCCTGGCAAGCATAAGGTCTTGAGTTTGATTCCCAGTACCTAAATAAATAAGTAAATAAATAAATAAATACTATGACTAATCTGATTTTCTGTAATTTGTGACTTCCTGAGATAAAATCTAACATTGCTTTTATTATGTAATATTCTTTGGCTCTGTGATAATACATATTGCAAAATCAAATGGTGTTACTATTTGGTAGTAACTGGAGGTGACACACAGGCTTTGTAACATGCACTGTTCTGGTGCTTATTTTTGCCAACTATTCCAAAGTAAAAAGTATACCTGCATGGTTTCAGTAGAGGCTAATCATGAGGAAACTAACAGAAGGGACTGTTGGACAACTGGTCTCCTTACACATGTTATTGTCAAGCCTGGCTTCATGGTGCCATCCTATATACACCTCCACCTCTGAATTTGGGAGGCTGAGGCAGGAGGAAGCAAGTTCAAGTGCAACCTGGACAACCTAAAAAGACCCTGTCAATCAATCAATTAATCAAAAAAAAAAAAAAAAAAAAAAGGAAAGAAAATGAAAAGGGCTGCGATGTAGCTGAGTGTTACATTTAAAAAAAGTTAATGTCATAGAAAATTAAACTAAGGACAGTGGTCCAATGTAAAAGAGACTAAAGTCATGATAACCAAATTGGTGCTCCTCAACAGAGCATGACTGGATCCTGGATGAAATGGCAATAGAAAAAATTTGACAATGAACTACATGTTAGATAAGTCTATTGTATGACATTAAATATCTTGGGTATTCTTGACATACAAAACTCAGTGTCAAGTGGTTTGCAAAGATGGTGCACATTGTGCAAATTAAGGTTACAAAAGAGTAACTGCTCAATTCACAGGAAGCACAAGTGTTCATTTTACTAATAATTCTTAATTTTTAAAAAAGGCCAAGTAAAATTATTGAGTATTCAAACTTGCGAATCCTCAATGCCTACTACATAGGTTTTAAATGCCATTAAGTTATGAAACATTTGCAAAACAGAACACATTTACAAAGCTTAAAGAAAAGGTTCATTTAAGCACCTAACAATTCAAGAAAATACAAAAGTACTCAACATTATCAGCAGTCTTCAAAAAGCACCAGTTTTCACTAGCCCTTTTCCAGTGCAATGGAAATGGTGGGAACTACTTGGCCGCTGCCTGGAACAGGCTGTCTGGGATCACTGATGTACCTCCTTTCTTCCTGTGCATCCTTCCAGCCCCAGGACTCAGAAACCTTGTCATCATGCCTGAGTGCTTTTCTTGTGGCTGGTTCCCCCTGGTCCAGTCCTCTACTCTCTCTTCCCGATGTTACAGAATAGCTTTCTAAAGGGGACCCCTGCTTCCACTCTTGCTCCTTCATCCACTGCCCCATGGCCAGAGGGACGGGGCTCAATGCACATCAGACCCTGTTACTTCTCTCATATTGGCTCCCACGCATCCAACCACATCATATCGACCAGCAAGGTCTTCCAAAGTCCCGATCCCCTTGTTACCTTCTATGACTTTCTAGAGGATTTTAAACAAATTTAAGATTCATTTTAATTATTTTCTACAAAATGTAAATGACATGAGAATGGATTTTGGACTTTTATTCAATGACTCATCCCATTCTCTTACCCCAATTTGGAAAAACACTCAACAAAATTGTTAGTGGCATACAGTAAGGATCTCTTCTTAGACTAATGGCTTTTTTCCTGCTCTCTTGTTTAATAGCAAAACTCACAATATGGAAAGAAATGTTGACAGAAATGGCCCCACATCTTCAACAAAGAAATGGCACAGATAAAGGGGGGGAAAAGTGAAAATTACATGCTATAGAGATTAAAGGATAAACTTGAAATATACAAAAGAGTAAGTTTGGATTTAAACTAAAATGCCTCTATAGCTGGACGTGGTGCTGCACAGCTGTAATCCCAGCACTCAGGTGGCTGAGGTGCGAGGATCACCATGAGTACAAGGCCATCCAGGGATGCACAATAAGTTCAAGGACAGCCTCAACTCCACAGTGACACCTTGCCTCAAAAAAATAAAAAGTAATGACTACAGAGATATTTATTAAAATGCTGCTAGATGACTCTAAAAAGAAATACGGACCAAAGCAGTTGCTTCACTGACACTGAAAATGCCAAATATAACATAAAATTATTTCAGTGGAAAAGACCAACAACATGCATGATCAGATGGGTAATTTCAGCAAAGATGGGAACTACTGTGAAATTAAAATGTTAGAAATAACAGTTATAGTAACATAAATGGCTTCAAGTCCCATTAGTGTACTAAACTGCTTAAGAATCACTGATGCTAAAGGGGTGTGTGTGTGTTTGCCTGTATTAGTGATCCTAAATAATACAAAAGTATATTTAAAAAAAAACTTTGGATTCTTTGAGGAGTCATTTTAGCAACAGCTCTTGCAGTATATACATCAGAGGCAGCAGGACAAAGGGAATGTGCTACAGCAGTCTGAACCTTAGATACTCCCTATAAAAGGTTATTAACATACATGTGGCAAATTGTAACTTATGGGAGAACATTATTAAGAGTACTTAATTCTGGGGCTGGGGATTTAGCTCAGCGGCACAGTGCCTGCCTGGCAAGCACAAGGTCGTGAGTTTGATTCCCGGTACTGGAAACAAACAAAACAAAAGAGTACTTAGTTCTACTACACATAGTGAATTCAAAAACACACAGAACCAGGTATTTATCATACCCAGAAGACAGATATAAACAGACAACTCAAGATATTCATTCAATGTTGTAAACTTTGTGCCATGTAGTTTTTGAGTTTTTATTGTAGTGAATATTTGTTAATGTAATAACACTTTCATATTGAATATGAAATGCGTTTTTTAAAAAATTTTAGAAAAAGACGTACTTTTCTCAAATTAATAGAGCCCCCCTTGTATCTCTGAGTGATAAAGTTTAATGATGCATTAAAACTTTCAGACACTGAAAACTAAATTATCAGGTATTTAATGACACATCATTTTTTGTTGCTAAGGGATTTCCTCTACCTGTGTTCAAATATTAGATTCGTTTCCCCATGATCAGACTGATAAGGAGGAGCTGTGGATAGAAAGTGTGAGCCATCAGGATATTGTGGGAAATTTCTCCTGAATGATTTTTCTAATATACAATGAGCTCAGATAGCCAATGAAATTATATTCATAGGTTTTATTAAGGGTGGATGAGTTTATGTCAGTATCAAGTACACTCAAACCCACAGAAGCTCAGCAGAGAACAAGTTTATTTTAGCTATAAGATGGCCCAACCATACACACAGAGTGGGGAGGGGGAATAGTCACTGCAGAGAGTGAACTGTTGGCCCTACTTCCTGGCATCTTAAATGCTTTCACCCTCAGCATATTAACTGGAAGCAATTTCCGCCCCACTCTGATGAGTACCAGAAGAAAACATTGAAAAATTGAGAGATTTATTTAAATGAAACTTCTCTTTAATTGATTCCTACAATCTGTTAGCTATGGGTTAACAATGTGACTCCATTTGGAGCATAGAATGGTTGAGATATTTTGGTTAGGTATAGCAGGGGGCAAAAAGGAAATGGTTATTGATGAGTATTATATAGTCATTATAGGACCTATGGGCCTTAGCCTTACATCAAACTGAGGGCTCTTATGGTAGGATTTGCCTCATTCATTACCTTCATTTCTTGCCTGTTTGGATTTACTGAGGTCTTTAGACTCTATATATTGTATGCTGTATTGAAAAAGTTAACCTTTCTAGGTTTTTCTGACTGTGATTTCTTTGATGAATCAGTTTTGACTGGTTGCACAAAACTGTCACATTTGTATTACTTTCTCAGAGCTTTTCTGCTGCACTGGTTTTTGGAGGTTTAAATTCACTAAACATTGTGTTCATCAACTTTAAAGTGTTTCTTTGCTGGGCAAGTTCTTTGATATCCAACAACTGCACTTAACATGGGCTGAAAAAATTGCACATATTGCCCATACTTTTTACACTCATGTATTTAATCTCTTGTGAGTCTTCTCATGCCTTCGAAGGGTTGAACTCCGACTAAAATTTTTGTCACATTTGTCACATTTGTAAGGTTTCTCCCCTGTGTGAGTTCTCTGATGTACTCTGAGGCTGGATTTCTGACCAAAAGTTTTTCCACACCAAATACAATTATAAGGCTTCTCCCCAGTATGAGTTCGCTCATGTCCTCTGAGACTAGATATCTGACTGAAAGATTTTCCACACTGATTACAATTATAGGGCTTCTCCCCAGTGTGAATTCGCTGATGCCTTGTGAAACTTAACTTCTCACTAAAAGCTTTTCCACATTTGTAACATTCATAGGGCTTTTCTCCTGTGTGAGTTCTCTGGTGTCCTTTAAGACTAGATATCTGAATAAAAGCTTCCCCACACTGATTACAATTATAGGGCTTCTCGCCTGTGTGAATTCGCTGATGATTTCTGAGAACTGACTTCTCACTGAAAGCTTTTCCACACTCATGACATTCATAGGGCTTTTCCCCTGTGTGAGTTCTCTGATGTCCTCTAAGATTTGATTTCTGCCTGAAAGTTTTGCCACACACATCACATTTATAAGGTTTCTCTCCAGTATGAGTTCTGTGATGTACTCTGAGGTTTGACTTTCGACTAAAAACTTCCCCACAATGATTACACTTATAGGGTTTCTCCCCAGTATGAATTCTATGATGTCCTCTAAGTTGTGATATCTGAACAAAAGCTATTCCACATTGTTTACATCTGTATGGTTTCTCCCCTGTATGTGTTCTACAGTGCTGTATTAGGTCTGACGTCAATTTGAAAGCTTTCCCACATTCATCACACTTAAATGGCCTTTCCCCTGTGTGAGTTTTCGCATGATTCCTCAGCCCTGACATACGGCTGTAGGATTTTCCACATTCGTTACATTTAAAAGGTTTCTCCCCTGTGTGCATTCTCTGATGTATTATGAGGATTGACTTATATTTGAAAGGTTTCCCACATTCATTACACACAAAGGGTTTCTCTCCAGTGTGAGTCCTGTGATGCTGTTTTAGATGTGAATTCTCACTGAAAGTTTTTCCACATGCATGACATTCATAAGGTTTCTCTCCAGTGTGGCTTTTCTGAGGCTGGCTTGGACATGCATTCTTAGAGAAGGATTTTCCACATTCATTTGACTCAGAGGGTTTCATCTTTATGTGAGTTCTGTGATGTACATTCAAAGTTGATGTGTCTATCTCTGTATATTTGTTATCTATTGGGTGAGTTATCTGAGATACTAGAACTGAATTATGGTTGAAATTCTTTCCATGTTCACAGTACTTTCTCTCAAAATCAATTTTCTGTTCTTCTCTAATACATGATTTTTGGCTAACAGGTTTTCCTCCTGGGTTACTTTTGTGAGTAGTCCTATTGAAAGCATTCTCATTTCCATTTAATTCAAAATAACCTTTATTTTCTCCTTTGTTCCCTCCATGACTCTTCTGAGAAACAGTAAAGATTGATTTCTCACAGGTACTCTGAGATGCAGCAATAGTAGCCTTTTCAGGCAAAGCTATTTCACTTTTATTATGTTTAAAAGCTTGTCCCAAATTCTGAATTGTTGGATATTGAACAGTTTCCACCTTATGACTAAGGGCTTTTGTAGTTTTACTGTGAAGAAAAGACTTCTCTCCAGAATTACTTCTGCAATCCTTAATGCTGAGGAGCCATTTCTCAGTGAAAGTAAGGTCACCAGCCTTCTCCCTCGAACCGTGCAAATGTGAAGCCAATGGACTGAGACCCCAGCTCTTTGGTCCTGCAGGGTCACACTGATGAGGCCAGACTGTTGCAGGTAAAAGATTTCTGTGCGAATTACACATTTTTGCAGAAGTTTCTTGCTCTGCAGACAATGATTTGTTGGTGAAGAACACTTGCCACAAATGTTTTCCTTGGTTTTCCAGGCTCTTCTCTAAGAGTTCATCAGGTTGACAGTCTTCTAAAAATGAGAAAAGTAAAGATAATGTATTATACTTAACACAGCTCTTAGAAATGGGACTTACAAGACATGACTGAATTAAAGGATGTTTAAATTTTTTTTAAATTACATTAAAAATGCACTGCCATTAATCTCCCTCAAAATACTTTTCCTTGTTTCAAATATAGATATCCCTTTGCTGTTCCATCTTTCTGTAGCAGTTCTGGAAATCTTCATTCATGAGTGTCTTCCTGAGATGTGATTAAAAAACAAAATGCAGTGAATGGTGCAGCTCAGTGCCTTCCATTGGAAAGGCAGGCTTCTGAAAACGTTTAGAAGGAGCAGGCATGGTGGCACACACCTGTAATCCCAGCACTTGGAGGCTGAGGAAGGAAGATCTCACCATGAGTTCAAGGCCAGCCTGAACTACACAGTGAGACCCTGTCTCAAAAAAAAAAAAAAAGAAAGATGTTAACCTTTGACCAATCAATTCCATCCTGAGTCATTTAAGGAAATAAAAACATTAGGATGTATCCTCAACCACCTGATGCACTGGATCTGGACTGGGTGACTTCTCACTTTTCTGTAAAGTCAAAATGAGCATAAAAGGTAAAGGTTTCAAACAAACATGGCAATAAAAGACTCATAAGAGAGGACTTCCAAAAGTGCTTCAGAAAGTGGCAAGAGGTTTCTCTTATATGGAAATATAATATACAAATAAAGTGCACAATTAAAGAGAAACCGGAAGTAGGGAGAAATTAAAATACTTCCCCAAAGTATGTATTCCATTATGTTAAAAACATTGCAATTTATATGCTAATTTGTTTCATTTATACTAATAGTTCATCTTACTTCACTGAAAAGAAAGTTGGTGTTATTATCTTTTTAAAAAATGTTTATTGAAAAGCAACTATATTTCCATTTCATGGAAACAAAGGGAAACAAAACATCGTCAGTTACAAGAGTATTTGTTTATGAAAATGTTTTATTTTCTCATAAAATTAAAAAAAGCAAAAATGACAAGAACAATGGGATAACTGAGGGAGTATTTTCAGAAGGATTAATGGCAATGTGCCTTTATTGTAATACACTTCTTTTAATAAAACACCATATATGTCAATCACACCTCACATGTCCCATTTATAAAAACTGTGTTAAATAGCAGAAAGTATTTTAAACTTTTTTTCATTTTTAGAAATCTGCCAACCTGTTAAACTCTCAGAACAACACAAAGGATATAAAGGGGGGCTGGGGATTTAGCTCAGCGGCAAAAGCGCCTGCCTGGCAAGCGCAAGGTCGTGAGTTTGGTTCCCGGTACTGGAGAAAAACCAAAAA
>NW_004955422.1:23726440-23766754 GCF_000276665.1 Chinchilla lanigera | reverse complement strand
AAAAACCAAAAAAAAAAAAAAAAAAAAAAAAAAAAAAAAAACAAAGGATATAAAGGAAAAGGACAATTAACAGTGGACTTGACTTACAAGATTAGAGATCCTAGAAACAGAAAAATCAGTGAATGTCATGAAGACAACAAAGATTTAACAAGAACAAAATCAAAGAACTAAAGCTTTCAGTGGATTTATCTGAACAGGGTTTGTATTACAGGGTAACTCTAAAACTAATAATTCTTTTTCTTTGTGGTATTAATTGTTATAGATTAAACCTAGGCCTTCAGCTCCATGGTTTGGTTGGTTTTATTGTTCTGTTTGATAGTTAAATCCCTAAATTGTCCAGGCTGGACTCAAACTCATGAATCCCCTGCCTCAACCTAACAGAGTACTAAAATTACAAGTGTACACCATCCCACCAGACTTAGTCTACATTCTGACTGTGAAATAGATTGCAATGGCAGTGCCAGGTGTGATGGTGCATGGCTATAATCCAGCACCTGGGAGGCTGAGGCAAGAGTATCACTGTGGGTCTGAGGCCAGCCTGGGCTACAAAGTTAGTTCAAAACCCACCTGAACTGCACAGTGAAACCATCTCTCAAACAGCCAAAAAAAGACTGCAGTGCTAGGATACTCATTAATCTACACAATGCAGATTGCAACTACTTTTTTTCATCTGTGCATCAATTAAAAAAGTGTATGAAGGCATAAATTTCCTCATATTGAAACAGTGCTTTAACTTGCTCTGTAGTATCATCACAGAACACATTTATAATTGAATATAAACATGATGAGAATTAGTAATTTTCCCAGCAAGCTTGGATTCACTTTTTACTCTGCCTCTGGTGCCTTCCTTTAGTAATGACTCTTGACTTTTCTTCTTCCAAGTCTCATACTTTCAATTTTCCAAAAACCAGTCTTATCCCTATTTCTGTGTTTAATTCTGTTTTTTTGTTTTTTGTTTTTCGTTTTTTTGAGACAGGGTCTCACCATGTACTTCAGGCTGGCTTTGAACTCACTTTGTAGCCCAGGCTGGCCTCGAACTCACAATGATCCTCCTGCCTCAACCTCCTGAGGGCTAGGATTACAGGCGTGCGCCACTATGCCCAGCTTGCTTTCAGTCTACTTTGTAACCACACTTTCTTTTCCACTCTTGAGAATCTTACAAGTCATGTTTCCAGCTGGCCCTAGAAACATTACAAACATTTTACCAATTCAGAAGTATAAAAGGACCCCTGAAGTCCCTTTAGTGCTCCCTGTTTATAATGTGATAGTCTTAAATATTTCCTCTACAATACACTGAGAACTCCATCAGGAAGTGTTAATGATTTTTCTTTCAACCATTAAACAAAAACGAGAAACTCAAAATGAAAATCAAGTCCTTTGGGTTTACTTACATTTTTTTGCTCTTTTCATTGTTCTTCCTTCTTTCCTAATACGCCACAATTCCTTTTATGTTTTTCTTTCTCTTCAAAGACATTCCTTGAAGCCATTCCTTCAGACTATGTACACTACTAATAAATTCTTACCTTTTCTTCATCTGATATTTAGTTTCCCTTTTACTTGTAAAGTATGTGGTTGTAGCCTGGCGTGGTGGTGGCGTATGCCTGTAATGCCAGCACTCAGGAAGCCGAAACAGGAGGATTGTTGTGAGTTGGAGACCAGCCTGGGCTACAAAGTGAGCTCAAGGCCAGCCTGAACTGCACAGCAAGACCCCGTGTCAAAAAGACCAAAAAACAAAAACATATTAAAAAATATAAAAATAAAGTATGTGGTTGTGTTGACAGTTTTCTTTGAGCATTGGAGAAATGTGACCTCTTATGGTTTCTCATGAGAAATCCACTGTCAATTCAAAATTGTATTTCCCCTAAAAGATACTGTTTCTTGTGGCTTTTAAGAGTGTATTCTTGGGGCTGGGGATTTAGCTCAGCGGCAAAGCGCCTGCCTGGCAAGCGCAAGGTCATGAGTTCAGTTCCCGGTACCGGAGAAAAACCAAAAAAAAAAAAAGAGTGTATTCTTTATTTTTAGTCATCGAAAGTTTGTAAACTGTCCTTCTCAACATGGATTTTTCTGAGTGTACCCTTTAGTGCTCCCCAACCACTTTGGCACCAAGGACAAGTTGGAGATTGGGGTGTGGATGATGGTTTTCAGATAAGCACATTACATTTATTGTGCCCTTTATTCCTATTATTACATTGTGTTCTTTATTAGTATTACTTTTACATTATACTGTCCTAAGTTTACAATAGGGTTCACACTCCTGTGAGAATTCAATGGGAAGCAGCAGTACAGACAGATGAAGCTTCACTCAGCTGCCTGTCCCTTACCTCCTGCTGTGCAATGTGTTCCTAACAATCCATGGTACCAGTCCATGGCACCAGTGGACCCCTGCTGTAAGGAGTTTGCTAACTTCCAGCATCTGTGATGTCATATCTTTTGTCAAATTTGGAGAATTTCCACCATTATTTCTTTAAATTATTTTTCAGCCTTTTTTGTAAGTCTCCAGTAACACAGATGTTAGAGATTTTTGTTGTAGTTCATGGGCAGACATTGCATGTTGCAATTTTTTCCCCTCTTTTTGTAATGCTGGAGATGGATCCAAGGACCTCACAAAAGCTAGGCAAGGGCTACATCCCTAATCCTTTCATTTATCTTTCTAATAAGTCTACTTTTTTTCTTCTACAGCCTGGGTCATTTCTTCTCTCTTACCTCCTATTTTTTCCTATCTTCTCTCCATTGTGTTACTATGCACATTCCCTGATTTTTTTTCTAAAGTGAAAATTTATTTTAAAACAGTTTTAGAGTCACAGAAAAGAGGCAATTTGAGAAAGGTGAATCCTTATATATCTTGCATTCCATTTTCCTTACTGTTCAAACTTTATACTATTGTGGCAGAATTGTTAAACTAATAACATAATATCGACACATTATTAAATATAGTCCCTATTTCTGGCAGATCTCCTTTTTTGTTAACCTAATGGTTTCTTCCTGTTTTGTAAGTCTATCCATGATTTCACACTAATTGTCATCATGTATCCTCCAGGGTATAAGTGATGTGCTTTGTTTTTTAAGAGCATTAAGAGTTTATTTATTTGTCTTTTTGAGACAGGGTCTTATGCAGTTCAGGCTAGCCTTGAGCTCATTTTGTAGCCCAGGCTGGTCTGGAACTCACAACAATCCTCCTGCCTCGCCTCCCAGAGTGCTGGTACTACAGGCGTGCACCATCATGCCAGGCAAAAGCATTACGAGTTTAAAGGACATTGTAGACCAGCCTTCAATCTGGCATTGTTGGATGTTTCTGGCATAGCTAAAACAGGCGTTGTGCTTCTTTCTAGGTGTTCCCCCAGAGCCTTGTGTGCTCACAGGTGGGGTTTTTTGGAGGCTGTTAAATCTAGGGTGTGTGATACTGGGATTGAGTGTGTGGTATTAAATTAGTCCATTGATTTAGCATAGTTCTGGGCATGGTTAATGGGAAGGCCCGCCCTGGGTGAGTGACACCAATCAACGGACTTTTATCCTTGATGGAATATGAGGAAAAGAAAAAAGGCAGGTTTCCTACTCACTGCTTTCTGACTGCTTGCTGCATCATGACTACTCTGCCATGGGCTGTTTCTCCTCTGTGATGCCCCTTGGCCATGGGGCCCTGCCTTGGAGCCAGCTGACTATGGCCTGAAACCTCTATGAACTATGAGGTGAAATAAACCTATTCTGCTTTAACTTGTAGATGTTTCAAGTACTGTGTTGGAGAGAAGTAGTGATAGTACGCATCTTTGTTTTGTTCCTAACTTTAGACAGAAAGCTTTCAGTATTCCTAAAAGCTTTTATATTTATATTTTATATCTGAGCTTCCTCTGATTTTCTAATGTGAAGAATGACTGCAATAAGCTGCCTTCTTCGGACTGCTTTCACTGTGTTCCACTGGCTCTGGTGTACTGTACTGGCCTTGGCACTTGATTCCAGAAACTGCTTAATTTCTTCTGTGATCTTTTGGGTGTTTCAGGTTGTACTATTAAATTTCCAGATGTTTCTGAATTTCTATGGTTTCTTCTATGTTTGGTTTCTTAGTTTCAATGCATGACAGTATGACAGTGAACAATGGGTGATGTCAGTATTTACATTTAAAGAGGTTTTCTAGACTAGAAAGTGATCTATTTGGAGGAAGTTCTGTGGGCTGTAAAGAAGAATGTACGTTTTGGTGTAGTAGGGTAGAACAATCTTTAGACACCTATTCAGCCCATTTCTTCCAAAGTGTGGTTCAGCTTTGATATTTCTTTATTAAGCTTTTATTTAGGTGATCATCTCTTTGTGAAAGTGAGCTACTGAGGTCATCCAC
Source organism: Chinchilla lanigera (assembly GCF_000276665.1). Taxonomy (NCBI): domain Eukaryota; kingdom Metazoa; phylum Chordata; class Mammalia; order Rodentia; family Chinchillidae; genus Chinchilla; species Chinchilla lanigera. The sequence goes on along the minus strand of NW_004955422.1, from coordinate 23,762,427 downwards.
TATGATTGTGCTGGTGTTTATTTGACCTCTTATGCAAAGAAGTATTTGTTCCATGCAAATAGGTCCTCCAATTATGTATCTATAACTATCTATAGATATCTATCTATAGATAGATACAGATATATAGATATATAAATATATATTTAAATCTTTTTTTAAACAAGTGATGTTTCTGCCTTTTGGAATATTCCCCTAACTAGCACATAGGAACCTTGTCTCTTCTGATCAATTCTAGTTAAAGTTTATGGTGAGAGTAAAACTGCTACCTCCACTTGATCTATCCTTTGATTTTTAGTTTATGAATCTCATTTTGGATTAGATGGAGTTTCTTGAATGTAATATACTGTTGGACTGGGCAAGAATTTGTCTATAAGACCACAAACAAAAAGGCAACAAATGCAAGTTGGGTGTGGTGGCACACACCTGTAATCCCAACAATCTGACACGCTGAGACAGGAAGATTGTAAGTTCAAGCCAGGCTGGTCAAATAATGACTTAGCAAGTCCCTCTCTGAAAATAAAAAAAAAAAAATTTAATGTCTGGGGATGTAGTTCAGCACAAAGGCTCAAAATATTAGTCCATGGTTGGCTGACTCCAAAGCACATATGAGACATCAAAGCAACATGGCAGAGGAAAAGGTACTCAACCTATGGCAGCTGGGAAGAAGAGACAGAAGATAGGCACCAGGAACAAGAACAAAGCCATCCAAGTCACAACACAAGTATGACCTAACAGCATATTGAGCTGCTAAATTCATCAATGGGTGAATCCACTGATGAATATAGCACCCCTTGATCCAGTCAACTTCCAAACACATGAAAGTTTTGATATCTAAAGTGAAACAGAATCCCTATTTCTGCATGACACAGAAAACAAAAGCCCTAAGAGATTAAGTCAAGTCATATTGTCTGGCATTTGTTGATATTACTCTGATTCAAGAAGCAGCTATGCCCTTCTTTTTTTCACCTGAACAGATGAACAGATAAAGACAGTGTGGTTTACAGATATAATAGCTTATAATTAAGCCATAAAAAGAGGAAGTTGCACCATTCCCAACAACATAGAAGGACTTGGAGAACAGTATGCTAAGTGAAATGAGCCATGTCATGTGTAAAAAGAAAAATAGTACATGCTCTCACATATATAAGGAATCTAAAAAAAGTCATCCTCACAGAATTTGAGACAATAGTGATTTCCAAAAGCTGGAGAAGGGGTAGAAGGGAATGGGGAAAGACTGGTCAACAGGGAAATTTTCAATTAGACAGGAGGAGTAAATTCTAGAGTTCTACAGGACAACAGAGTGACTACAGTCAGTAATACTGTTCCAGGTCTCTGGGAGGTAGAGGCAGGAAGACTGCAAATTTGAGCCCAGCTGGCGAAATTTAGAAAGACCCTATTTTAAGTTTAAAAGCATATATAGAAAAGGGCTGGTGATGTACTTGAGTAGTCCCTGGATCCAATCCCCACTACTGCTCCAAAAAAAAAAAAAAATTATATGCTTCAAAATAAATAGGAGAGAGGGCTTCCAGGAAGATGGCCCGGTATAAACAGCAGCAAAGCAGCCTCTCCGAGATTTGAAATCAAGACATTGGAATATAACAACTTGGGGAAGAAAAGGATGGAGGTGGACCCTTGGAACCCAAGAAGGACCTGAAGGGAGAACTGGAGCCCACAGGTAAAGTGAAGAGACAGACCTGAATGCAGAGAAAGGTGGCAAGCTGTATTGTTTCCCTGACTCCTATCTCACAGCTTGAGAGAAGAGGCTCAAATCTACAGGGATACAGTTACGCCGGGTGACTGCAAAGACTGCCAAGGAGAAATTAACCAGTAGAATGAAGCATTGGATGGTGTGAGCTACAATACTTGGTGAGTGACTCAAGTACAAGCAACTGAACCTGGGACAGAGGGCAGCTGTGGTTTGGCTTCAACTCAGGGCTCCCAGTGACTGGGTGAGGCACAACCATAAGAGACATCCAAGGTCAGGAAGCTGAGATCAAGCTGGGAAAACACACCTAGTGTGCTGTAAACTGAGCAACTCAGGCCCCAACCTCACAACCAGAAGCCAGGGTCAACTTCTATGGAATTGAAAGCACCAGAATCAGCACCCTGCCCTACTCCTACTGCAGGCTTGCACAGATCATACAGCATGGATCTGGGCTCTATGTACCTTTATCTACCAGTGGCAGCAGAGACATGCCCTGAATTGGACATTACCACAAAAGTGTAGACCTCAAAAGATAACCACAGGCTTGAAATGAGAGGAATCTTTTCTTTTTTATTTTTTCCCGTGCTTTGCTTTTTTGCCCTTTTTTCATGTTTGTCTTTGTTTTTTCATGAGTGTAAACACTGGTTTTAGTTTTGTTTGTTTAGTTCTTATTTTTGCTGTTTTTTCTTCCTTTCCTTATTGTCTTCTTCACCAGTTTCCCAAAGTTTATGTAATCTTCTTTTGTCCTTTCACCTTGCTTCCAATCTTTTTATCTCCTTTCATTTTCCCTTATCCCTTTTAAATCTTCTCCCCTGAAGGTAAAATTAGTTTATTGGGAGGATATTTACTATGTACAATTTTCTGATTTGTTTTAGATTTTGTAAAATAATTACAAATCTTGTATCTGTGGTAAAAGGTGGCAAATAAACAGTTACCACACTTTCTCATTTTGTAGACTCGTCTTCATAGTACTGTTATTACTGATTATACTACTTTAGCCAAGAGGACACAGTTGTGCTAGGTTGTTCTTCCTTGCAATCCAATACCAAGATTTTCTGGGAGATCATAAACAGTTCCATAGTCTAGTACCAAAGAACGGGGTGCTAGACCAAATAGGCAACAACCTCTCATACTTCATAAACTAAAGAGGCAGGATCTTCAGAAAGACTCAAAAGCCAAAAGCCAGATATACCTAGAAGACATGTCTGAAAAGTAGTCATTTTCTGAGGAGGTCTTGATACTAGTAACAAAGCTACCTACCATAAGCAATTTACAAACATCAATACAGAAAACAAATTTTAAAAACAAGAAAACACAGAGGCAAGATGCAACCCCTGACCCAAGGCAAATCTAGGGGGCATTGAGGTGGAAGAAATCAAAAGCCATCCAGCTGAACTTTCTGAAATGGTAGCAGTGGAAGTAACAATACACATGAATGACTCTCTAAAAAAAAATATATCAGAAGTAATTTCACAGATAACTAAAGAGATGATGACCATAATGCAAGATATGTTTAATGAATCTAGAGTAGTTACAGCCAAAAAATAAAAAAAGGAAAGTGATGGAAACCATGAAGGCCCAACATAGGAAAGAACTGGATTCCATGAAACAAATGGAAACAGATATCCAGGGGATTTAAAATTCTATTCAAAGTACACGTATCAGAATCAACCAGTGTGAGGACAGAACATCAGACGTAGAAGACAGGTCTGCGGTTTGTAATCATCAAATGAAAGAATATTTAAAAATAGCAAAGAACTGTGAAAAATCAATTCAATAGTTGTTAGATGATGCAAAGAAAAATGATATAAGATTGACCAGACTCAATGAAAACTCAGAAGATAGTACAAAGGACATAAAAAACCTGTTTACAGAAGAAATGGTAGAAAACTTCCCAAGCATGGGAAAAGAATTTAACATACAGTAGGTGAGGCATTCAGAACTCCAATTAGCCATCATCAGAAAAACACTATATAAGGCATGCAATAGTTAAGATTCCAGAAATTCAACACAAGACTAGAATATTAAAAGCAGTTAGAGAAAACAAACAGATCACCTATAAAGGAAAGCCCATCAGAATCACAGCAGACTTCTCAACACAAATCCTTAATTCAAGGGAAGTTTGGAATACTTCAAGCCCTAAAAGAAAACAACCTCCAACCCAGACTGTTATACCTTGCAAAATTATCTTTTAAAATTTGATAATTAAGACATTTTCATGATTAAAGAACACCTGCAGAAATTCATGACCACAAAACCAATACTCCAAAAAGTTCTAAAGGATATTCTAGAAAAAAAACAATGCTGACAAAATTCCAGGAATCCAAACAGAATGAATCTATGAGGCAAGGCAAGCAATTAACAAAGGGGAAAGAAAGGGAACCAACAACAGGAAAATAATATGACAACGATAAGTCAATACATATCAGTGATAACTATCAATGTAAATGGTCTCAATTCACCAATAAAAAGAAACAGATTGGCAAAATAACTAGGAGTTTTGAGTATTTCACCTTGACAGCTAATCACCTTGATATGCCCATCACAAATTTATATACACAGCATATGAAATATCACAGTGTGTTCCATAACTTTGTAAAATTATTACCTGTCGTTTAAAACAAAGATTTTTCAAGTGTATTAAAAAAAATTAAACACATTTTCCTCTTAAAAACACAAGCCTAAAGTGTATGACAAAAAAGTATGCAAAACACACATATAAGATCGGAACATCAACTCAGTAATACAAAACCCAAAAAACTATAAATAAAACATGATCTAAAGATATGGTCAAATCTCCTGTATGATTTCTATTTTTTTGTATACGACACTGCATCTGGGAGTTTCACACTGAGGTATATCCCCAGTCTTCTGACATTGTACTTTATTTCTGTATTTTGACACAGGGTCTCACAAAATCAAGTTTTCCAGGTGGGCTTGAACTTGTAATCCTATTACCTCAGCCTCATACTGCTAGTGTGCTAGGTTTACAGGTATGCACCACAATACCTGACCACTAGAGATTGATTAATGGCTAAAAAAAAATACATTACGAGATTCAACACCATCAGTAAAGAAATGCAAACTAAAACAGAACAGAAGACAGTCAAAATGTTTACAAATAATAACTACTGAATGTTGGTGACCAAAGAGCAGTAAGAACTCACAATGTTTATGAGCAAGAAAAGAAGCACTGACTTCTGAAAAAGATTTGCCAGTTTCTGGTTTTACATATAAAGTGACCAGAAGACCTGCCAAGTCCACTCCTAGGTATTTATATTAAAAAAATGAAAACAGATGTTAACACAAGATTTGTATATGAAGATTCATAAGTTTATTTTTGATAGCCTCAAACTGTAAAAACCAACATTTATCAGCTGACAAAGGATAACAAATTGTGGTCAAATACACACAAAGGAATAATCAACATAAAAATATAAACTACTTTATACAAACTCATAAATGAGTCTCAAAAGTGGCATTCTAAGTGAAAGAAACAGACAAAAAGAGAATATAGTTTACAATTCCATCTGTATGAAATTTGAACAAATGCAAAATTATTGGAACAGAAAGGAGATCAGTGGGTAGCAGGAGAGGACTCACTGGAAAGTCTTCAAAGAATCTTTTCAGGGGTGACAGAAATATTCCAAATCTTGATTTTGATGATTGTAATCAAGGCTATATATTTCCTAAAACTTGCTGATTACAAGTATAACACTGAAAGGTGCTCAATTTTAATTTCAGTTAAACATACCTCGACAAAAGTGAACAATATTAAAACAGCAAAAAAGAAACAACAGAATTGTACTGTGGAGGAGTCATGTGCTCAGGTCTGCTCACCCACAGAGACGAGGTGGCTGTAGATCTCCAGCATCACCTCTTTGTACAGGGTCCTCTGGGCAGGGCCCATGTGCTGCCACTCCTCCTGGCTGAGCTCCACAGTCACGTCCTCCAATGACACTGACACCTGTAATACATATTTCTCATCAATCTGATGGTTCAGTATGAGAGACAGGAAAATATTTTGGGAAGCTGACTCTATGTTCACTGCTAGGAGATTAATATAAAACAATTAATTAATTAATATAAAACAATTCTGTTTTATATTTTGGGGAAACAACTCAAAGAAATATTATTTTGACACTCTAATTTACTTAATGTTATACATGTGCACTATCACTCAACATTCTGAAGTAGTTTAATGCCTTCTTTTATGAGGTAGAATTATTTCTAACAGAATTCCTGTATACATTTCCCATATACCACTGAGTTCTACTAAGTAGTCTGTAAAGCTCATACCCCAGCCCAGAGATCACTGCTGGGTTAACAAGGAATAATTACTTTACAGAAGTAGAGTGGGAAGGGCCCAACGAAGAATCAAAACCCAGGAATCATGAAGGATGGAACACAGCTAAAATTTGGCAACACAAAAAGCCAATGTCTTTATGGCAAAAAGTAAGAAGAAAAAACCCTAAAAAATGGTATAATGTATCTGACAGAGAAAAGCTACAAAAATATACTGGATAAGATATTCAAAAGATCTACACATTAATATGGGGAGCATGAGATAAACAATTCAATCAAAAAATATATACACCACAAAACACACACACGCACACACGCACACATACACACGCTCACACACATTGTAATTCCAGTTAAGCAGGAGGCTGAAGCAGGAGGATCACAACTTTGAAGCCAGCCTGGCCAACTTATCAAGCCTCTCTCTCCAAATGAAAATATAAAAGGCTGGGGTTGTAGCTCATTGGTACAGCATCCCTGGGTTCAATCCCAGTACCACAAAGGGAAAAAAAAAAAAAAGAATAATTGTTTTAAGACTTATTCTTTGAACTATCCTCTCTCATCTCAAACTCCTACAGATGGCCCAACTAAACAGATATAGTGTGTTCATGAATTGTAAGACCCAGTTTGATCAAAATGTTATTCTCCCCAAATTCATCTAAACTCTACAGTAGACTCAACAGATTCAGGACAGTCAAAATCAAAATCTCAGTGAGCTTTTTCAAAATACATAAGCTGATTTTTTAAAACTTTCTGTATAAAGAACCAAATGATTTATGCTACCTAGAACAATTTTAAATGACAAACACAGTTGAAAGACTCATGCTACCAGATTTCAAGACTTTCTATAAATATGGAACTCACCAAATCATCACCAGTGAATGGAATCCAAAACAGACCCATACATACACAGTTAATTAATGCCCATAGTAGTGCCGAGGTAATTCAGGGGAAAAAGTACACTGCTTTCCACAAATGGTGCTGACAGATGGGTGTCTAAGGCAGAAAGCACAAAAATGGCAAGGGTATGTTCATCTATTCCAACATTTAGAGAACTCCATCAGCAATAACTGAGGAGGTCCTCAGACTAAAATTCTAGACTGAACTGGAACATATTTGGTCTAGTATAAATCAGCAAGGTTTATACTAAAATAAAATGTAAAAGCTGATTAAAAACAGAACTACTGCTATAGCAGAGAGAATAAATCCTTTGAAAGTCTAAGAGAATACTACTGAAAAACTTGCGAAAGCTCATTTTAAAATATAAATAAAAATGAATGATTTTCTATGAAAATGCAGTGATGAAAAATCTACTTAGAAAATACAAATCTAGTATAGGATTGATAACTGATTAATACACTGGTTCAGTCATCAAAATCTTCACATAAAAGTCTTTATGAGGTCCAAGTTCATACATAAATTTCACAAAATGTGTATACTGCACAACAAAATATTCTCATTTATTGAAAATTATTAGAAAAGAAGCATAAAATTGCTCACTTCTTTTATAAGAATATAAGCATGATAACAATACGACAGGGAAACAAGAAAGTATAGTGTATTCCAAATTGAGGCTACAGAAAATGAACCCCAAAGAATTAGCAACAAGCCTTAGCAAAGTATGTACGAAGCAATTTTGCACACTTATTAGCAAGTAGGGTCTATGCAGCAATTCAGAGTAATATTAGAAAATTCAGTATATTATTTATAATGTATAAAGAAACCAGCATAGCTTTCTCCAGTAGAGGCACAAAAACAATTCAGTATTTCAATGGACATTCATGGCCAACATGAAACCTAAGCAAACTGATAACCAGAAGGCACCTACTTTAACAGTACTTTCGATGTCGCGCTAACAACACACCTCAGAGATCATGGTAAAACTGTATTCTTCAAAATTGAGTTGATGTACTGTATTTCGAGTTCCTCTTTTTCCATTTAATGCAAGGACTCCTCTAAACTTCCTAAACCCCTGGAAGTGGGGCATAAAGAGAACTCACCTGAGTTGTGTTCATGTTCTGCAGCTCTCAGAAGAGATAAACAAATTGCAGGACCAGCCGGGACAGAAGCAGGACTGCTTCAGATCTGCCTGCCTCACAGCTCCTAGATACACTTTCTCAAATCTTACCAGCCTACAGCTAAAGGAACAGAGCCCTTCAGGCCTTGGGAGGGCCTGCAAAGGGTCGGGTACCGGAGGCATTAGCTGCCTCTATGCAACCCCCGTTCCCTTCTTCCGGCTTTTAGCTCCTGCCGCCAGCGGGCTGGCCCTCGGTCCCCAACCCAGACCCGAGCCCAACAAGGCCGGGAGGGAGACCCGCGGCCCTGCACGTCCCGAAGGCTTAGGCAGGACCCGCCGGGAGCTCGCGGGATGGGACACCTCCGCCCGCAGTCACCCACACGGAGGTGCAGAAAGACTCCAAGAGCGCTCCGCTCCCGCCCTCTCTAACGCTGGCCCACGACTTTCCGAACCAACCGGAAGGTCCGAACGACTTCGCAGGGCTGGAGACGCCGAAAGAAGCGCGCCCCACAGCTGCACATGCGCAGAAAAAGCCAGCGGAGCTACGCCCTGCGCTCTAAAAATCAGTGGGAGCCCAAACTACACTTCCCATGAGTCTCCACGGGCTGGGCGTTCTCATTGGGGGCCGGGGGGCGGAGTCTGCTGGCCGGGTTTCCAGTGGCTGAACACTGAATGAGGCCCCGCTCAGTGTAAAATAGCCTTAGACTGAGTACTGATGAAAATAACATTTTCTACGTAAACCTTTTGGAAATGGGGGAACCTGAATGTGGAATGAGAATACTAAAATATACATTGAGAATATTAAGAAAATTACTGTATTTCTGTGAAGTGAAAAAAATGAAGTCGTATGGGAACGTTGACTAGTTTCAAAATATTTGAAATATTTGTTTGCAAATATATAAATTTACTTTATACTTTTATAAATTTTCAACCTGGAACATGAACACAGTCACTCACCTAACCTGCAATCTCCAGAGCCTGGCATGGGAGTTCTAAGGCAGGTTGGTCCGGGTCCTGCAAGTGTACACAGAGCTGTACGTAGAAAAAACCGTTGGTTTTTATACGGTCAGATTGTTCTTGCTGAATTCTCACAACACATGGGGATTTCGACACATTTTAATGTTAAATATCTTGATTTCCTTGCTTATAATGTCACTGGCTCGTGCAGGTCCTCGCTTCAGGGACTATGGAAATTAAAACTGAGGCATTCGGCAGAACTTAGAGGAAAAAGCTATGGCTAAGTTATAAAGGATTTTGTCCAAAGCCACTTAGCCTACCCCTCGTGTGAAGGCTCCTACTTATAAACGAGGATAGGAGGATAGTCAAACGGGAAAAGATCTGAATCTCTGTTAGAATGTTTTGTGTTGCATTCTATCCATGAGAACTAAAATTATATGTGTGTGTATCTCTATCTTCTATCTATCTCTCTATAGTCCCTTTGTAGGGTACTCACCTATTTATTTTCTGTGGACTTCATGATCAAAGAGCAACCACCACAGATCTATTCAGGCCACACAAAAGATGACCACACTTCATGATATAGGAGGTAAGGTGTGGCAAAGCTGTCTTGGAAAATAAGCAGGACCTGTCAGTTACAAGATCCCAGGAAGGCAACAAATAATTCCCAGGACACTACATATAGAACTTCTCATGGTTCCCACAAGAGTGGGATGCATATAGAGATACAGGCACCACAAGGACCCTGCTATTGGGACTCCTCCCAGTATTGGGCCTCCTCACTCTTCTAAATGCAGAGTACACTTTTATTTTCATTTTTATCCTTTCCTCTCTTTGTTTAGCCCAAGTTCACCCTGCAGAGTCAGTTTTTCACCTTACCCCTTCACCTCTTATTTTTCAAATAAATTTTTGGTGCCATTTTTTGGCTTGTCTCATCTAATCCTTTGTTTGAGGCAAGAAGGACCTGGAATAAGTTTAAATAGTGAGCCATTTCTAAAGGAACAACCTAACAACAATCAGAAATACACAGGGAGTATTTTTTTAAAGGTTCATCCGGATCGCATTGGAGAAACATTTATTTCATTGATACGCATGGACTGCTTCTGAGTACACAGTGGGTATACATACATCAATCAACTTGGCCCTATCCAAAATATTCTATCCTTCTTGGTCTAATAGCCTAAGAATATATCTTCATATATGTCATATATTTTCTGTGTATGTGCAAGGTAAACCGGTACTGAGCAAGACCTTGAGTTCATGTTTTGTTTTACAGTTTAAAACTACAACTTTCCCATTGGGAATAGGTGGGATTATTTTATTCCTACTGTGGAGCCACTCACAGTGGTTGCACAGAGCATTCCAGAGGAGAGTCAGCCTCCCCTTTCAGGCGTGATATTAGGATCACTTTTTAGGAGAGAGAGACAGAGACAGAGACACCAACCCCAAGCTTCATACAGTTTTAGACAGGGCTTTTTCAGAGGCAGCTGAATCTAGAGTTTGTGATTGTGTAGTGCAATGCTGAGATTAAGGGTGAGATTGCTAGATCAGTACACTGACTGGATTGGCACTGCCCTAATTCCAGCAGTCTGGATAAAATAAAAGGGACCCAAAAAAGGCTCATTTCCCCTTTTTACTCTAGCTGCTTTTGCCATCTGCCTCTGCCCCACCCACCATGAACTGTTGCCACTCTGCCATGTGTCACCCTTCCTGGGAGCCAGCAGATTATGGACTGAAACCTCTACAGACTGTAAGATAAATAAACCTTTCCTTCCTTAACTTTGGGTGTTGGGTATTTTGTCACAGTAATGACAGAAAAATAACTTAGACAACTTCTGCACAGAAAAGAAATAATAGAGTGAGGATTAGAAGAAAATATTTGCAACCATGCCCGTGAAGAGGTGTGAGGAAACAAAATATGTAAAGATCTCAGACAACTCAGTAGCAAGAAAATTCAATTTAAAAATTGGCAAAGTACATGGCAGTACTGGAAACTGAATCTAGGTCCTTCACACTGGCCACATCTCCAGGCCTTTTTATTTTTTATTTTGAAACAGAGTCTCACTAAATCACTAAGTTGCCAGGCTTGGATCATACTTGCCATCCTCCTGCCTCAGCCTCCCAGACTTGGGGAGTTATGCACTAGCACACATGAATCTCAGTTCCAAGAAGGTACTAATAAAATTTACAGAATATGTGAAATAAATATATTCAAAGAATATCATGTTTAAGGTAAGGTCTCTCCAATAAACTGTGGAACCTGAAGAGATTATACTTGATCTTTTCACAAGAACCCATCCTAATGTAAAGTTCAATTGAGCCAGGTGTGGTGGCACACGCTTGTAATCCCAGCATTCGGGAGGCTGAGGTAGGAGGATCGTTGTGAGTTGAGACCAGCCTGGGCTACAAAGTGAGCTCAAGGCCAGCCTGAACTGCATAGCGAGACCCTGTCTCAAAAGCACAAGTAAATAGATAAATAAATAAAGTTCAATTGAATTAAAGATAAACAATGCATCTATTTGGTTCAGATTCAAGAGTATTTTGTGGTGAAGTAAGACATGGAGTCTTATGATATAATGTAAAGACATAAAGTTGCCATGCCAGGAAAAAATCATCAGAAAGACTAATAATTATTAAATTATAAAAAGATAGTGGGGTACAACCTCCTACTTGCTTTCCGCAGCAGCTCTACCTTTGATATTCCCAACAGTGCAAGGAGGTTTTCTTTTCTCCATATCTTCACCAACAGCTATTATTTTCTGTTTGTTTTTTTTTTAAATTAAAAGTCATCCTTAAGGATATTCCCAGAATGATGGTACACCCCTGTAATCTCAGCACTTGGAAGGTTAAGGCAGGAGGATCTTTGGGAGTTCAAGGCCAGCCTGGACTACATAGAGAGTTCAAGCCCAGTCTGAACTGCATAGTGAGACCCTGTCTCAAAAACAAAAAACAAAAAAAGAGCCATCCTAATGGATATGAAGTGTTAGCTTATTGTGGGTTTGATTGCATGTCTCTAACAACTAGTGATTATTCATGAGCATCTTTTCTTGAGCTTATCAGTTTTTTATGTATGTTCTTTAGAGAAATGTGTGTTTAAATTTGAGGGGGGTTGAGGCAGGGTCTCACTATGAAGTTCAGACTGATGTTGAACTCACTATTAGTCAAAGCTAAGGAATGTACAGCGATCCTCCTGCCTCCTGCTCCAAGTGCTGAGATTACAAGCATGTGCCACCATGCCTGGCTCGAATTGGGTTGTTTTGTTACTGAGTTTAAATAACATGTATATGTTGAAGCCCCAGCCCTCAATATGATTTCATTTGGAGCAAGGGTTTTTATGAGGTAATTAAGGTTGAATGAGGCTATAAAATGACCAAATGGAACACATGGTGGCACATACCTGTAATCCCAGCATTTGGGAGTAGGAGGCAGGTGAACTGCAAATTCCAGGCAAGCGTGGGCTACACAGGGAGTTCAAGGTCAGTTGGGCCCTGTCCCCAAACATCAAAACAGCAAGAAGAACAGACCTCAGAGAGCACGCTCCCTTTCTGTTCCTCTCTTCCCCTCTTTCCTGTTCCTTGTGTGTGCACAGAGGAAAGACCCCAAGAGGCCACAGTGAGAAGGCAACCTCTGCCAGCCAGGAAGAGTGCTCACCAGAAACTAACCCTGCTATGTTCAGACTAGGACAAAAGCTTCCAATACTGTAAGAGCATAAATTGCTGTTGCCACCCAGTATGTGACATTTTGTTATAATGACCTGAGCAGATTAATGGAACAGAAAAAAATTATGAGAAGTCCATAAATATGGGACTTCTGCTTTCTGAAACACACTGATAAGATGGGAAAAAAAGTCACAGTGAGAGAGAATACCTACAAATCACTTACTGAAAGGAATATTTTATAGCCTAGATATACATACACATATGAAATATATATACATATGTCAAACTCAGTAATAAAAGAAACAATATTTTTAAATGTTAGTGTATACCTTCCAGGGTCTGGGAGCCTTGGAAATATAAGTCCAGGCTGGCAATTTAGTAATTTAGCCAGACTCTTTCTCAAAATAAAAAAAAAGAAGGTCTGTGGATGTAGCCAGTGTGAAGGAGTTGAGTTCATTTTCCACTATGGGGGAAAAAAATTAACAGGCACTTCCCCCAGACAAAAGATGCTCATTATTAAATACTAGGGAAATACAAATTAAAACCAATAAAAAATAACAGTCCAAACCCAATACAAAACCTCAAATTAAAAGCTCAGTATTATTAAATGCAGCTGAAGATGCAGTTACACAGCAATTAGGAAACCCTCACTGCTGGTGGGAATGCATAATACATAGCCACTTTGAAAACCAGCTTGACAGTTTCTGATGATACTAAGTGTACAGTTGCTGTGAGACCCAGAACTTTCACTTACTCCTTGGTATCAACCCAAGATAATAAAGATATTTATCCACACTATAGGGATGAATGTTCACAGATGGAAATAATTCAAATAGTGAATGGATAAATAAGTTGTGGATGTTATGGTTGATACATTGTGTCAGCTCGTATACTTTGTATACATCCTGAGCGTGTGGAAGAGGAGGGCATGGAAATTATGTGAGAGCTACATGCCGCTTAGGTGGGTGTAGCCTGTTTACAATGTAAGGCAGGGAAAGAAGCTGCTTGCCGCCATTCCTCCCTTTTGCTCTGGCTGTTTGCTGTTCGGCTGCCATTCCCCCCTTTGCTCTTGTTGGTTTGCTACCTTCTGCCTCGGAGCCAGCCAAGTATGGACTGAAACCTCCACAAACTGTAAGCTAAATAAACCTTTCCTTCCTTCATTTTGGGCGTTGGGTATTTTGTCTCAGCAACGAGAAAAAAGTAACCAAGACAGTGGATTATCTATACAACAGATCTCTACTTATGAAAAGAAGAACAGTGTGCCGGGGGTGGTGGCACATGCCTGTAATCCCAGCACTCGGGAGGCTGCAGAGACCTTTCATGAAACATCACTGTGGGATCCTGTGAAGACAGGAAACTCAGCATAGCATGACCACTATTACATGATGCGCCCGAGACCACAGGGTGGAGAGCGAAGGCAGGCAGGGGGTTCTCAGGACAGTGGAGACAACAGGACCGCCCTCAGCCTAGCTACCTCATACCCCAGACCTTGCCCGAACATGCTCTGCACTGAGGTGCCCTTTCCTGGCCAGCCTGTCGCTGAGCCTATTTTTCTCAAAGCTGGTGCAAACATTAACCATCACAGACTTGGAGAAAGTAACATCACCAAATTCAGCTCATTGTGGGTGGGAAGATCAAGAACTGCTTTTGGGTATATAGACCTGCTCCTGCCTGGGTTTTTCGGCCTTGCCTCTGAACCTCTGCAGAAAGGTGTAAAGTCAGAAGGGTGTTCTCTTTTCAGGTAAGATTTCAGTTTCCAGAGTGCCCCTGCTTCCTACTTTACAGATCAATGCTGCAAAATGGCGTTCATCTTAGAAGGTGGAACTTGAGCCCAGGCAAGTAATTTTAGGACCACAAACTTGACCCTCTGGAGTTCATTGTATCAGTTGAAAACACATCCTGCCTGTATATGAGGACTAGGTTCCTGCCTGACCCAAGGGATCTGAAAAGATGCCACCAGAATTTCCAGAAAAAACTTGGCACATGTTAAAACCCCACTATATCCGGGTCGTGGTGGCACATGCCTGTATTCCCAGCACTTGGGAGGCTGAGGCAGGAGGATCACTGTGAGTTCGAGGCCAGCCTGAACTATGAGACCTTGTCTCAAAAAAAAAAAAAAAGAAAAAAGATGAAAATCCCATTATATCTCTGTGTATGTAAGGACAGGTCACTCAGGTCAGTGCTGTGAAGGTTAAATACTGGCTGTACTCTGTGTGATATTAGATAGCACCTGAGGCCGGAAACAAGTCACACCTGACCTCAAATCAGAGCTCCCTCACCCTGGCTTGTGACCTGAGCACACCAGTCCACCAATCTGAGCCTTGGCTGTTCCTATTGGTACAGACGGATAAACTGACCTCATAGAGTGGTGTCAGGTATGCAAGTCATCCAATGAAAGAACAAAGTGTTTTCTAAACATAACAGCAGTTGTGTTTTCCTTGGGGCTTAGTAACCTGCACTTGGCTGACCACTGGATGGGTGATGACATGTATAAGTTTCCAAACAAGGCCATGAGGTCATTATCAAAACCTTCCCGTGCATAAGACAACCCGGACTCTCATGAGGGTAGACGGGGTGCGCTTGGATCTCTCTGATCAGAGCGTGGGGTGGCGCGATGACCCAGGCCCATCAGGCCGCATGGCCGCCCCCGTAAAGCAGCTCTCTCTTCCTTGCCAATCTCCTGCCGCCAGGGATGAGCCGCACCTACAGGGACCGCGGGCCAAAACTGTGTCCACCTGCGCTGAGCTCCGCCCCAGGGGCCCGCGGTGGGGGGGCCCTGAACTTCCCGCGCCCGTCCGGCCACAGCCTCGCTCCTCTCTGGAAGCTGCCAGGCGGCAAGGAAACCGCTCCCGAGCCCGGGCCCGGACCCACTCTGGGGCTGGCACCCACGTCCCGCAGAGCCCAGGGCCGGAAGCCGGAGGGCAGAGGCCGTTTGCGAACGCGGCTACCCTGCGCCGCCCCACGCTGGCCCGCGCCCGGGCTTCCCAGAAGCCCCGCACCCCTGGCAGGCGGGGCAGGGCTGGAGAGACCCTGGCTCTCGCCTGCGGTTCCCAGAGCCCCGACAGAGGTCACCCCTAACGGAGCTCACCCGCTGCTGCCCTTGACCTCTCCTGCTAAACACGGTGCGTGGCCACGCCCCCTTGCAAACGCAAAAGCTGCCAAAGACACCGGGAAACAATTTGGGACATTTGAATGTGAACTGGCAATTACAAATATTAAGGAAGAGTATTATGTAATTACTAATTGTTAAATGCAATTATAGCCGGGCATGGTGGCGCACGCCTGTAATCTCAGCACTTAGGAGGCTGAGGCAGGAGGATCGTCGGAGTTAGAGGCCAGCCTGGGCTACATAAGTGAGTTCAAAGCCAGCCTGAACTGCGTAGTGAGACCCTGTCTCAAAAAGACAAAAAAACCCGCAATTATATTAGAGAATATTTACCCTCCCATGAGCACCATATTGAAGCTTTTAGCATGGAATTTGTCTTTGTTAACTCACTTTACAAATTTTCCGACACATTTACAGTATTTACAAGTCAAATGTGATGAAAGGTTTTCTTAAACTTAAGGACCTGCCTTGCAGGGATGTTCATTTTACCATTTTAAACTTTTTTATGTGCTTGAAAATTCTACAATCCCAAAGAAATAAAAGATGTTCCCTCATTTGATGTGCCTCTTAAACTCAGAGCTGCCCCCCGCAAAAAATTATGACTATCTTTTGGTAAAGAGTTGTGAAATGTAAATAAAATACTTAAACATGGAGCACAATAGTAGTATAAAAGAAAAATATTTGTGATCAAAGGTTTATTTCTGGAAAAGGAGAAAACTGTCTCCTCAGTGATCCTTTTCAAAAATATATAAGATATGAAAATACAAGTAAAAAAGAAAGAAAATAGTTACAGAGCATGTTGCGCATCTCCCAGACCTCCCCCTACTTAATCAATACATGAGGATCTTTCCCCCACACACACACCAATTTAGGGACTTGGAGACATAATATTACAGGCCAGGGATATCCATCTTTTTCCTAATTCAGGCTATGAAGCACACATCTGATCAGTATTACTGATTTCTGTCATTTCTCTTTATGTAGTCCAGGCTGACCTCGAACTCTCAGGGATCTTCCTGCCTCAGCCTCCAAAGTGCTGGGATTACAGGCATGCACCACCACACCCAGCGCGTAATTTCTGCTAAAGCCTCAGATCCTGTTTGCTCCCGGAGGAGAAGCGCTGTCTAAGTGCACACGTGTAAAGCATCCTCCGCAGCATTTCCCCTTGGAACGCCGGGCACGAGGTCATCGCGGATCCAGCCGAGCTGGGCCGAGGACGCGCCCGGAAGCAGGACCTTGACCTCTGCCCCCCTGGCTCGGCATCTCCGCCGGACACAACGGATCCAGCTGCGGGTCGGAGAAGAGCGTTCAGACCCGCAGGCGCCAGCCAGCTAGGCGCTCGGTGCGGAGGCGGAGGAGGACGCCCGCTGTCCCCTCTCCGCGTCGCCTGCCCGCGCGCGTCCTCTGGCTGTGCCGGGGCGGGTCAGGAACGCTTCCCGCGGTTTGGTTTCAGGGACTTCCTGCGGCCCCACCCTCTGACGTTCCCCGCCGCGTCCCTGACGACGCCAGCAGACGGAGGTTGGTTCCAGCTTCGCGGACCATCTATTCCAAAAGGATGAAATTTCCGTGTTTCCGAAGGGGCCCCTGCGCCGCGTCCTGTGCGCTTCCTTCAGGAAGGGCAGAGCATGCTTTTTCCGTTCACGGTCGACTTCGCTCATTACAGTCAAATACTCTTTTTCATTAAATACAGTTTTCTATATTAGAATCTTTAAATTTGTAATTAAGAAGCTAAATATAACTAAAGTAAGCCATCATCCCAACATTTGTCCGTTTTGTGATGAGTTTGGCAATTTGATATTTTATACTTAAGTTCTTTATTGAGCAACGCTGTGAATAGACCTTGTTATTTTTTAAATGCCTTTTTTTGGTTTAAATATATTTTGGGGCTGGAGGTGTAGTTTTAGAATGCATAAGGCCCTGGGTGCAATTCTTGGAACCGCACACAACTATATTTATTTTATTTTCTGTAATTTATATAATATATACTTTATTTCATATATAGTATATCACTTTACATTAATATATCATTATGTATAATGTTTCTTTTAAAAATTTAAATACACACCCAATTTTATTAAAATATGGCCCTGTATATAATGAAAGCTTTTTCCTTCCCATTTTCCAAATTTAAAGAGTGTTCAACGATGAATTCTACACTTCATGCTAGAGCAAACAGTGCCTTTTTGAAAACATGTTTATTACTTATTTAAAATTTGTTTTAATATTTAAAATTGCATCCTGATCCAGTTGCCTGTCAGGGCAACATGAAGCTAAGTCGTTGTTTTCCTTAACTGAATTGTAGGCTATATCATTTATTTAATCAGTCCTTTGTGATGAATATTTAGTTTGTTTTCAGTTTTTAACTGGTATAAGTATTATGCAGCACATATCATTCTTTATGCACTTTGTGTGATTATTCAGCACAAGTGCCAAAACAATAAAGTTGCCCAATTAAAATGTGTATAGATCAAAAATGTTGATAGATGCTAGTATAAAGTCTGCAGGAAAGGGGCTGGGGATTTAGCTCAGCGGCAAAAGCGCCTGCCTGGCAAGCACAAGTTAGTGAGTTCGGTTCCCGGTACCGAAGAAAAACAACAACAACAAATAATAATAAAGTCTGCAAGAAGACTGTATCACTTTATTGCTGTTTTGGGGCATTTCAACACCAGAGAGCATGCGTTCTTGATGATCGAAGAAGTGCTTAAGGTTAAACACTAAACTGTACCCCTCACTCTTTCTTTGAAAAAAAAAATGCTTAAGGAATTACTGTTCATGTTCTAATAGAGAAAATGGTCTGTACATATACTCATTTAACATGTATGAAAACTTACTGTGTGAAAGGCCTCGTTTTGATGATGGAATAAATACCAAAACTTCACTTGTGTCCCACACTCTAATATCCTGTTCCTTAGCATTTACATCCTCCTATGTGCCATTCGTAGAAGTCCATCTGTATAATTCTCCTCCAGAGGCTCTAATGTTCTAATTATTGTATATTCTTTCTTTCCCCAGACTTATCTGTCAACTAATTGAGCATTTGTCATGAAATAGTATGAGGCACATCTGTATCCACACAAAGTGAACAACCAAATATGTCTCCCAGAACTCTACCTCTAGCAGGATTTATGTTTACCACAGTGATTCCAGGGCCTCCACTGAGTGGAACCACAATACCATAGTCATTCACTTCTAGATGATACACCATACCTTGCATATGTATCTATAAACCAGGGTGCAGAAAGGCACAGTGGTGTACACATGTAACCCCTGTACTCTGGGAGGCTGAACCAGGAAGAACACAAATTTGAGCCCAGTCTGGGCAACTTAGTGACTTAATTAGACCCTGACTCAAAACAAAAATAGAAAACGGCTGAGGAGGTAGCTCAGTGTAATGCCCTGGGTTCCATTCCCAGTACAGGGGGGAAATAATTCTGGGTGCTTTCACTCCTCTCTGTTGAGTGCTTACAGTGGTCTCCCCATAGGACCATAAGATATGCTCAGGGTCATGTGCTGAGGCAGAAGGAATGTATACTCTGTGAGTGAGCCACTTGTTTAAATAGTTGTACTTGGATCCTATTTTTTTCTGGTCTACTATTTACCATTTCATTTAACAAAAGGGATAGCTTTGTGCACATCCAGTATTTTGATTCAGTGTGATGACAAAAATTCATGATGGGGCTGGGGATTTAGCTCAGTGGCACAGCGCCTGCCTGGCAAGCATGAGGTCATGAGTTCGATTCCCAGTACAGGAAAAAAAAAATTCATGATGGATATTTTTGTTCGCATAATCACTGGCAACCCATGTTAAGGAGTTAAATTTCCATCGGTTATCAGTAGCAAACCAGAAACTACTATTCAAATGGAGGATATTACATGAGGTGAAGGCATACCTTCTCCAAATCCCTAGAACTCTTCAGCTGTGGGTCTTCTACCTCACGAACATGGTATGTCTCCATTTACACAGGTCTTTTCTTTTTTTAACCAGTATTTTATATTTTATTAGTCATAGTGAGAAGATTCCTCGGCTTTACTCCTGATCTTAAAGGAAAAATCAAGAGACTTTTGCCATTAAACGCGTTGTTCACTTTAGTTATTTTGTAATTCCTCTTTATCAGGCTGAGAAAATTCCCTTCTGTTGCAAGTTTGTTGAGAGTTATGGTCATGAATCGCTGTTGGCCTTGGTTACAGGCCTCTTCTGCATCAACAGATACAACTGGTTTTTTGCTGTTGTTTCCTTAGGCTATCAACTGCAGATGGCATTGGTTGATTTTCAAGTATTGAAATTGTCTTGCATTTGCAGAACATATTTATGGATATGGTTTACTTGTATTTTGTTGAGAACTTCCTAAGAAAAACTTTTTTTGTGTTGTCCTTGTTGGACTTTGATATCAGGACCATGCTGGATCTTGTGAAATGAACTGGGGAGTGTACCCTCCACATTAGTGTTCTGGAAGAGTTTGTGTTAAGTTTATGTTATTTGACCTTTAAATGTTTGGTAGACTTCACCAGGGAAGACACCTGAGCCTGGAGGTTTCCTTTGCCAGCATATTTTTTATACAAATTCAGTTTCTTTAATATAGGCGTACGTAAGTTGCCCATTTCATCCTCGGTGAGTTTTGTTAGTTTGTAATCTTCAAAGAGCTGGACAATTTTGTCTAAATTGTTGAATTTCTGTATATAAGTCTGATCATATTATTCTCTTATTCTTTGGCTTCTATAGTGAAAACCACCCTTTCATCCCTGATGTTGGTTATTTGTACCTTTCTTTTATCCTTATTACCCCTGCTAGCTAGCTGATTATCAATTTTATTTACATATTGTTTAAAACCCATAACTTTTTATTTAATTTTCCATTTGCTTACCATGTTTTCCATTTTCTCTATTTCTGCTGCTTATAATTTCCATTCTTCTAGTTTTCCATTTATTTTGTACTTCTTTGTCTATTTCTTATGGCAGAAGCTTAGCTTGATGATCTGAGACTTTTCCTTTTGTAAGAGAAATATTGCTTGGAATTGCTCTACAAATACTGCTTCTAAAGCTGCACCTAAAAATGTTTGCTGTGTTTTTGCTTTCACTCAGGTTTTTTCTGAGGCATTTTTTATTTCCTTCCCTTGTATCTTTTATGGCTATTATGGATTGTGTTTAGATGTCCCCCCAAAACCTCATGCGGTCATTGGTGAGGCTTTTTCAAAGGTGGCTGGATCTAGAGTATGTGATGCTGGGACTGATTCATGGTGCAAAGCTAGAATGAAGGGCAGTAGGATTAAGGGTGTGAGTGTTACCCACCCTAAGTAACCTGGACAAGAGAAGGGATAGAAAGAGCTATGGTCATCCCTTGTTCCTTTGCTACCTTCTGCCTGCCACAAACAGTTTCTCCTCTGTGATGCCTGTCTGCCAGGCTACCCTGCCTTTGAGCCAGCTGATTATGGACTGAAACCTCTACAAACTGTGAACTGAATAAACATTTCCCCCCTTTAACTTTGAGTATTGGGTATTTTGTCTCAGCAGTGACAGAAAAGTAACTAAGACAATGACTGTCTGAGTTTCTATCAGTTACCAAGAGAGGAGATTTGAAGTCTCAGATTGTAATTGTGGATTAGTCTATTTCTCATTTTAGCTTTGTCTGATTTTGCTTCATCAGTTGTGAGGGCCTGGGAAACTTCTACTGGGCTTCCCTTCTGAGAATAGAAGGCTGACCAATAGGAAACAGAAAACCTTTTATAACATCAGCCTTGTTCCCGCAAGAGCCAAATAGAAAAGCCACACTTGACCACCTGATCAGTGTTCCTTGGGCTGACCTTTTGACCACCCCTGCAAGAGCAGGTGGCACTTACCTAAATTTGCCAGGGCAGCAGTGAAGGAACTGAGGTTCCATTCTGTGCCCCAAAATGGCAGGGCCCTGACTCCCCATGAGGGTGGTATTGGAGTGCTCAAGTGTTGAGCTGAGTCTCAGTCCCCACCTGGCATCAGATAAGGCAGAACAAGGCCGCGTTGGCTGCACCTAGGGTTCACTGCTCTGGCCTGTGTCACTCAAGGAGGCAGAGCAGGTGGTGGAAGGACAGAGAGGTGACACTCTGCTTGCTCCTTCCCCAATGTCAGTGACCCTCCACCACTACCCACAGTGACAAAGTGACAAAGTGGTGTGAGTCTGCCTTCTCCTGCTCTTCCCTCCTCTAGCTCCTTCTTGACAGTTGGCCTGCAGAGAGTCAATCCACAGCCCTATGCAGAGTCCCTGGGGGGGTGTGACTCAGTGCCCCACTTTGCCCACAAAGTGGACTGTGAGGAAAGGCTTGAACTTTCACCTCACCCATTGGCAACAGTGTAATGGAAGTCAGTGCCCCACTTTTTGCCAGGTTAAGTCCAGCAGAAAACTGAACAATCACACCCACCTGACCCTTGCTAAAAAAAGACAAATAGGAACCACAGTCTTATAATATAACATATGGAATAGATAGGATACAATTTAAAAAATACTTATCATATCAAGAATCAGGAAAATTGCAACCATAACGAAAAAAGACAATCAATAGACACCAAAACCAAGATTAGTCAGATATCAGATATTAGCATTATTGGATGCAGCAAAATGCAGTGGCATATGCTAATAATCCCAGCTACTCACGAGGATGGAGCAGGAAGGTCACAAGTTCATGCTTAGCTTGGGCAACTTAGAGAAATTCCTTCTCAAAATAAATGAATAAATATAAAAAATAAATAAGCAATTACAATCTTTGGAGTATAAATAAAAATTTTAAAATCTCATCCAAGTACAAATTAGAAAATTTGCCAGGGATGGTGGCATATGCCTGTAATCCCAGCATTCAAAAGGCTGAGGCAGGGGGCTGGGGATTTAGCTCAGCGGCAAAGCGTCTGCCTGGCAAGCGCAAGGTCGTGAGTTCGGTTCCCGGTACCGGAGAAAAACCAAAAAAAAACCAAAAAAAAAAAAAGGCTGAGGCAGAAGAATCTCCAGGAGTTTGAGGCCACCCTGAACTACATAGTAAGACCCTGTCTCAAATATATATAAATACATATGTATTTTATATATATAAATATTTTATTTATTTATTTATTTATATATATTTCACATGAAGTGGAAATTAGAGAATTGAAACATATAATAACCAAAATAAAATCTACTGAATTAACTAGGTAGTATAGTGGCCATAATAGAGAATAGAATCTGAACCTGAAGAATTAACCCAATTTAGGCAGAAGGAGGTGAGGAGACAAAAAAAGAAAAAAAGAATTTACCCAGTGTGAGCAAAAGGAGGAAAAAGACTCAAGAAAAAAAAAAAAAAACCAATGCTGTAATGTAAGTCAGTTCTTGGACAGCAAACCTCTGTCAATCCTTTTACATCCAACTGACCATGTTGTACCTGCAATCTGTCCTACTGTGTTTAGACCATTTACATTTGGGTAATTCTGTTATATTAGGGCTGGAGTCTCCATTTTACTGTGCGTTGTTTGTGTCCTTGTTATGGTTTCTGTCTGGATGTCCCCTCAAATCCTCATGCAGTCATGGGTGCAGGCTTGTAGAGTTTGTGATTGATTCATGGTCCAATGCTGCGATTATGGTTGTGAGTGCTACACCCGCCCTGAGGTGGGTAGCTTGCATACAATCTAAGGGAGGGAAAGAGGCTTGTTCTTCCTGCTGCCACTCCTCCCTTCTGCTCTTGTTGCTTTTTCCGTCTTCCACCACTATGAAGTGTTGCCCTCTGCCATGTGCCACTCTGCCTTGGAGCCAGCTGAGTATGGACTGAAACCTCCACAGACTGTGAGCTAAATAACCTTTCCTTCCTTAATTTTGGGCACCAGGTACTTTGTCTCTGCAATGAGAGAAAAATAACCAAGACAGTCCTTCATTTGTTTTTCCTATTTACCTTTTCTTACCTTTCTGTGGATCATTTGAACATTTCTTAGGAATCTACCTTGATTTTTTGATAGTGTTCTTTTGTATCATTTCTTATCATTTGCTCTAGTTATTAAAACAGACATGGAACTAACTTATCACAGTCTGCTAATATTGAAGCTTACCCAATTCTGGGTAAGTTTAAAAACCATACTGCCTTTTAGGTCCCTTTACTCTTTCTGCATTTAAAAATATAATCTTTGTTACATTTGCTCCTTTCACATTGAACAACACATTAGATGCACAATTTTTTGAGATAGGGTCTCACTATGTAGTTCATGCTGGTCTTGAACTCACTATGTAACCCAAATTGGCCTTGAACTTTTGGCAATACTACTGCATCAGCCGCCCTAATGCAGGGATTATAGGCATGCAGCACCATACCTACCTGTACAGCACAGTTTTTGCTTCAGTGATCAAATATGATTTGAGAAATTCATGAGAGCTTAAATGCTTGTTTATAATTACCCAAGTGTTCTTTCCTTTTCTGAATTTCCAAGCTTTTCTGTTTTGGAACATCTACTAGCTATATTTTATGAGTGAATTTGCTAGCGTAAAACTCTTAGTTTTTCATCTCATAGTGTCATGATTTGTTTTTTTGTTTTGGTATGTTTTGTGTTTTGAGACAGGATCTCACTATGTAGTCCAGGCTGGCCTTGAACTCACTATGTAGCACAGGCTTGAATTTGCAGTGATCCTTCTGCCTCAGTCTCTCAATCGCTAGGATGACAAATGTGTACCACCACACCCGCAATGACATGATTTTTTAATATTTTCATGGGTACAGAATTCAGTGCTTGAAAACTGCTTTTGTTTCTTCTGGCCAAGTTTCAGGTAACAGAGTTGTCACTTGATGTTCCCATTATGTGATTTTTCTGTTTGGTGCTTTCCAAAAAAAATTTTTTTGGGGGGTCCTTAGTTTTCAAAAATTGAGTTAGGATGTTTCTTTGCATAAATTTCTTAGGGCTTATCATGTACGGTGATGACAGGCTGGCCTTGAACTTGTAGCTCAGGCTGGCCTCAAACTCTCAGTGATTCTTGTGCTTCAGACTCCCAAGTGCTGGGATTATAGGCGTGCATCATGCCTGGCTAAAAATAATTCTTTTTAAGAATACAGTTAAAATGTTTTCTTCTGTTGAGTTGGATGGCATACATCTATAATTCCAGCACTCCGCAGGCTGAGGCAGGAGAATCCCTGGGAGTTTGAAGTCATCCTGGATGACATAAAGAGTTCAAAGTCTCTTGGACTACAGAACAAGGCCATGTCTCAAACATTGTTTTTCTTCCTCATACTACACTTGCATCACTTATATTTACATACACTTTTAAATACATTTTAACAGCTGAGCATGGTGGCACATGCCTATAAGCCTAGCATTCTGAAGGCTGAGGCTAGGCTGGGCTACATAAAGAGTTCAAGGCCAGTCTAAACCATTTATATAGCAAGACCCTGTCTCAAAAAACCAACCAAACAAAAAATCCCAACTTTAATAGACATGAATATATTTACTCCCAGCACAAGACTTTGCATGTGTGCATAATTCTTTTCATTCTATTAATTTTAGTCTTTTTAGGGTGGGAAATCCTTCTCTATTTCTCCTTTTGAATAGTGGTGCTTTTACTCCAAGTGCGCACACCCCAAAGTAGGCACATGACTCAGGCAGGGTCAAGCAGCACTGGCCCCAGACACACCTGGGAAAATAATTTTCTGTTAGTTGGGATTGAACCTAGGGTCTTCACTTTTGAGCTGCTTCCCCACCGCTCCACCCCTTTTTTGAGACTGGGTCTTCTTAGACTGGTAAATTGCCCAGAGTGGGCTCAAATTTTTAACCAGCTTTGGTAATCATTTTCTTATAGGGCATGCTGGTTAATGGGGTCTTGGCTTAACCCCAATCTCCTAACGGCTTAAATAGAAGAGACCAGTAGTGTGATTTTGGGGTCTTCCAGGAAAGGCAGAACAAATTCTTAATCTTAGGAATAAAGACAAAGAGCTCCACTGTACTGCCCGTATTTGTTTGGTTCTCAAACAAAGGAAGGGGATACTGAGGCAAGATGGGAACTGAGCAGGACTTTGGGAGGTCAGTTCAAAGACTTCTCCCAGCAGTACTCTGCCAATTAAGAGAACTGTTTGATCTCTGAGTGTGGCAGCTTTATTACTGTGGAATAGGGGTTGTCAGCAGCCATGTCCTCGTCTACCTCAGCTGTGGTGTTACCTTGACTTCAGAGCACTGTGCACGTGCTCTTTTGCAACACAGCCAGAGGTCCCTGTGCTCAGCAACTTAACCCTGTACAGCCTGGTCTCCTACAGCTGGTGTTCACAGGGGGCCTGAGGAATTTGTTCCAGAGCTGCATTTGCTTAGCAAAGTTTTTAATTAAGTTTCATGTGTGTTGAGGGGGCTTAATAAGGTGGGGTGCCTTTGTGTGTGTTCACATGGTAAAGGTGGGGGACATAAAAAGACTTCAGATGTTTCATGTACATGTAACAAATCTCATGACAAATGGAACCCCAGTTCCATAGTGTTGTGAAATTTTGGGGTACTGGAGTCTTCTGGAGGTGGTCTCTAGGTTCTTTCTGTCCTGAGGAAAGAATTGGTCAAGATAAGCACAAACAGTACCAAGGTTTTATTAAACATAGGAAAAGAAACAGGCTCTGCTGAGTAAGTTTGGTCCAGGTAAAAGTAGGAAAAGAAGTGCAGCCTACTGCATAAAGGTGGGTCACCATACAAGAGAGAAGACAGTCAGGTATGGTGTTGCATGACTATCATCCCAGCATGCAGGAGGCTGAGGCAGAAGATTGCTGCAAGTCAGAAGCCAGCCTGGGCTATCCAGTGAGTTCAGGGCCAGTTTGAGCTCCATAATGAGACCATGTCTCAAGAAAACAAACAGAAAGACCACAGTGGCAAAAACAAAGAGGAGGAGATAACAGTCATAAATATGTATGTGCCAAATATCAATATACCCAACTATGTAAAACAAACACTAATAGATATGAAAAATATAAGCACTGATACAATTATAATTGGGGACCTCTATATCCCACTGTCATGAATAGATCAACTACTCAAAAAATCAGCAAAGAAATATCAGAGCTGAACCAAACTTTTGGACAAATGGACTTTGTAGCTATTACAGATTATTCCACCCAAATACAGAATACAAATTCTCCTCAGCAGCACATGGAACTTTTTCCAAAATAGAACACATCCTAGCTCATAGAACATGAGTAAATGCAAAGAAATTGAAATTATCCCATACATATTATTAGATCATAGTGCAATGAAATTGGAAACCAATGGTAAAACAAACCATAAGAACTACATAAACATGAGAAAATAATGCCTTCCTGAACAACAAATGGATCACAATAAAATTAAAGAAGAAGTTATACAGTTTCTATAATTGAATGATAATGCCAATATGACATATTGGAACTTATGCAATGAGAGCAGTCCTACAAGGGAAATTTATGGTGGTGAATTCTCAGATCAGAAAAACAGAGCAAGCTCAAATAAATAACATAATGCTGAACCTCAAGCTTCTAGAAAAAGAAGAGCAAGTTAAACCAAAAGCACATATGAAGGAGGAAATTATAAATACCAAACCAGAAATTAAAGCAATTAAGACTAAGAAAACAATACAAAGAATCAACGAATCAAAGAGTTGGTTCTTTGTAAGATTAAATAAAATAAACAAACACTTAGCCAACCTTATTTTTTAAAAAAGGACCCAAGAATCAATGGATCAGTGGAACAACTCTAAGCACACTCAGCTACCTTACCTTTGACAAAGGGGTCAAATCCCTTCACCAGAAGAAAGCCAGCCTCTTTAAGAAACAGTGCTGGGAAAACTGACTTTCCACATGCCAAAAAGTGAACCTAGACTCGAATCTCTCACCATGCACTAACTAAAATCAATATGAATCAAAAGTTTAAATACTAAAACCAGAAACATTTAATCTGCTGGAAGATAGAATAGGTAAAACTCTCACAAAAATTAACAACTGGGATAACATCAAGTTAAAAAACCTTTTGCACAGCAAAAGAAACCACCAACAGAGTAAAGAGACAACCCACAGAATGGGAAAAAAATACCAGCTATTCCTCAGATAAAGGACTAATATCTAGAATAAAGAACTCAAAAAAAAAAAAAAAAAAAATCAGACATCCCAAACTTAAAGATCCAATCCGAAATGGGCATCTGAAATGAATAGACATTTCTCAGATGAAGTAGAAATGCCAAATATGTGAAAAATACTGAACATCACTTGTCATTCAAGAAATGTAAATTAGAACAACACTGAGATTCCATCTCACCCCAGAAAGAATGGCTATCATCAGGAAATCAACCAATAATGCTGGTGAGGCTATGGAGGGAAAGGAACCCTTCTCCATTGCTGTGGGAGTGTAAACTGGCACAACCACTATGGAAATCAGTATGGAGTTTCCCCAAAAAACTAAAACTAGGGATTTCATTTGACCAGGCTGTTCCCTTTCTAGGTATCTTCTCAAAGAGTTACAAGCATCATACCACAGAGATATATGCAAACTCATGTTTACAACAGCACAATTCATAATAGCTAAGTCTGGAAAGAGCCCATATGCCCATCAACAGATGAACAAAGAAAATGTAGTGTTTTTATTCAGTGGGGTATTACTTTGCCATAAAGAAAGTAAATGAGTCATTTGGAGGAAAATGGATGTACTGCAAGGCCATAATCTTAAGTGAAATAAATCAGACATTCAAGTGTAAGTATCATTGTTTCTCTTACGTGAGAAACCCAAAGCGTAAAAGAGGAGCATAATGGAGGATAGACCCTGAGAAGTAGGAAGAACATGTTCAAATGGGAAGGGGAAAATGAAGGGGAAAGGGGGAGGGGAAGGAAGGGAAATGGAAAAAAAGAATGGAAACAAAGATTTTGTAAAATGGGGAGTAGAAGAGAGTTGAAGGGAGGGGAGGGGAATGGGAGAAAAGAGAATTAAGATATATTATGTACAGGTACAAATTCTCTATGATGAATGTAATCAATGTGTATGACAAATATGTATGAATGAAATATAAAGTTAAAAAAATATAATGATCAACCGGAAAAAAAATTTAGTGTGATCTGTGGACTTAGTGGGACATTTGATTTGTTTTCTTGTTCGTAACAAGAAAGAGGCTGAGATGCACTGAGTAAGCATTTAGAAATTTTAGAAATCTGAGTGTAGTGGCACACTGTAATCCCAACACTTGGGAGGCTGAGGCAGGAGGATCACCACGAGTTTGAGGCCAGCCTGGGCTACACAGTCCAGGCCAGCCTGAACTACATAGCAAGACCTTGTCTTAAAAAAAAAAAAGTGACACTGAGTCATGCCTG
The DNA here is from genome assembly GCF_000276665.1 of Chinchilla lanigera. NCBI lineage: Eukaryota > Metazoa > Chordata > Mammalia > Rodentia > Chinchillidae > Chinchilla > Chinchilla lanigera. Next base: position 23,733,416 of record NW_004955422.1, on the reverse strand, counting down.
GGCCACATTGGAGCCATCTAGCCAGAGGTAGATCTTGTATCTGCTGTAGGAATGACAGAATGATCTGAGTAGTTTCTCTCAAAATCTCAGGAACATATATCCTTCAGATCAGAGACTTTACTTTTCCAAGTTATCTAAAGACCCTTTCAGCTTGATGTCACGGTGCATACCTGTAATCCCAATACTCAGGAAGCTGAGGCAGGGGATCAACATGAGTTTGAGACCAACCTAGCTATGATGAGTCCCAGAACAACCTGAACCACATAGGGAGACCCTGTCTCAAGAAAAAACAAAACACCCCAAAAAACAGATCCTCCATCTTCTCATCTCTTTTCCTTTAACAAGTTATTTTCTTGAACTGCATACTTTTAAATCTATTAATTCATGAAAATAATGCATGTTGACTATTTCTAAATTGAAATACTACCGCACACAGAGAAAGTGCCCCTTTAATCACTGCCAAGTAGCATATTTACTTTATGAACACTTAAAAGGTACCTACAGGACTGTTTTTAAGCATCTGTTTAAAAATTGTGCTAAATGATCCATACCACTGTATGTAACACCTGGGGAGGAATGTACACCACACCATGCCACGTTATCTGTGCCACTGCTCTGCTGGAACACACAGCTCCTGGAGATCCTTCACCCAGCAACAGTAAAAGAACTAAATAATGGAGTTTAAAATAAAAGAAGACTATTTGAAGATGAGGGGAAGAAGGAAGCGAGAGATGGCAGACAGCTACTCTGGATGAGCTGGGAGCATTCGAAAGGGAAATACTCCTGGATTCTTGCTGGCAGCTCCTTTTTATTGGGGTCTTTGTCCCACACAGGTTCCTGAAATCTGATTGGCTCCCTAGCTTGTCTTTCATTCTAACCTTGGATTTCTTCTGGACAGGACTTTTTCGTCCTTTGGGGGAGGGTAAGATTATGGGGGGTGGGTCTTCAGGACAGGTACTTTAGGGTTAAGGATTTTAAAAGGGGAGGTTTATGGATTTGTTTGTTTTGAGACAGAGTCTTGCTATGTAGCCCAGGCTGGGCTCAAACTCAGCAATCCTCCTGCCTCAGCCTCTGGAGTACTGGGATTACAGGTGTGCGTCACCACACCTGGCTCGCAATACTTTTGTTAATTACACTACCTAGGACCTTCCTGGTCCTGAGTTTCTTCTTCATTCTTTTTTTTTTTTTTCTGGTACCGGGAATCGAACTCACGACCTTTCACTTGCCAGGCAGGCACTGTGCCAGTAAGCTAAATTCCCAGCCCCTTTCATTCTTTTCCTTTGTCTAATACTAGTTTAGTCTGCAAAGGCAGAAGCTGCCTTAGGATTTTCTATTAATTCAGTAAAACTCAATTAGGCCTTTATTCTCTCTTTTCCCTAGCTATGGGGACCCCTGTCCCTACATGTACACTTTCTTTTTTCCACTAAAAATTGTATTTCACAAGAAGGACTATGTGTTTCTTTTGCCACAATAAGATCCATTGACTAACTGTCTCACCACTCCTTTAGCAGACTCTCTCAATTCTCTCTCTCTCTCTCTGTTTATTCTCTTCAAAGTCATGTCAGTATAGGCAGCTAAGTTAGGTAGAAATATTACAGGCACTCAGACAGAGCTAGGCCCCTGAAGGAAGTGCAGAAGATGAAAACACATTACAACTTGTGGTTGGAGGCGCATTCATTAAAGGCTAGGCCAGCAAAGATGAAGTGACTACACCTACTTACCTAGGGATAAACAATGATTGATATTCTAAATAGGGTAGTCACTATCTCCCTAGGGATAAACAGGAATGACTGATATTCTAAATGGCTTATTAATCACTTTGGTGTGTGACAAAGACCTTGACCCATCCCTCCCAGGAAGGGTCCCTGACCCCTCCCTTGGAGTTAAGGTCCTTGTTCTTTCCATGCCCACCTGCTATGGATCTTGCTTCCCCATTGGATCCCTATTACCTAGGCAAGTACCCTTGTAATCTTATTGATCAAAGTTTTGCCCTACCTTATGATTTCATACCCACCTCATGATTTTGCTCTATAAATCTTCCCCTGAGAAGTGGGTGTGAGGGCAACCCACTTCTGCATTCCCTTCTGCCTTAGACAGAAGCTATAGTTCCCTCAATAATTATTCCCTGTTCTTAACCTCATCTCTTAGAATTCATTCTTCAATCCTAGGGAACATGAACTAGGTGTACCAGACATCTAGTAAGTTGGGAGTTATAGTTCCCTTATATTATCTGGATTATTTGGAGGTCCTGTATCATCCCTATATCACTTAGACCGGCCCTAATTCTGAATTTTCTGGAGTCTGGTGGCAAAAGGAAATCGTGTAACATGAAGCACTTGGTAATTGTTTTGTTGCTTTCAGACGCAGTTTTGGATCAGAGAAATAGGTTCTAGATCATGGAATGTTTGGTGAATGGATGGCCTCATTCATGGAGCTCAAAGTCCTAAAGATACTTCCTGGCCCAAACCATAGGGTAGGGAGGACTTCAGGCCACAAACGGCATTTAAGAAAAACATCTCCACCCAGAATGTAATGACAACAGCAAGGATTTCCTCGGGCTGCCTTGAAATGCTAGAAAGACAAAAGGTGCAGAAAGTATTTAAAGAACACCTGTGTGTTCTAGGAGGTGGACAGTGGGAAAGCAGCAAGGACAAAGTTCCCTCAGCTTGCACATGGCTACTCTGTCACTTACTCACCTAGGTGACCCATGAAGGTACTGTGCAGACATGATTAATCTTGGCTGACACTGCATGACACATTCACTGTCCATCACATGCATGGGCCTCACCATCCAGCCAGACTTTACAGGCAAAAGAGATTTTTCTCAAGAGAAAAGAATTCTGCATCAAGACTGTGACTGTAACATTGGAACCCTGCCAGGGTTGTCAGCCATGGATTTGATATCTTACAATATTTTTGTCACACTAATCAGCAGGACATTGATTGGCTGTATGTAACTACTAAAAAACAAATGGGGAAAGTGAAAGGGGGAACCCAAGGGTTTGAATTCCAGGTAATAACCACATAAAGCACCTGAACATAGTCAGCTGCACAAGCCTGCAAACCAGGCAACCCAGAAGACTGAAGCAGGTTTGTAAATTTGAGCTCAGCCGTGTGCCACCATGCCCAGCTAAAGAATGTTTTTAGATAATGCTGTGGTTTGGAATTTCAGGTTAGTATTTTGAAGGTCTCTTAAAATTACAAAACCTTCAACTGTCTTATAATTTAAGCATGTGAAGGGTCATCTGCTTTGACAGGTCTGAAACTATTTTTTTGTGTGGTGCTGGGATCAAACTCAGGGCCTCACATATGCTAGGTATGTGCCGTCCTACTGTGCTACATCCTCAGCCCTTTTTACTTTTGTAAGGCCCAACTTGTTTCTACTCCTCACTGTCTTCACAGTGGATTATAGCTCAAATAATATGGCACCAGCCCATCAACTGCATTTTTTCATGTGACTGGAAACAAACCTACAAAAGCACAGGTTTTACACTTCTATACACACATGTACGCACACACTGGCTTAGCCTGCAGGATAGTTTTTAAAAACTAAAACTAACTATATTTTCTTGCAGAGCCTGGTGGCACACACCTATAATCTCAGCACTTGGAGGCTGAGGCAGGAGGATTGCCATGTGAGTTTAAGGCCATACTGAGACCATCTCAAAACCAACAAACAAAAAATAAAAATGCTTTCTGCAAAAGGTTAAATTAACACCCATAATTCACACAGAACTTGAGCATACTTCTCCCCCAGTTTTTTACATAGGCAAACACTGTTTTTATTTTTATTTCCTGTATAACTATATGCCTAGCTATTTTGTTCCCTTCTGAGTTTATTTTTAAGACAGGGATGAGGTAGCCAAATCTAAATTTGACTCAGTGACTTCTGTCCTGCCCTCCCCTTGTGATTTCGTGCCCATCTTCCAAGGCCAGGGGAGTATTCCTGTGGCACAGCCTAATCTCCTGTGGACCTTGAACACATCTATTACCAAATATCTGAGATCTGTTAATCACAACTGTTAAATTTAGTTTTGCTAACACTGAGTAGTAGCATGGGGTTTGCTGTAAGAGCATGTAGAATGTCATCAGAAACTTGACAGAACAAAACCAAAACAGCCCTGGCCATCCACCTGTATCTGGTCTGTCTTCAGGCTGCAAAGGTGTCCCTTACAATGTGATCTTCATCAAGTATCTAGATATCCTGGGTCAAAGGAAGGGATCTCCCATTCTAAAATCTTTTTTTGTTTGTTTTTGTTTTTTTCCGGTACCGGGAATCGAACTCACAACCTTGCGCTTGCCAGGCAGGCACTGTGCCGCTGAGCTAAATCCCCAGCCCCATCTAAGATCTAAATCTATGAATCTATGTATGTTGACTTTTCTAGCAAGTAAACTGTCCTGGACAGCTCATCACATCTTGTTAGATACAAGAGCTGGGGAAGTTCTGGCATTCTAGTTCACAGAAGATGACTACAGTTAACTATAACTAATTGTACATTTCAAAATACGGTAGCTATGATTTTAAAATGGTGTCACAACAAAGAAATGATAAATATTTGAGGCAACGGATATCCTTACTGGCTGGATTCAATCACTGTACAATGTAGTGTGCTAAAACATATTGCAAACCCATATATAATTAAATCAATTAAAAATAAAACTATGAAACAGAGTTGGGCTAAGCTGCATGCAATGGACAGCTGACATGAAATATTTTTTGGTTGATCTCAGATTCTTGTGTATGCTGGCCTTGAGGACATAGGCTGAAGTGATCCTTCTGCCTCAGCCTCCCAAGTAGCTGGGACTATAGATGTGCGCCACTACACACAGCTTAACTTGAAAAAGTCAAATCAACCCACATGTTTTATTATTACCCTAATGTATCACTGCCATAGAGTTATGTCTTTACAGAGTACAATTATATCTTTTGTACGTATACAAAGTCAATGCATTATAAACAGAAGTCACACTCCATATAATGAACTAATTATTTATTTTAAACTAAAATTTATTGTAATAGGTAAAGACTTATATTCTTTTAAAAAATGAAAATTAAAAGTCTTAGAATTAAGCAATAAATTTTCAATATCATACAGCTGTTTATATAACAGTAAAGCAGTGATAACCTTTTACCCTTGTAAAAATGTCACAGAATTCAAATTAGAAATTGAATCCTCAATGATTCAAGTGTTTTGTCTTACACAATAAGGGTTTGGTCAGTGTTCAGGTAAAATTCTTCTGGACATGCTGTCCTCAGTCCTCGGCCACCTTAGTCCATTGGGTCACACAGTAGGATAGCTGGCTGCGGTGGCAATGCCACAGTGGTTGTTCCTGTTTCTGGCTATTTTTACATAACCTTCTGCACCCCATTCTGTACCCCAGCTGAAATAGGAGGTTTTCCATTTTATTAAAAAAAGAGAGAGAGAGAAAGAAATATTAGTTTCATTAATAGCTAATACATAAAAAACAGTGCTTATCACATATCATGTACTACTCTTTTTTTTTTTTTTGGTACTGGGAATCAAACTCACGACCTTGTGCTTGCCAGGTAGGCACTGTGCCACTGAGCTATGTCCCTGGCCCTTTCATGTACTATACTAAGTTCTATCACAATCTAAATACACAAAATATAATTGTATTCATTCCTGTGAGTCCTTTAGAAGATAATATACTCAGGCAGAACTGGGATTCCTGTAAAATCTGTCCACAGGTTATCTTAAATTACTCTTCAATTAGTTGAGAAAATTAATTCCAACAACTTCTGAGGCCTCTGAGAACTGAGAATAAAATGTAATGGCAAGCCAAGTGTGATGGCGCATGCTTATAATCAGCACTTAGGAGGCTCAGTGAGCTCAAGGCCTGTGTGGGCTACACAGTGGAGTTCAAGGCCAGCCTTAACCATATAGCAAGACCCTGTCTCAAAAAACAGAAGCAATGGAAGAGCATCAAATGACAACAGGAAGATGGCACATAGGCTGGCGGATGCATGGATTATCCTTCAGATTTGACCAAAGAATCAGCAGAGGCAGATACTTCTGCTTGCTTTACCTTGCTGAAATACTGGAGACAGGAAAAGGAAATCAGCCCTCAATCCTACATAAAAATCCTTTTTCTAAAGTCCTTGGAGCCAAATGTTTCAGAATTGAGAAAATTTTCAGAATTTAGAAACAGTGTTACAAATACGTATGAATAATCTCAACAAGCTTGGCACAGATTCTTATAATCGAACACGAATGGGGCTGTGCTCACTCTTAGTGAGAGAAAGCTTTGACGTTTCAAAACTGAGCGTCCCTGGACTTGTATCCAAACACTGATCACAAGCAAAAATTCTCATTTCAGTTTCAAATACCAGTGCAAAATTTAGGGTTTTATACCTATTCTTGATCAGCCAATAGTCACTCTCCTCTGACTCTGACCCTTCAGCACCATAGCCAACCAACAGCACACCATGATTCAGGTCCTTGCTGCTGCAGTCTGGATCGTAATAAATACCTGGGAACATAAAATCAGCATCGGGTGAGAGGTTCCAAATGACACATGGCAATCACCCATCCTGTCATTCACAACAGGAGGGACCCTCAACATTTATTCAAGGAAATGCCATAAGCAAATTCTATATAAGAACATAGTAATGGCTGATAAAGAGTCAACCTCTATTCACCAGAGATCAAATTATGAAATTAATGAGAAGGAAACCAAGAGATTGGGGGATGGTTAAAAAAAAAAAAAATGTACCAACTCCCTAAGATGAATGTAACCATTATGCAAACATGTACTAATAAAAATTAAAAATTGAAATCTATGAAATTCATTAAGTCCCAAGATAATTTCTACTAAGGAAACACAAATGTAAAACATGAGACCAATTGCTGATTGCTAAGGTGATTTAGGCATTCATCTCTAAGCCAAAATACCAGTAGTTCCCTTCTAACTTTAAGATGTCAGTCTAAAGAAATTGAGCGCCCCACACACCCTC
>NW_004955422.1:23719453-23726340 GCF_000276665.1 Chinchilla lanigera | reverse complement strand
CACACACACACAAACCTCCAAAACCCTGTATATAAACCACAGGCTTCTTTACAGTCCTAATTAAAATCTTTTAGAAAAAAGATAAAACAGAGAACAGTTAGGTAAATTAGGTTGCATCTACAGAACTAATAAGGAGTCATTTAAAAATACTCATGAAGGGTTTATAATCATGGGAAAAAGTTATGTAAAAGTGGAAACACTATACCGCTACAGGAAATGCAGACTCAAATCATATAGTGTCTTGGAAAGCATGATTCCAGAGTCAATTAGGGTGGTACTTTGTGATTCTGCCTAATTTCTGCAATAAAGAATGATAAATACCTACCATCTTTGTAGAACTGGAAGGACATAAGGCCTGCATCCATAGCAACAGATATGGGGCCAATTTCTGCCACTGCCTTGGTAAGGGCCTTCTCCCGCTGAGGGACATCCACAAATCCAGTGTCATTAGCTGCAGCAAGTTCTGGCTTGTATTTACAGCTTCCCTCCTTTTAAAGTTAAAGAGTAAGAGACATCATTACCATCATTTACCTCCTCCTAGGCGACCTGAATTTTAGAACTGAAACACTTGGCAATTTGCAGCTTATGCTTTTCAATTCAACCCCACTATAAATCATCTCAGGAAGTAGAATATCATTAGTTGATTAGAAACTCAAAAAATTAAACTGATGTTTCTTCAATGAGAAGCCTTTGCTTGACTTGTCCATAAGAGTTTTTTTTTACAACAGAGATATTTTTATTATATGTAGAACAGTTTGCATATTCTAAATGTTTATTTAATCAATGAACTGTTCAGAGGCTGTAACGAAGGAATGACAGTTCGGAGGTACAGATCCTGTGACCCACAATGAATTCTGAAAAGTGTGCCACTTTCCCAAAATAGCTGGAATGAAAACAAATTAAGGTGCTTCATGTTACCTTTCCTTCATATGGATAGGATTTCTCTGACTCCAGGCCTTTATTTTCCTTAACATACTCAAAGGCAAAATCCATCAGGCCGCCATTGCAGCCCTGATTGCCTTGAGCTCGAGAACAGTCCACAAGGTTCTGCTCACTCAGGGGAACCAGGAGACCAGTTTTCCGGAACATCTGTCCTTCTAGGGACCCAGTTGCACTAAAAGCCCAGCAAGAACCACACTGTCCCTGAAAAAGGAATAAAAAGGCTGACAGTTTACAAGGAAAGACTTGACAACAGTTTATATACAGTATCTAAATAGATATTCCTCATTTCACAACTTTGTTTAATATTAAGCAACCACCTGCATTTAAACTTACAACGCAGGACTGAGCAGTGGTGCGGTCTTACGGTGGCTTCTACAGTACAGTACTGTTACTTTTGCTCCTTGTGCAGTACAAGTACAGCACTGTAAGCTTTATGTTCTGTTATACCTTACCATACTGGATATAAGAGTTACACAAATAAAGCAAAGTAATCAAGTTGGAAGTTTCCTTTGACCATTCTTTGTTCTGAATATTTTTAATGTACACACTATATACAATTCCTCATTTAGCGACTAATGTGCAGGAGCTGAACTTGGTCATTAAACGAGGGGTATCTAGTCCTTTAAAAACTACAGCAGCTTGGCAAGATGACGCACACCTGCATACCTGTAATCTCAGCACTCAGGAGGCTGAGGCAAGAGGATGGCAGTGAGTTCAAGGCCAGCCTGTATTACACAATGAGACCCTGTCTCAAAAAAACAAAACAAAACAAAAAACACAGAGCAGGAAAAAAAAAACAAAAACAAAAAAACACCACAGAACAGGCTGCTGTGGAGCCAGGTTTCAGGGGGTTGCTGTTAAAACAGTAAAAAAAAAAAGTGAACTACTTGTCACCCCATAGTCTACCAGACTACCCCAGTTCCTTCTTGGATTTCCTAGGGGCTTTGGAAGGTCTGAATCGCTGTCATACCTGATTCTTCACAGGAGTCACATAGCCTTTCTCTCTCCAATCCACAGATTTTGGGAGGTGAAGAAGTAGAGGTTCCTGATATGTCTTCCCCTTCTTGTGCTTCTGGTGTTGAAAGCCATTCATCACCTGCCTGAATTCTTCATTGGTCTTCAGGGAAAGGTAAATTGAGAAGTTGAAAAGGCAAAGACACTACCTGGTAAAGCGGTGAGGAGTGCAGAGTTCAGCGACGGGCCCCACACTCACCATGTCCCCAAAGCGGTTCATGCCCATGGAGAAGCTGTGCTTTCCCTGGCTGTACTCCCCATTGTGCAGCTGAATCATTCGCATGTTCTTCTCCCACACCGCTCGCCTCCATCCTTCTTCATTCTACAAGTAAACATACATGCGATACAGGCTTCCTCGACAGAGCTGAAGAGAAACTGTAGGAGGCGGCTTTACACTCGTGGAGGTTGTGGCCCTGCGCTCTCCTGGCAGCTCTCAGGTGACTGCCTGGTATGAGCTGGCGGCCAGAAGCTACTCTGGCCATAAACTCCCCAAGGCAAGACCACACTCTGCAGCGCCCTTCGGAATGCAGAGACAGGATGTTACCAACCGTGCCGTACAATCTCCTGTGTGTGGACTTCCACTGGTCCCACTCTGCATCCAACGTCTGATCAAGTTTGGGAACAGCTGAGGCCAGTCCCAAGCAAAAGGCCGCCAGGACAAGTGACAGAGCCATGGTTCAAAAACCTAGAAAGAGAAACCAGCATTAACACAAAGTGTGTGAAAGGGCTGAAGAAAAACAGGCCAGGCATTCAGTAAAAACAAAAGGCAGGTATTTGATTCGGCTCCTGAAGCGGAAAACAAGTACTGACAAGCGCCACACAAATTGAGTTAAACTTCGCCGGAAGGGTGCAAGGATCATCTGAGCGGTGCTAAGCCTCAGGGTACTCATCGTTGGGAATCTCAGGCCAATAACCAGTAAACAAGGAAACGGAGGTCCAGATTATTCACCGGGCAGTACGAGTCACGCAGGTAAAGCTGAGGCCATCTGGCCCTAAGGAGGGGAGCAGGGCTCCCCAAGGGTTAGGAAGGATGCCACCTTCGTGACCAAAGTCCAGCAGGTGAGGTGTGCGCGAACCGAACCGTGAAACCTTTCCGGTCGCCTTCCCGGGAGCGCAGCCCGGGACGCTCCGAGACCCCACGCAGCGCTCGGGCACGGCCGGGGGTCGACGCCGGCCTCCGCGCCCACTGATGTTTTGGGGCGCGGGGGCGGTGGGTGCCTGGCCAGTCCCCGAGACGCAGCGGCCTGGGCGCTACGCGGCTCCGGAACCGGGGCTGGACGATCCACTGAACCCGGGACCCCTCCCCCACACGTCTCCCCGAGGCCCCTTCCCGCCGCCATCCTGCTTACGCCGGGCGCGGTGGGGGAGGGGGCTCACCTGGGAGGCCGCTGCGCAGGCGCACTCCGCAGAGACACAGCTGGGAGGTCGCGGAGCTCCCGGGATGCGGCCAACTCCGCCGACTCTGGCTTTAAAGCCCTAAGTCTGAGACCCGGCCGGCCCCGCCCCCGCAGGGCACGCCCCCGTCGCTACCTACGCTGCGATTGGCTGCTTCTGCTGCGGGGCCGAACCTGCGGGCTGGCGGACTCGGCCGCGTGACCCCGCTGGGTCATCGCCGACCCCGACCCCGGCCAGGGCGGGGCGCGGCGTCTGCCTGAGTGGGCCGCGGGGAGCGAGGAGGGGCGGGTCCTGGTCGCGGGTTTGCGGGTGTCGGGGCCTGGGCGCGCGGGGAGAGGGCTCGGGGGCTGGGGAGAGGTTGGGACCTGGGGTGGAGGTCCCGTGGCGACTGAGCGCGCGGCTTGAGTGCACTGAGCGACCCAGGCGAGCCCACTGTGGGTTCAGCCACGCACCCCCGCCCTGAGGACCTGTAGGTTTTAGCATCTCCTGCGGGGTCGTCACCGGTGCCCGTCAGTGTCTCCTGGTCAGTCCCCAGCAGAGGTGGAGCGGGCTGGACTATTCGGAAGATCGGGCAGACGTTGCTCCCTGCAACTTAGGGCTGGAGTTAAGAGGCTCCGGTGGGGGAAGATGATCCCGAGGTCACTGTCTGGACCCGGAGGGAAGGGACCTGGGCAGGGTCGCCGAGGCCGCTAGCGCTTGGCCACGCAGCCAGGCCCGGCTTCCCCGTTCCGGGGTTTCTTGCCCACCAGCATTTGTTTAGCGAAATAAATCCGTTTAATAAAGAAGAGCCGCGCGGTTGAGAAAGATGGAAACTGCTTTTACTTCTCACTCCCTACATTATGGATTATGTTTGTTCCCTAAATTCACTTTAATAATACTCACTTTATTTTAATAATATTTATAGAGTTGAGGTCACGCAGTTTGCGGAAATGATTTAGGTGGAGAACACGTCCATCCTATATAGAGATAAAGATTTAAGGAAATTAATTCCGAAAGGTTGCTGATTTTTAAAGTTATATAAGATGCGCGAGGTCCTGAGTTCAATCCCTAGCACCAAAATAAATAAATAATTCTACAAGAGCCACATTCATTGTAGGAAATATATTTTAGAAAATCAACATCGCTTTTTCCCCTCCCCCGTAAAAGTTTTTAGGTATTTGGTTTTAAGAAATGGCTTCACAGTGCGTATCAATTTGAAAATTCTTATTGAAAAATTAAATTGAACAGGACTTTTTTACCTCTCAAGTGGGTAACTAAAAAATTAAACTGATAACTTTTTTAGACGGAGGCACAAAGAAATGTTAAATATCAATTTATTTTTAAAATATTTATATCCATTGAAGAAGTAGAAGTTCTTCCTGCTCAAACACAGCCTGGAGCCTAAAGCTTACAATTGTATAGAGCATAGTTAATTATGGTGTTCGGCTTAGTAAGTGGGAGTGAATGAAGACCACCGTGAGAGAACAAGCTAGCCATAGATTCACAATGTGAATCAAGAGGAAGCAATCAAAGCTGGAGAGAAAAAGCTCTGTGTCTGGGACCCTCGGGTTTGCCCCTACTGGACTTGCTTCTCCCCCGGAAGCTGGAGGAGGAGGAAGTAGACATGCAGCACTTTTGCGATCTGTTTGGAGGAGTACATCTGGTTGGAAAAACAATTAGAAATAGGTCATGTTGTGTGATTAGTTTGGGGAGCGTACCGGCCGTTCTCTGGTTTGTCCAGGGTTCAGAGACAAAAGTAAGGAAGCTGTCAGCCACTGAGTAAGTCCTGATGTTCAGAGCTGGTCACCACGGAGGTCACACAGTTCTCTGCCGCTGTGGGTCGGAGTTCCAGTGCCTTCGATGTAGTTGGTCCACTGTGTTTGTTTACTGAGTGCATCACAAGCAATCTAAATTATTCTGACACGTGGGCTTTACAGCTACCCTTGGGCCACAACTCCCTAAGATTGCATAGGGTGGAAAAACCTGCTGCTGCATTAAGATCTCTGCCTTGAGCAATATCCTGGCAGCAGGCTGTGTGGCAGAAGCTGCTCCAAAGAATGGCATCCCCTTTGTTTCTCAGAATTGGAATGCGCCAGAGAAAACCTGGGTTCCTTTTATGTACCCAGAACCTAAAGTTAAACCAAGAAATAGCTAAATATAAGAGAATGACCACCAAGCAAGAGAGTGGAAGATATTATCCCAACTCGTAGTATCTATTTATATCTGTACACAATGGGCTAAATCATGCATTGCAAAAATGTAGCATGTTGGGTGTGGTGGCAACATGCCTATAATCCCAGCTACTCTGCAGACTGAAGCAGGAGGATCACAAATTTGAGGCTAGCATGGGCAATACAGTAAGTCCCAGCCTGAGATAAGAAGAGCTGCAGGGTGTTGTGGCACCCATCTGTAATCCCAGCCCTGGGGAGGCTGAGGCAGAAAGATCATTGGGAGGCCAGCCTGGACTACATAGTTCAAGTCCAGCCTGAATTACATTGTGAGATCCTGTCTCAAAAAAACAAACAAACAGAAATGCTGGGCGTGGTGATGCAGCCTGTAATCCCAGCACTCAGGAGGCTGAGGCAGGAGGATCATTGGGAGGCCAGCCTGGACTACATAGTTCAAGTCCAGCCTGAATTACATTGTGAGATCCTGTCTCAAAAAAACAAACAAACAGAAATGCTGGGCGTGGTGATGCAGCCTGTAATCCCAGCACTCAGGAGGCTGAGGCAGGAGGATGACCTCAAAGTCGAGGTCAGCCTAGACTACACAGTGCCTTCAAGGCCAGCCTAGACAAGAGCTTATGATGTAGCTCAGCACTCTCTGGGTTCAATCCCCAGTACTGACCAAAAAAAGTATTATTAGCTATTTTGTTCCACTCTCCCCCACAATAGAGGGGATTGAATCCAGAGCTTTGAGAATGAAAGGCAGGGGCTCTGTCTCTGAGATACGCCCCTGGCCTTTTTAATTTGTTTTGCTTTTGCTTTTTTGAGACAAGGTCTTACCATGTAATTCAGGCTGCACTCAAACTCATGGTGATCCTTCTGTCTCAGCTTCCCAAATGCTTAGATTATAAACACGTACTACCCTTCCCATCTCTAAACATTCCCTTTTTTTGAGCAATGTCTTGCTAAATTGCCTACGTTAGTTTTGAATTTGAGAACCGCTTGCTTCAGCCTAAGTAGCTGAGATTATAAGATTGTGTCACCATACTCCAATGCTTTTCCTATATTTTGATTCACACTTTGAAAAAAATTTTTGAGTTCATTAAGATCGGGTCTTATGTAGTCCAGGCTGGCCTCGAACTCTCAGAGATCCTCCTGACTCAGCTTCCTGAGTGCTGGGATTACAGGGGTGCACCACCATGCCCAGCTGAAAAAATAGTTTTGACTAGTCTTAATTATTACAATAATTACATTTTAGTCTGTTGACCAAGCCTTACCTGTGACTTTGATAAAAGGCCATGGGAGGGGCTGGGGATTTAGCTCAGCGGCAAAGCGCCTGCCTGGCAAGCGCAAGGTCGTGAGTTCGGTTCCCGGTACCGGAGAAAAACCAAA
>NW_004955422.1:23715729-23719353 GCF_000276665.1 Chinchilla lanigera | reverse complement strand
CCGGAGAAAAACCAAAAAAAAAAAAAAAAAAAAAAAAAAAGGCCATGGGAAAAACTTCCCAATTGCTATTTAATATGCGTATCTATAAAAATACATTCTCATGTACAGCTATATAGACTCATTTTGCTCACTAGTAATACAGGATGCAATTCTTTACCCAGTCTCTGGACATTGTATTTATTTATTTGTTAGTTTGTTTTTTGAGACAAGGACTCCATATGCAAGGACTGGCAAATTTAGTGATATTCAAGACACTGACGTCAGTTTACACCTTTCCCCAGTGTAACAACTCAAAAATTATTCTTAGGAAATATTATCCCCAAACCATCCATCTGCAGAAAGATTCATTACGACTAACAACCATACAGAAAACAGCATGTGTATGATTTGATGTTCATATGAAGCTACTTATGAAATAATTTACTTTTCTGAGTTGCTGTACCCTTACTTTCCCTGTGATGTTAAACTGTCAGGTAATTCCTCACATACACAAGTCAGATGACAAGAATTAAGCTCTCATGCCAGGCATGGTGTGCATGCCTGTGATCCCAGCACTCGGGAGGCTGAGGCAGTGAGCTGAAGGCCAGTCTGAACTACATATCGAGACCTTGTCTCAAAATTTTAAAAAGAATTAAGCTCTAGTGCTCCTTGTCTTCTTTTTTTGTCTTTTTGAGACAGGGTCTCTATATGCAACTCAGGCTGGCCTTGCTACCCCAAGATGGCCTCAAACTTGCTGTGATCCTCCTGCCTCAGCTTCCTGAGTGCTGGGATCACAGGCATGTGCCACCACACCACTTTCCTTGTCCTCTTGTAATGTAATTTGAACATTTACTTCCACAATGTACATGTGCCTTTCCTAATAGTTTTTCTGAGGCTCCCCTTTTCCATCATTAAACTGAAGCTGGGGTGATGGCACACACTTGTAATCACAGCATTTAGGAGGCTGAGTCAGGAGGATCATGAGTTTGAGGACAGCCTGAGCTATGCAGCAAATTCAAGGTCTTCCTGTGTTGAAGTTATCTACAGCAGTCTTGATTTTACAGCAAAAGAACCTAGAACATTACAGATGTATTTGAATGAAACTGTGGTGATGCGTTTGGTGCAGTAGGTAACAAGACAGCAGGCTATGTGAAATTTCAGCCCTTTTAAAACTATAATCTACAGATTATCAGCAGAATGCCAGAGGAACTCTCAAATCTGAAAAATAATCTTTTTTTTTTTCTTTTTTGGTTTTAGTTCTTGAGACAGGGTCTCATTATATAGTTCAGACAAGCCTCAAACTCACTGTAATCCTGAGTGCTGCCTCAGCCTTCTGAGTGCTGGAAATCGTCTTTTGAAGAAACAAGGAATATTGGTTTTCTATGGCCACTATAACAAACTTCTACAAATGTGGTGTCTTAACATGACAGGGTTTCCTTTTATAATTATGGAGGTCAGAAGTCTGAAGTCACCTTCACTGAGCTGGCGACGACACACTGGTGGCACTACTGCTCTCTCCCTGCAGAGGTTCCAGGAGAGAATCTGTGCTGTGCCTCATCCCCGGTCAGATGACATCACGCACTTCCTGACTGATTTATGGCCGAACCACTCTAATCTTGTGATCACTTTATCTTCTGTCTGTGTCACACCACACTCTGCCTCCCTCCTCAAAGGACAGCTCTGATTGCATTTGGGACTCACCCAGGTAATCCAGGATAATCTCTCCATCTCAAGATCTGTAATCATATTTGCAGGTCTGTGCTGTTTAATAGCTGTAGGTTCTAGGAATTAAGATCTGATATGTAAGCTGAGTGTGGTGGTGCACGCCTGTAATCCCAGCACCTGGGAGGCTGAGGCAGGAAGATTGCTGTGAATTCTAGGCCAGCCAGACTACATTAGTGAGACTCTGTCTCAAAAGAGAAAGAAAGAGAGAGAGAGAGAGAGAGAGAGAGAGAGAGAGAGAGAGAGAGAGAGAGAGATCTGACATCCTCTGGGATTCTATTCATCTTGTTACACATGGCATAAGTGACAGTTTCTTGCAAAGGCTGATGAGAGCTTGTGCTGACCTTAAACCCCAGGAGAACTTCCCACCTCTCACTTCTTTATTCTTTCTCATCTCATGAACCTGACTACATGCAACTTTTCCTGCCTCAGCTTTCCCTGGTGATGCTCAACCCAGTGTTTTGAGTACCAAGACCTCAACACAGCAGGGTTTACTTTGCCTGAGCGCTTTCTAGGGCCATTTGTCCCATGGACTCTGAATATAAAACCACCACTCACCTCCTTCTTCCCTGAGTTATTTCTGGTTTAGACTTTGAGTATCTCCCTATTACAGTAGGCCCCATGAATAAATTCTTCCTTTACTGATGTGGACACTTGCACTTTTCCCTTTTAATTCCCTGTGTCTTAGCTCTGCGCACTGGCAGTATCAGAGCCAGTGAGGTGTGTCTGAGGTGTGATTGTGGCTAATTGAAAACTTTTCCCAATTCCCCACGTCTTCTTATGGTCAGTGGTAAAGACAGAGAAGACCTTGTGCAAAGAGAGTTAGTTTGCACCTGCCAAGGGCGTCTCTTCTTGCAAATACCTGGCACTTTTGGAAATTAATGCTTCATTAGAAAAGATTTCCTGCCACTGTGTCCTGATGGTGATGCTAGGAATAGCTAAATAACACTTAGGCACCCGGTGGTCCTGAGCATTTTACACAAACTCCTCCACTTATCACGCATCACGATCACTGGCTGAGCTCCTCAAAGTCACAGGGCTGAGCCCCGTCACTGAGGTTCTGCCTCAGTGATTCCCTGGCTCAGAGTTCCAGAGTCTGCCTTTCTGATAGGTTTCCCAGGAACACAGAGGCTACAGGTTGGGAGTCTCGCTTTCAGCACCGAGGCTGGTCACATGGTGGGAGTGGAGAACTCAAGGGTGATACTGGGTGCCTTTCTAAAGTGAGGAAATAACTTCTATGCAGTCAGGACAGCAGGGCTTACACAGGGAAGCTGAGCTTTAGGACCTTTGCGCGCTACCTTTCCCCTACCTAACACTTGCTTGACAAACTCACCCCTGGGAGCCCCAGGGCACCAGAAGAGTGGAGTAGATCACGGAGGCCACAGCAAGCGACGTTCCGAGGCTCCACGGGCCAGTCTCTTGACTTTGATGCAGATGCCAGCTCACCTGGGGTCACGCTGAAGGAGGAACAGAGATGAGCCACTCGGAAGGTATGCCACCTGCCTGGGCTGGGGCTCTGCATCTTCCTGCCCCACCAGCATCTGGAGGTGCTTAGCCCATGTCTCCTGGGCGGATCCTCGCTCCAGCGTCTCCAGGAGACAAAAGCCCAGCACTGTCCCGAGGTCGGGTTCATTTTCAGGTCTTTAAGCCTAATCGGTGGAGTATCTAATTAGGCACTAGGGTTCAGTGATAATCTCGGGTACTAAAAAAGTGAGGTTCCCTTCCTTCACCAGTTCCAAAAACAAATGCATAAAATATTCTTTACAGATTTTTTTTAAAAAGATGTTTTAATGTTAAAAAAAAAAAAAGAACTAGAAGCATAATCAAGCACCTCAGATTGCCTGTCATCCCCTCAAAGACCAGGGAAGTCTCCCCATTCCAGGCTTTAAAAGTTTTGCTGACTTACTGGGTCCACTCTGATGG
>NW_004955422.1:23679756-23715629 GCF_000276665.1 Chinchilla lanigera | reverse complement strand
TTTTTTTTTTTCCCTTGTGTCTAGTGCCCTCATTTGACCTCCCTACCCCAGGGATTTTTGCCTTCCTGCCTTGGTTTCTCTGTCCTGAATCCAACCTATACCAGTGTAGAAGTGTTTTACACCAGTGGAAGGTGTTTCCCTATCTCTTAAAAAAAAAGTGCATTTCATATTCACGAGAACCTCTGCCCCGATGCTCACCGCCAACTCCGAGAGGAGGAATCAGATGATAGCCGAAGGTGTGGGTGTCCCCAGCTTCATGCCCCTCCCCGCTTCATGGTGCTCTAGTGAGACTTGGAACCCAGTTGTCTGCTTGAAGGTCTCCTTGGCCAGCACCGCGGGTTTGCTGTCCAGGGAACCAGGAACACATAACGTGGCCGTCCTAAGACTTGTGTGTCCCCTAACTCACCCACAGCTCTGCATATCACCCCCTCCCCACACCCACTCTCTCAGCCTTTAAATGTCCATGGGTGAAAAGAAAATGTCCATGTGCTCTGTGAGAAAGTTGCTGACATGTGCGGCTCAGTGACCCGGGGCCCAGGGATGGTTGCGCAGCTCCGTGGCTGTTATCCACAAGCACAGGAGAAGACACAAGCTAGGACAAGGAATTTTGCAGGTCCTGGAGACATCTGGAGGCACCAGAAAATTTACATCAGACACTTCAAGGTCTCTGCCCACTGAGATGCAAGATTGGCAGGAAACTTTAACCACAGATATTTATTGGAATCTTCCTGCCTTTTTCTCTCCATCCCTATAAAAGTGACACAATTCTCTTTGTTCGGGCCAGATGGTCTTTTTTTTTTTTGGTTTTTCTCCGGTACCGGGAACCGAACTCACGACCTTGCGCTTGCCAGGCAGGCGCTTTGCCGCTGAGCTAAATCCCCAGCCTCCGGGCCAGATGGTCTTATGGTCTTATTGCACTCTCTGCCACACCTAGGCACAATAAATTCCACACCATGTTGCCTTTACCCAAGCCTGGTGGTCTCTGCTGGTTTTTCTGCTTCCCCCTGTATGTTACAACCCCTTACTTCCAACTAGGAAGAGAGTGGGGTGGCTGTAGTGGTGTCCAAGAATACCCAGAATGATAAAATCATTTGTATCCCCCACACTGAAGATTTGGGCAGGATACTCAACAGGAAACAGAGCCTTTTTATAAGTACAGTGAGGAGTTGACACTTGAAAATGGGTGATATGATTTTTTTGCCCAATTGATGAACCAAGTGTTGCCCAATTGATGAACCAAGTGTTGGGACTTGTCCAAACTTTGTCTGAACTTTGCTTTAATCTTTTTTTCTTTTGGATTGTAGATGTAGTGAAAAATAGATGATTTATTCTTTCTCCCTATTTTGATGTAGATATAACAGAGAGTTGACAAATAAAAATATTTTGCTGGAAATACTAAATTTTGAGTTGGGTGTGGTGAAGTACACCTATGATCCCAGCACTCAAGAGATTGAGGCAGGAGGATTACTGTGAATCCAAGGCCAGCTGGGCTATATAATGAGCTCAAGACCAACCTGAACTACATAACAAGGCCCTGTCTCAAAAAAGCAAACAAACAACCAACCCCTAAATGTTGACAACCAAAATTACAGACTATTCCAAGCTGGTTTTGGTGCCATGTACCTACAATCCCAGCACTAGGGAAACTAAGGCAGGAGGATCATCGTGAATTCGAGGCTAACCTGGGCTACATAGTAAGTCCAAGGCCGGCCTGAACTACATAATGAGATCCTGTCTCAGAAAAAAAAACAAAATAAAACGAACAAACAAATAAACCCCTTAACTTTGACAACCAAAATTACAGACTGTTCTAAAGCTTCCATCTAAACATCTTTCTCCATGTGCAGAAGGGTCACATGTTTGAAGGAGGAGGCAAGGGTCTGGGCAGGGACCAGACTCACCCTTTTATTATAGTAGCCCACTCTGGGGAACTAACCTGGTTCTGTGAGAACTACATTAATCTCTTCTGAGGGCAGCATCCCATGATCTACTCATCTTCAGCTAGGTCCTGCCTCCTGAAGATCTACTGCCTCTCTCTACTACCCCGTCAGTAATGCCACCATGAGCCTTTGGGGCACAAATCACACCCACACTAGGGCGTGGTGTTTTCATGCAGGCATTCTAGCTCTCTGATGGAGAGGACTTATGTTTCTTGAGATTTTATTTATTTATTTATTTATTTATTGCAGTACTGAGGATCAATTGCAGGGAGTGCTGGGTTACATCCCCAGCCTGTTTTTTGGTTTTTTGTTTTGTTTTGTTTTTTGAGACAGGGTCTGCCTAAGTTGCCTGGGCTTGC
Source organism: Chinchilla lanigera (assembly GCF_000276665.1). Lineage (NCBI taxonomy): Eukaryota > Metazoa > Chordata > Mammalia > Rodentia > Chinchillidae > Chinchilla > Chinchilla lanigera. The sequence goes on along the minus strand of NW_004955422.1, from coordinate 23,713,330 downwards.
CTGGGACTTGAGATCCTCCTGCCTCAGCCTTCTGAGTAGCTGGAATTACAAGCATGCATCGTGACAGTTGCTTTGCTCCTTGAGAATTTATCAGAAAACATAGAAATACTGAATGACATTAAGGAAGTTCATGGTATTGCTCGTGGTCTCAAAAGACATTCCACCCAAGGCTACTGGGTGCCCTTTATCATAGATGGACTGATTCAGGTGTTCTTGTCCTAACCCGGAGGGCCACCCGCAGTCCCTTGGCTCTGCTCCAGCTCACTCTCCTGGGACCTGGTGTCTGGCCCCAGTTTCCAAAGGTTCCTATCACTGCACGTTGAACCACAGGCTCCTGCACAGTGAGTGCTGTGGTGCTTTCAGTAAGGGTGGATGTTGCCAACTCAGAGAGAGGATGTCATGGGGAAGTCCTGCAGCCTTTGAAATTTCAACCAATACCACCACCACTGAAGGTTAAAATGCTCATGCTCACAGAACCAGTACAGAAGCCATTCCCTCTCCACTGCTGAAGGTCATTGCAAACTTTTGAGGATCTTAACTGCCATAAAAAAACACAGCCTCTTCTGTTTTACCTTCAGTGTCATACTACGGACGTCTTTCTTTGTCCATGTGTGTCTGTGCACATCTTTCTTTGTCTGCTCCATCGTTAGAGCCCAGGCTTTCCTGGGAGGAAGGATTCAATTGTGCCGGAGAGTTCTGGCATGTTTTTCTTGGTAGCCTGCCCTGCAGATTTCCCCCTGGCCTGGCCAGCCTGCAATTGCATAAGGTGATTCTTTGCAATAAATCTCATAATATGTATCTCCCACACGGGTCTGCCACTCTGTTGGACACAATGGAGATGTGTTAAGATGAGAGTTCTACACATCTGCAAGCTATTTTACAGTACCTGTGTATTGTTTGTGTGAAGAGTTTACAGGTTAAATGTGCTGGGGAGGATGGCAGAACAGAAAGAATACTGAAAAGATCTCTTGTCTCCTGCAGTGCCTGACTTGGTCTCATCTGAGGACACTGGAGAAAAATTGCAGACTTAGACAGAAGCTGGCATCAGATCCTGTGTGGTGGTCTAGGTCTAGATTCTCTGGAAAAAGACAAGAAAGGGGATGGGGAGGAAAGGAAGGACAAAGGGAAGGAAGTGAATCAGAGAAAGAAAGAAGGGAGGAAAAGATACAGGTCTGGTAGCCGGATGTGGTGGCACACGCCTGTAATCCTAGCACTTGGGAGGCTGACATAGGAGGATTGCTGTGAGTTTAAGGCCAGCTAGGGGAACATAGTGAGTTCAAGCCCAGGCTGATCTACACAGTGGGACCCTGTCTCAAAAAAAAAAAAAAAAAAAAGACATAGGTCTGGGGCAATGCATTTGGGATCTCCTTTCTCTCAGGAGCTATTCCTATTCTCCATTCCTCTTCGCCAATGAATTTTCCTACTCTTAAACAACAAACAAAAAAAGACACAGGGTGGGTACTGGGATGAGGCTCTACCTCTATCTAGCAGGCTGTGTGATTTTGAATACTACCACTAATCTTTCTCTGAGCCTCATTTTCCTCATAAAGGAAGGAGTTGAACCAGATGGCCTCTAAGGAAGTTTTCCGGGCTAAACAGTTTCAAACATGAGTTTGCCTTATTAGATTTTAGAATCTGTTGCTGTCAGCTTTACTGAAGTAGGGTTTACATACAGTAAAATTAATAAATTTTAAGTGGATGCATGTTTGAATACATACATACAGAATGCGGTTATGTAACCAGCTCATCGCAGGCATTTCCATCTCGTCAAGTCCCCTCACCTGTCCTCCCATCTGCTCTGACTGTGGCTTTGCCTTTATTAGGATCTGATTTAAACGAATGCATGCCGTGTGCATTTTTCTGTGGTGAGCTCCTTCCATCTGACACAGTGCTTCGGAGACTCATGTTCAATTCCCCAGTAGTGAATTTTGTTACAATTCACATTGACCATTTGTGTGACCATTTTCATATTGGCCTTTTGTGTGTCTTCCAATATAGACCATTCATGTCCTTTGCTCAATTTCTGTTGGGTTACTTATCTTTTCGTTGCAAATTCTTGGAAGTCTATGGTTCTTTGTTTGTTTGTTTTCACTTTGAGACAGGGTTTCACTACACAGTCCAGGCTGGCCTTGAACTCACTTTGTAGCCCAGGCTCACTTTGAACTTGAAGTGATCCTCCTGCCTCAGCTTCCTGAGGGCTGGGATTACAGGTATGCACCATTATACCTGGCTAGAAGTTCATGTTTTAGAAGCCAATGAATAATATGGAAATAGATTTTATTTTTCCTAAAGATTTCTTGACTCTATCTTTTGCCGTTCAATGGCCCAAGCAAGCAATGACTGGAGATGCCGTTCTTGGAGCACAGGATGGCAGAGACCATTCTTTCCTTTCTTCTACCACCACCAGAAGTGCTTGCTCCTTCTGCTTACAGGACACCCTAAGGGAGCCCACCCTGACCTGACTCTCCCCAACGCCAGTGTCCTCAGAAGGGGGAAGGAGAGAAGGTACCCACTGCTCCAACTCTTGCTCATGGCCTTCTACCTCCATGTGGCTTTTTTAGCCACAGTTAGAGCCTCTGCTCCGGCTGTTGCCCCTATTCACCTGTCCCTGGGACCAGAGGCCTACATGACCAAATAGACAAAAGGGTTCTGACTTCCTCACATTGTACTTCACCATTGGCTGGAAACATTTAGAAAACCTCTGCAGCAGCTGCTTTCTAACCCGGAGAAAGGGCAACACCAGGCATGTTCATGGAGCTAAGGGACAGAAACCTATCGAGTCAGACGCACACACCAGAGGCAGATTGGACTCCACCTCTTCCCCAGGCTGCCCTTCTATGAGGTGCTGGGAGGAACCATTGTCTCTTTGTGCCGTGCACTGGACCGTGGGCAGGAAGGCCAGGTTACCTCTGGCCCCGGGACAGGTGTGTTCCTGCCTTCCTAGGGAAATCTTGTGGTCCACAGGAGATAGGCTCTGATTGGGCCATGTGCATAGCATCCCCTTCAGGTTTTGTCGCACCTAAGTACCTATCCAGTATCAACCCAACCTCCAAGCGAGGGCTCTCTAGAGGAAAGTATGAGGTGTGACCAAAACATACAGTGGCTTTAAATTTGTAAACATTTATTAGAGTAAAAGACATTGCCCTTAATCTTCCTCAAAATACCCCCCTCACTTGTGCTGGGGGACCTGGCCAACATCCCCAGCTAATGTATGAGGGGGTACGGCAAAAGATGAAACAAAAACAGAAACAAATTTAGTGATGCACAGAAGGGGAGCTGGGAGGTCAGTGCCTCAGGATGGGCAAAGACAAAGACCTCTCAGCTGGCCCACGTTTTTTTTACCAGTGAGAAGTGCAGGGGGAGAAGGTGGGTACTTTTCCTGGAACAGCGTGGAAGGAGTAGTGGAATTGACAAGTTTAACATCACCAAAGAAACAAGACCCTTTCGCGCACCGGGGCACTGGCGCCCTCCTGTATCATCCTCAGCAGATCTCATCCTGTGCTGTGGGCGCCTCAGCTTCACTGACCATCAAGATCTCAGGAGTGGCTGAGAGAAAGTGGGGGTTTCTGCATTCCAAACGGGCCCACAAGGCAGGACAGGGACAGCCTCGGACATCCTCTAGACTCAATTTATAGTTTGTGGTCCCCAACACACTTGAAACACACTTATCCCACCATTCTCGACACTTTCTGCAGTCTTGCTTTGTGAGTGTGCCTACAAAATGTGACCAAAAATACCGTGAATGCTGCTGCCAAGTTCGATCCGGTGGAAAGGCAGGCCAAAACATTATTGAGTGTCCTTGTGCGTGTTATTCACCAGATCTGGCACTGTGCATCTTCTGGCTCTTTCCCAAAGTCAAAATGACCATGGAAGGTAAATGTTTTGAATGGATATGGATTCAGGACATCGAGGCAGCTACAACAGCATGACGAAGGACATGAAAGAGGACTTTCAGAATGGCTTCAAAAAAAAAGTGGCCACAATAATGGGCTGCCTGCGTGCCAAAAGGGGGATGGGTGTAGAGGGGAATTAGTAGTAGTGTGTCTTTTACTGTAATAAATTTTTAAAAATTCACAGTATTTTTGAAACACATCACATAGGTTTTGTATGTCAGATACCAGGCTGAAAACTAAGGACCTACACCCTGCTTATGAGCTGGAATGACCCTCGGTAAGCACTGCAGGAAGCCTGAGTGTACTTCTCAGGCAGGTGTTTACCCTTCAAGCAGCCACAATAGGTTCTGATGAACAGATTTTTTTCCATTCTGCCTCAGTCTGATATAAGAAGGACTGGGGAGTACATAAACAGCAAAGGGACAATTTAAAATTAGAATGGTGACAATGGAAAAAGATGGTCTTGGTTCAACTTCAGTACACACCTAAAACCTCTTTAACCATGGACAATTAACTGGAAAATAATTATATAATAGTCTTCCTAAGAAAATGTATTTTATTTATTTATTTAGTCTTTTTTGAGACAGGGTCTTGCTATGCAGTTCAGGCTGGCCTTGAGCTCACTTTGTAGACCAGGCTGGTCTCCAATTCACAACAATCCTCCTGCCTCAGCCTCCCTGATTATTGGCATGTGCCACCACACCCAGCCCTAAGAAAATTTAAAGTGTGTATCTATTCCAGAATTAATTTCTTCCTCCCCTTCTTCTCTTTTTCTTTGTCTGCCTTCCTTCCTTGCTTGCTTTGTTGCTTTCTTCCTTCCTTCTTTTCTTCCTTCCTCCCCCTCCCTACTCTCTCTTTTCTTTCTGGTGCTGGGAATCAAACATGATCCCCAAGCATGTGCTCTACCACTGAGGTACATCCTCAGCCTTGTTCCAGAATTTCTTTGTGGAACTCTCCAACATTCCCATATGGGTGGAGAACCTATGGCACACATGCTGCAGCAGGCTGTTTGTATCATTTTAAGCTCTAAAAGGTTGGCCATGACTAACCTTAACCCTAACCTATGGAATTATCCCAGAAATCTGCATATTCTCCTAATCTCTAAAGCCTGGTGGGGGGGGGGGGAGTCACTTACTGTTTAATAACTTTATAAAAGGGACCCAGTCAAACCTTTACAGTCTAATTTTGGGGTCCCCAGAGAGACCGGGAGCCTTTTCTACACCTTCTGCGTGGGAAGACCGTGTGTTTCATACTCTTTGCAACACAAATAGCCATTGTGAAGCTCAGGAATGAGTTTCGATGAGTTTATTCTACCTGTGTGAGCCAGGGAGGCTTGGATTTACAGGTATGTTTGTTCAGTGGTTCATATTCAGATATACAGTTCTGACAGTTTACTTTATCAGCCGTAGTCTCTGACTTCCTTGTATTCTGTCAGGTATAAAACAGTGTCATCTCCATGTGGGTGCTCTGCAAATGCTAATTGGTGATGACCAGGATAATGATGTTGACAAAGGGCCTCATGAAACTGATGAATCATTCCGCTGGAGAGGCCAAGGATAGCAGTTATGTAATGTAGCTTCACCAAACAGGTACTGTGTCATACCTCAGTGCAACCCAGAGCATGCTGACTGTCAGGGCTTAGTCACTGTTCCAGTCAGAACCAACAAGCCTTCTCCACAGAGGCTCAAAACCACTGCCAATGTGGACAGGCCGGCTTTGGGAGCCACACAGCTCTTTCCTTTGATTCAGGGGCCACCAAAACCGCTACCCAAACTCCCACAGCAGTTAGCAATTGGGTAAACAAAAAGATGAAGCAAGAAGCCTAAATCAGATGATAAGAAAAGAAAAACTACTTGATCTGAGGCTGACTATCTCAGAGCCATTGTTCCCACCCTCCTGTGGGAAGGCCTGGATATTTTAAATCAGATTGCCTATGGAGTAGATGTATGTAGATGAGTTTTCAGTTTACTAAAACTCTGATCATTTTCCTTTCCTTTTCTTCTTTTCTTCTCTTTTTTGGAAACAGGGTCATGCTAGGTAGTCCAGGCAGGCGTTATATTCGTGGCGATCATCCCACCTCAGCCTCCCAAGGGCTAGGATTACACGTGTGCACCACCATACCTGACAGACTGACTGCTTTGCCCTTCAAAATGGTAGTTTTGTATGGTTCAACTTAGAATAATCCTTTTACTCAGATTGTATATACATAAATATCAGTATATATTAAATGATAAATAAATATTAAGTACTTGCTTCCTATAAAATATATGATTAATCTTACTAGATCTTCACTTAGGGGTAGGGGAGGAAGTATATTCCCCTTCACATATTTTCTAAAAATTAAAGTCATACATTTTGAACTGAGATGTGGGGGTGTACCTTCAGGGTATGTGCTTAGCCTTGAGTTTGATCCCCAGCATTCCCATCCCCCACACAAGTTAAAAATCAGAATTTTGAATTTAGGAATTTTTTTCCCTACAGAAGCTAAAATCGAACAGTTAAATGAGCATTGGTATTTTCTTGGAAAATAAGGTGGTTGTTTTACATCAGGGGTAAACTGGTAGCCAGATATAATCTACACACCTATGATAGTCAATCTGTACAATCACAAACACTTTTCTAAATGTAAATTGCCTGCTGGCCATGATTGTGTGTGCTGGTAATCTCAGAACTCTGGGATGCTGAGACAGGAAGATTATTAAGCTCAAGCCCAACATGGCCAATTTAGCAAGACTTTGTCTCAAAATTTAAAAAGGGTATAGGGACAGTATATAGCTCAGTGAAAAAGCCTTGGGTTCAATCTTCAGTACTACATACACAAAACATTCCTTTAGTTGAGATTCCAAGGAGAACCTTTTCAAGGAGACAAAATTCCAAGAGAAAATGTTCAGTTTCTCTAAAATCCAAAAGATGTAAGCTAGAACACCTTTTCATTTTATATCTTTTAGTGTGGCAAAACTAAAATAGTTGATGAGGTTTAGCATCGATCAGTGTGGAGAAATGAGTACTCTCATTTGCTGTTAAATGATATAATTTTCAACCAGAAAATTAGAAATGCATTTTTATAAAGTACACATCTGTTAGCTTTAGTAGATCAATTTATAAAAGATAGTAACCTAAGTGTAGCATTACATACCTCACATATTCAAAGATTTTTTTTCTCATAGCATAGATTTTAATAGAAAAACTAATCTATGTTTATTAATAGGGAAATAGATAATTATGGTTACATGTGATGGTCAAAAAGAATGGGGTGTAGACAGGCGTGGTGGCACATACCTGTAATCCCAGCTAGGGTTGAGGCAGGAGGATCACAAGTTGAAGGCCAGCCTGGGCAATTTAGGAAGACCCCATCTCAAAACAGAAATTGAAAGGGGTGGGGATGTAGCTCAGTTGTGGACCACCCCTGGTTATAATCCCCAGTACTTAAAAAAAAAAAAAAGACAGGGCATAACTCTCTGTATAGTTGTATTTCTTTTCTTTTCTTTTTCTTTTTTTTTTTTTTTGTCTTTTTGAGACAGGGCCTCGCTATACAGTTCAGGCTGGCCTTGAGCTCACTTTGTAGCCCAGGCTGGTCTCGAACTCACAACAATCCTCCTGCCTCAGCTCCCAAGTGCTAGGATTCAGGCATGTGCCACTGTGCAGTTGTATTTCTGTGAAGTAAAAAATTGTGTAAGATACAACTAAATATACCTAAGTATAAGTAGGTAGTACAAGACTGTAATCTTAACACTCTGGGAGACTGAAGCAGGAGGATTGCAAGTTTGAGCCTGGCTGGGGATTTAGCTCAGCGGCAAAGCGCCTGCCTGGCAAGCGCAAGGTCGTGAGTTCAGTTCCCGGTACCGGAGAAAAACCAAAAAAAAAAAAAAGCAAGTTTGAGCCTGGTCTGGGTAATTTAAGGACTTAGCAAGACCCTATCGCAGAAATTTTAAAAAAGGATTGGGGATATAACTCACTGCAAAGGTCCTAGGTTCAATTTCAAGTACCACCAAATAACAAAACAAAACTTCAATGATGAAAATTTGTTAAATGGCACACAATATTTAAAACACATAAAGGAGGGGTGATGGAGGTGCCAATCCAAGTGGTGCCCATGGCTATGGAGCCAGAGAACCTGGCAAACCTGGGAGAGAGCTCCTAGGAATTTTAAATGCTGACAGATTCTCTGGGCAAGGGATCTGATATTCTTTGGTTCATTAGGATCTGTTATGGCTGGACCTGGACCTTTTTTGTTAACTAAATGAGATTAACCAGAAAAAATTTATCTGGGTGACTTTATGATACTGGTTCCATTCTATGCAAAGTGAAGAATCCAGGAAAGAATTGCCAGAGAAGGAATTAAAATAAGACTTTATATGGGGGCTGGGGATTTAGCTCAGTGGCACAGCGCCTGCCTGGCAAGCGCAAGGTCATGAGTTCGATTCCCGGTACCGGAAAAAAACAAAACAAAACAAAACAAAACAAACAAAAAAATAAGACTTTATATGAAAACATTCACTTTGATCCTAAGAGAACACAAACCAGCAGCAGCAACCGAGCAATTTGTTTCTTTCAAGTCAGTGCGTGCAATGTTGGGATCAACTACATGCAGCATTTTATGTACAATAAGAAAGTTCTTGAGCCAGGGGTGGTGGCACATGCCTGTAATCCCAGTATTTGGGGAGCTGAGGCAGGAGGATTGCCATGAGTTTGAGGCCACCTGAGTTACATAAACAAGTTTAAAACCAATTTGTACTACATAGCAAGGCTCTGTTTCAAAAAAAAGAAGGAAAGTGTAGCAAATGGACTTGAGGGACATACATAAAACCTAACGGCAGCAGAATACACATTCTTCTCAAGCACTCACAGGACTTTCTGAGGCCACAAAACAAGTCTTAAATATGAACTGGGTATAGTGGGGCACACTCGTAATCCCAGCACTCAGGAGGCTGAGACAGGAGGATCAATGGGAGTTCAAGGCCAGCAGGCAGTATAGAGTGAGCTCAAGGGCAGGCAGAATTACATAGGAGACTGTCTCAAAAAAAAAAAAAAAAAAAAAAAAAACCAAACCAAAAATCATATTCACTGAAAAGCCTAGGACATGACAGCTTCAATGGCAAATTTCTACTAAACATTTAAAGAATTAATACTAATGCACAGCCTAGGGTGCATCTCAGTGGTAGACTGCTTATCTAGTTCAACACTTGACTCCAAGCTTTCTGACTCCCAGTGGAAAAAGAATTAATACTGATCTTTCTCAGATTTGACCAAAAAGCTGCAGGTAGTACAGTTAGAAACAAAGGAGGTGAGTCATTCCCTTCCCTTCATTCAGCTGTAAGCCACCCCACCCTAACCATTATCCATCTTCCATGTCCCTAAGACAGGGAGGTTGTGTGAGCCACTCCCTTCTTTCCATTCAACCTTACGCCAAACACCACCACCCTAATCAGTATCCAGGCTTACACTTAGGAGGACACAGATTGCTGACAAGGGAAAGACAGTGGGAGGTGCCTTGGATCAACGGTGTCTGGCCCTATAAATATCTGTATCCTGAGTTATTCCCCCCTTCCACCCGCAGTTCTCTCTGTTCCTGATGGTAGCAGGAACAGAGAGGATTGTCAATAAATGTAGCTACTTACTGTATACCACAAGGTGTGTGCTTGGAGATTCTTTCCTTGAGGTGCACAAGAACCCGGGCTATTTTTGGCCCACTCAACCGGAACACTGTTACCTGTGAGGCTCTCTAGCAAAGGCTTAAAGCAACACTCACTAGACACCGGAGGTGTCAGCCACTCAGAGACCTTCAGAGGCCTAGGCAGAAGCAAGCAACCAGACAACCCAGCCAACAAGGAAGGTAAGTCCCCACTGCCACTCCACGGGGAGACCCTCTCTCTTCCCTTCTGGGAAAAAACAAATGGATTCCTGGGAGAAGAGGTGGACAGTCACCACATGGAGAAGACTAGATTGTGGAACAAAAGGCTTCTGTCCTTAATGGGACACAGGAGGGACTGTGGCAGCCAGTTGGACTTACATTCTGTTGACCCACACAATGTGGAAAGTCTACCCCTTCGAGGAGCGGCAAGCACCGATGGTACAGTCCGTGTGGTGGTTCCCTTTTCAGTTACGGATATCCAACAGTGCAAGGAGAAACTGGCGCATTCTCTGAGCATCCTGAAAAGTTTGCTGATGGTTTCCAAACCCTAATGATGGCTTTTGCCCTGACCTGTCGAGGTGCCCAATTCATCCTTGTTTCTTGTTCCACAGCAGTAGAAAGGAAAAGGATTATAAAGGCTAGGGGACATTTACTTTCCTGATGGGAAAGGGTATGCTAGGCAGAGGCAGGGATGCTGGTAAGTGCCCTACAGCAGAGTCAACTGACCCCCACATCAATAGCGCTGAAGCTGAGAAGCCCAGGTATAAGAATATGTAGCAAATGATTAGCAATTAGATTTATTATCCCTCACATAAATAGGGGGATTGCAGGCCTGTGCCTGTAGGACAATTTTAAATGCTTTAAATGGTACTTACTACTTTTCCATATTTAAATGAATTTCTTTTTAAATACTAGATAATTAAGTCCTTCATTTAAGCTCCATCTCCCATAAAATATGAAAAATGAAAGGTTTTTGAAAATCTGAATCGTCTTTCCACCCCAACCCATATATCTGTTGTTTTCTTGATGCAGCCTTTCAGAATGTGTTTATGCATATGTTTTATTTTGTTTTTTAGGTACTGGCAATCGAACTCAGGACCTTGCGCTTGCCAGACAGGCGCTTATGCCGCTGAGCTATATCCCGGCTGTTTATGCACATGGAAAGTATATAGATGCTTAATCTCTCTTTTCTGAAATAAGGCAGAACTGGGTATGGTGGTGCACACTACGATCCCAGTATTTGGAAGACTGAAACAGGAGGATTGCTGTGAGTTCAAGGACAGCCTGGCCTACATAGTGGATTTCAGGGCCAGCCTGAACTACATACCAAGACCTTGTCTTAAGAAACAAAAAACAGAACAACAACAAAAAAAAGGTGAAATAAGGCAGCATATTCTATTCAGTTTAACACTTTTCTGCTGCAGTCCACAATATGCCTTACACTTTTATACTGTTTGTCAAACTATTTTACAATAACATATCTTCCTTTGAAATTAAAATGAAGGAGCAGCATTAAGCCTGAGGTGGGAGGGTTGAGTCCCTGAAGGGAGCTTCTGGTTCTCATTCACAAAGATGTTAAGGCCACTTCCAACAGCTGGGAAGCTGATGAGTAATTCAAGGATTGAGACAAAAAGAGCTAGTGCAGGCAAAGAAATCTACCCCAGTAGATAATGAATTTGCCCTGTCAGGACTGATTTCATTCTCTTTAGAAAGATATTTCTCAATCTTTAGACATCAGTGACCTCTATACAGCACTCAAGGCATCTGGTCCTCAGCCCCTCGGCCCACGTGGAACTGAAACTCAGCCGATAACAAAGTGAGATCCAGACCAGGTTTGTCCCCTCTTGCGGCTCTGGTCTCAGACATACACATTACAACCCCAGAAAGAGCAGAGGACCTGTAAGCTGTGCAGGACTATGGACGCACAAAAGTGCCTGTGTGTTGTGTGGAAATGCTAACTTTGTCCTTTTTATGCAGCAGTGGGTAGCTAACAGTTGTGAAATCTCACAACTTTTGACAATGACTCAGAACCAAACCAGCCACCGATCACTGGGCTCTGTCTGAAGCATGCTTTCACTGGATTATTTTAAGACCTGGAGTGTGGTGATTTTCCTGGACTATCACAGAGAACCCGGGGGTCCACCAGGATCCTTTAGTCTCTGAACGCTTCCAGGTCCGTCCTCAGTTCTCCAGTAGCAACAACAAAAACAACAAAAAACCCAGAGAGTCATAAAAAGAAAAAAAAAAAAAAAAAAACAAGATAGAACAGCTCCTCTGTAGCATGGAACATCTGTTGACCTCACAGAAATCTGTCTCCTAGAGTGTGGACATGGAAAGCGTTTTGAGATGAGTCATGAGAGTCAGTTGATGGGAGAACCCGGGGCCCAGGGTGTCACAATTTCAGGAATGGATGTCATTAGCTTAAGACTTCTCACAAGGACCTGCCACACTGCTATCACACTGATGGTACCTCCTTTAGTTCTGGTTTATTCCCCCTCCTCTCTCTCTCTCTCTCTCTCTCTCTCTCTCTCTCTCTCTATTTTGCTTCGAGCTCCTTTAAAGAACATAAATCACTACTTTGATATTTACTGGCACTGATAAAATGATAATGGTGATCATGATTACTTTCTTTTTGTTTTTTTTTTTTTTTTTTTTTGGTTTTTCTCCGGTACCAGGAACCGAACTCACGACCTTGCGCTTGCCAGGCAGGCGCTTTTGCCGCTGAGCTAAATCCCCAGCCCTATGATTACTTTCTTAAAAAATCAGACTTTATTGGTACATTTTAGCTGTACATAATGATCACATTCAGCATAGAGAATTTGTACTTGTACATGATATAACTTGTTTTTTCTTTTCCTGTTACCCTACCCTCCCTTCAACCCCTCTTCCCTGCCCCATTTACAAAAGCTTTGTTTCCATGTTTTCCTTCTTTTCACTTTTTTTTACTTTTCCCTGCTTTCCTTTTCCCCTCCCTACTCTCTTGTTCTGTTCCCCATTTGAGCATTTCCTTCTTATTTCATAATACCTATTATACATTGATCACAATTACTTTCTGATCCCCTATTCCATGCCGGGCCTGGTGTTAAGTTGCCGACATGGATTACCTTAGAAAACATCATTTTGAAGGACTATGCCTAACAATAATCACGACTTACCTTTTCACAGAGGGGAAAACTGGGGCTGGCATATGCAAATTCCCCACAGTCACACAGTCATACAGAACGGGAACAAAAAATAGGTAACCAAGAATGGTCAACAAGCTATTTGGTAAATTCAGAATTGACTGTCTTATCACAAAACGGGAAAACTTGGAAGCTGGTGTCTGGTTGTCTGTGAGCCTCCCCCTGCCGGCCTTTTCCCTTTGCTGATTTTTCTGTGTTCTTTTCCTGTAATAAGCAGTTATTGTAGGGGCTGAGGTGTAGCTCAGTGCCTCTGTAGTAGACTGCAAGCATGCTGAGTCTTCAGAGGCCCTGGGTTCAATACCCAGCACACCCCGCCACCACAAACCCAAATAAATAGGAATGTAACAATTTCTCTGTCTAATGCATCCTTGAAGTTAAGAACAGTCTCAGGGACACAGAAATTCCACTCTTAGTTATACATCCCAAGGAACTGAAAGCAAAAGCAGACACTTATTTATTTATTTATTTTTTATCTTTTTGAGACAGGGTCTCTCTATGCAGTTCAGGCTGGCATTGAGCTCACTTTGTAGCCCAGGTTGGTCTTGAACTCTCAATGATCCTCCTGCCTCAGCCTCCCGAGTGCTGGGATTATAGGAGTGCGCCACCACGCCAGACTTTTTTAACACTTTTTTTTTTTCTAGTATCGGGAATCGAACTCAGGACCTGGCGCTTGCCAAGCATGTGCTTGTGCCACTGAGCTATGTCCCCAGCCGACACTTTTAAATGAGGGCTCATCACAGCATTATTCACGATAGCCCAAAGGTGGGAACATCCCAGGTGCCCATCAGTGGCTGAATGAATGAACAAAACATGGGATATCCACACAGTAGAATGATTTCCAACCCAAAGACAGAACTGGAGTTCTGAAATATGACAATATAGACAAACCTAAAGCTATTTTGCTAAGTGAAATATTATTCATATGACAGATATACAATAAGCAAATTCATAGAGATGTAAAGAGTAAAACAGAGGTTAGTAAGGACTGGGATTGGGAGAGGAGGAACGGGGAGCTACTGGCTATCACGGTGATGAAAAATTATAGAAATAGTGGTGACAGTTGCAAACATTGTGAAGGTAATTAATACCCCTGAACTGTATTCTTAAAAATTTGCCAGTCGTGGTGATACACACCTGTAATCTCTGCACTTGAGAAGCTGAGGCAGGAGGGTTTGAAGGCCAGCCTGGGCTACACAGTAAGTCTGAGGTCAGCCTGGGCTACATGGTGAGTTCAAGGCCAGCATGAACTATATAGTAAGACTCTGTCTTCAAAAAGAAACAAAACAAAAAAAAATCAGGGAAATCCAGTTCTGATACTGCTACCAAGCTTCCCTCCATTATTTTTTGAAAGTATCTTGGTTACTTTTCTCCTGTTGCTGGGACAAAACATCTGACGCCCAAAATTAAGGAAAGAAAGGTTTATTTTGCTTACAGTTTGTGAGGGTTTCGGTCCATATTTGGCAGATTACAAGGCAGAGTGGCACATGGCAGAGGGCTACAGCTCCTGGCGTCCAAACACAGCAAAGCAACAAGACACACACCAGCGAGGAATGGGGGAAGAATGGCCTCAAGCACTCTCTTCCTCTCCCTTACATATGCAAACTATCCACCCCAGGGGTGCAGCTCTCACACCCTTAATCAAACTCTAAAAGCCTGACCCATGGCCGCATGAGTCTTTGGGGGGATGTACAGACAAACCATAACAGACAGCTATCATGTTGACTCTACTAAATTTGCTGCTAGCAGTTTGAATAAACCTACAATGAAATGAAGACTTAGAAAAAAAAATCTATAATGAAAGGGAATTTTTACTTTTTAAAAAATGCCTCTGTTTGAACTGGGCTCTTGTCCAAATACAAATGGCTAATGGGTTTGGATAGCTGATAAAAGCTAATATAAAAGTCTTTTGTGCTTGTAGTTCCAGAAATGTCAGAGAAATCACCCTAATTAGGAAAGCTGACAAAACAAAACCTGAACCGACACACAACTTCCCTACATTTTGCTGCTGGTCTTCCAGTATTAAAAACAAAAAGCACAGTCTTCTAATATTAAAAACAAAGTTTCCATAACTGATGATTTTGGCATAATTTTTGCCTACCGGAGTCTGAAGAAAAATGGGGCAACGTGGAAAGAAGGCTTCTCTTGTTGGAGACACTCTGGGAATTTTGAAGTTTTTTAGTTACCAGTGAACTCGTGTGAGATCAGATGCTCCGGCCTCTGTGTGTATTTCTCTGTAGGTTCCTTTGGAATAACAAGCTAAACCAGAGCTTGGGAAAGCCTGGCTCATTCTGGTCCTGGAACACAGCCCTCTGGCTCTGCGGGGCTTTGGCTTTGTGATGGAAGAGGACACCTATTCAGAGTCTAATTGCCCGGCTCTGACCCTGACCTGGAACTTGACGCTGCGTGCCGCTGACTATTTCAGCCTCAGCACAATCTGTGCCCAGCTAACTGTCAACAAAGCTTGGATAAGCACAACTCAGATCCCAGTATTGCTGCAGACTTAGGACACGCCTGTGTGGTCCCAAAATGATAAAAGCAGCGTGAATGCTGGTGGGACCTCCTGGTTCACACTGATTTGTCCAAAAAAGAGTCCATTCTCTGATGGAGCCATCTGCAACCAGGCCTCTGATTCAGCCCTGTGCTCCTGACGCAAAAACGAATTGCATTCTCGCCTTGTGATTTCTGGCCCCAACCACAAGTTTAGGCAGGTTCCTCCCAGGCTTGAGAACTCACTGTCTGTTCCTGCCAAGTGTTCCCTTGACCTCTCTTTGGGACGCCTTGCTGCAGCTGTCTGTTGATTATTTATTTTGCTTCTCGAGTTAGTTAACAGTGTACAGTTAACAGTTAACAGTGCTACATTGTTAGGCCAATGCCACTTTCTCATCCTCCTCCAGGTACACAGGCTTTAGAAAAGCAAGCTGATAACACGAACTGCAGCTATCGTTAAAAAAGAGGATTACTCTTGCTCTTTTCTAGTTTGCTTGCTGGATGAATCATTTAGATCCAAGACCAAGAGGCTACGTAGCACATTTCGAAATTTTTAAATCATCCCAACCAGTTCCTAAACATGTTATGTCTTTTTAGCTAAGTTGCATAAAAAAAGTTCTTTGTGACAGCATTTGTATTACTTTTGCAGTCCGCCACCCTTCCTAATTAAATAGAGGAGTGAATGATTGGGAAAAAATGTGAAGTTATGATAGCCAAAATGACATGGTGCTTCCGCAACAACAGGAGGAAAATTTAAAAGGCAGCAACATCAAAAACCCCACCCAACCAGCAACCCTTATCCAGACAGCACAGAGCGGGGGAAGAGTGTTATTCATGATCTTTGTTTTCCCTGAAAGCCTCCGCTTCTTCCAGAAGTAAAGCTCCCCGTGCAGCAGGCAGCCTTTCCACGGTGTGGAGAGTGTTGTAGTTCAGACCAGCTGCTAAAGATGGATCATCTCTCTCTCTCTCTCTCTCTCTCTCTCTCTCTCTCTCTCACACACACACACACACACACACACACACACACACACAGAGGTAATACTGACTGTTGCCACAGAAACGCAGGGTCAGGCAGAAGTTATAGCACTTATGGCAAATTCTAACTGTTGCAATAGTGTGTGACTGGGCTCCTGTCCAAACACAAGACTAAGTGGTCAGGGGACAGGGAGGGGCCGTCGGATGGGAAATCACTAAGAGGAAACCCAGGGAGGGGGCTGGATTCCGACTCAACTGACTCAGCAGAACCCTCCAGTAAGCTGGCTAACTACAGAGGTTAGGTCCTAACAGCTTGGCAGACCCTAACTTGAGTTAGCTCTAGAAGACTCTTTGTCACTATAAAGCAGAAGGAGTGGCCCCAGCTCTTGCATTTTTCATGCAAAACATCTCCAGATAGCCACATCTCCCAAGGACAGTGACTTGTTCCACCCAGGCAAAATTGTTTGGAACTGCCTAGCTTCTTGCAGTCCTCCTAAGTCCAAGGAGTCAGCTAAGAATTCCAGACTGAACTAGAAATCCCCAGGGCAGGAGGCTGCCCTGTGCAGAACCACACCGGGACACTGTTTAACGGTTCTGCCTACTGTGTGTGCCACCAGACCATGCGCACTCATAGCTGGGTTCCCCTCTGGGATTGTACTTTTTGTACGTACCCTTACTACCATGGCACGGCTTCAAGCTTGGAAGATGTTCAGGTCAGCTTCAATTTACTGGTTAGGGTTATTCTGTGCCTCAACTGATGCCTCAGGTAAGTTAAACAAGGGAACTTAAGTACGAAACGATTTGCCTTCCCAAGTCAGAGCTTGTGATCAGTTCTGAAGCTTGGTTTCACTCTGCTGCATGGGGTCTTACCAATAATGATTTGTCTATAGACAGCTTGGCCAAAAGCCAAGGGCATAACTGTGCTGAAAACTGTTAATATAGCTGGCCTGAGATGAGTGTCCTTATAAACGTCCATTGCAGAAATGGCCCCCGAGGAGCACCTGAGAGCTTAGATTTTGCAGTGGCTCTCACCAAGGATAAAAATGCTTCATTGCATCTAAACTTTTTCACAGTGTGTGCTATACTGAATACCTGCTTTTCCTTAGAAGTCTTAGATTCTAGTCTGGTAGGTCAAGGTGTCTCTGTAGTCATCCCTAACCTTGGCCATTGTTGGAGTCAGGATTTACGGGAGAAAAAATTTAATAAAGGACACATAACTTATAGGGTTATTCTATAGTATTCTCCTAAAGAGTCAAATGCAAAAGAGTGTGAGAGATTTGTCCACATACTAGAGACCCAAAGAATCCAGCTGAGGGCCTGGATCCCACAACAATGTCCTGCATGAGTCCAGCTGGAGGCCTAAAGTCCACAACAATGTCTCATGCAAATCTGTATCAAAGATCTGCACTGGGAAGGCCCAAAGGTCAGTGGTGGAAGCTAGAAAGTCTACACCAGCGGGTGAAGGATCTATGCCAGCAGGTTCAGGGCTCAGTACCGGAGCCAGGAAGCGACACTCAAAGGACGGACCAGAGCTCCCCTGAAGAGAATGCAGCCATCTTCAGCAACAGCAAGGACCTGAGCTCCTCCTCCAACAATAACAGCTGAGTTTATATCAGAAAAAGCAGCACCACATCTTCCCCTCTAGTTCTCCTTTTATGCTGTTGGCAACAATCCTCAGATGGGCCTTCCACATCCAGAACCACGCTGAGTCAGTTCAGCTAGGTATTACAAGTTGACCATTAGTTAATGCACCACAGCCATTAAGTCTCTAGGGAGCTACCTTTGTCAGCAACACTTCTGAAGTCCTGTAGGAATTAGTATGAAGCCACTGGGAGAGGACTGTTGGAGGACTCTTGTGGTTCATTTTCTCTGGACTTTCTTCCACGTGCCTTTGCCCTTTGCTGATTTTCCTTTTCATTCTTTCACTGTAATAAGTGTAACTATGAGTATAACAAGTGCAAGGTCTTGTGATTTCTTCTAGTCAATCATTAAATCTGAGGATACTCTTGGGGACTCCCAAAATCCTTTCTCTAAAATCTGTCAGGGAGAGGTTGGGGACTTAGCTCAGCGGCACAGTGCTTGCTTGGCAAGCGCAAGGTCGTGAGTTCAATTCCTGGTACTGGAAAAAAGCCAAAAATAAAAAAATCATGGTTTGGGGCTGGGGATTTAGCTCAGCAGCAAAGTGTCTGCCTGGCAAGCACAAGGTCATGAGTTTGATTCTTGGTACTGCAAGAAAACAAAAATAAAATAAAATAAAATCTGTGGGTTTTTGTTTGTTTGTTTGTTTGTTTTGTTTTTTGTTTTTTTCAGTAGGTTCTGGCTATGTAGCTCAGACTGGTCTTGCACTTACTAGGTAGCCCAGGCTAGACTCAAATTCACTACAACCCTCTTGCCTCAGCTTTCTGAGTATTGGGATTACAGGCTTGCATCACCACACCTAGCTTAAAACCTGTTTTTGGAGAAATATGTAGAATTCCATGATGTTCATAGATAATTTAAAAATATTTCAATGATATTTCCCTGTAGGCATCTCATAAATACCAGATTTAGATAAATAGTTTTAAATTGTTAAGTTCTTTTCCCATTGGTTTAATTTTCTATTTTTCGTGGTTTTCTTATTGGTACATTTCATCTATAGATAATGATCACATTCATCCTGGGGAATTTGTACCTGTACATGATATATGTTGATTCTTCTTTTTTTCTCATTCCTCTCCCCTCTCTTCAACCCCTCTTCCCCTCCTACTTACAAAAGCTTTCTTTCCAGTTTTTCCCTTCTATTCTCTTTTATTTTCTTGTCCCTTCTGTCCTTTCCATTTTCCCCTCTCTTGTTCCCCTACTCATTTGAACATTTTCTTCCCATTTCCCAATATCTATTATACATTTTGGTCCTTATTTACACTTTTGGTTTCCCACAGCAGAGAAACATTGCAGCATTTAAACGTGTGTCAGATTTACTTCACTTAAGAGTATGGTCTTAAGGTGCATCCATTTAGCTAGGACTGTCTCAAGCTTATCCTTACTTATGGCAGTGTCGTACTCCACTGTACAAAAAAAAACCCACATTCTTTATCCATTCACCAGTTGATGGGCATTTTAGCTGTTTCCAAGATTTAACTATTATAAAGTGTTCTGCTATAAACAAGGGTATGTATATACTGCTGTAGTATGATGCTTTTTTCTTTGGGAAGATACCAAGAAGGGAAATAGCTGTGTAAAATGGAACCTCTAGGCTTGATTTTCTGAGGAATCTCCACACTGATACCCACAGTGGGTATCACAAGTCAACACTCCTACCAACAGTAGAAAAGTGTTGCTTTTTCCCCACATCCCTGCCATTTGTCAGTTGTTTATTTCTTGGTAATAGCCATTCTTTCTGGAGTGAGATAGAATCTCAGTGTTGTTTTAATTTGCATCTCTTGAATAAGGAATGATGTTGAACATTTTTCCATATATTTATTGCCATTTCTACTTTTTCATTTGAGAAGTGTCTATTCATTTCATATGCCCATTTCTGGATTGGGTCTTTACATTTGTGGGGTTCGATTTTTTTTTTTTTTTTAGTTTTTTATATAGTCTAAATATTAGTCCTTTGTCTGAGGAACAACTGGCAAAAAATTTTTCCCACACTGTGAGTTGTCCCTTTGTTGGAGACGAGGCTATACATGGTTAAGTTGCTGAACACAGGACCTCTGGCTGTATTGGAAAAGAGCATACGCTTAGTGCTGTGAAGTCAACACCACATTGGAGTAGCCAGAGACACCGGCTGCTGACATTTTCTATTCCAGAGCAATGAAATTGTCAACCTTACACATCAAACAGTCCTCTTAACTGGCACAGTTTACTGCTAGGAGAAATCTTTGAACTGACTCCCAAGGTCCTGCTCAGTTCTTGCCTTGCCTCAGTATCCCCTTCCTTTGTTTGAAAAACAGATAAATATGGGCTGTCTTTACTCCTGAGAGAGACAGAGACAGAGAAAGAGAGAGAGAGAGAGAGAGAGAGAGAGAGAGAGAGAGAGAGAATTCATTCTGATTTTCCTGGAACTCTAAAAATCACACTACTTGTCTTTTATTTAAGCCATTCACCATATTTTACCCCTATTTCCATGGCTGCTGGTTCACATTTCCTGTGAGTGCACTGCCCATGGCCACTCTTCACCTTACTGCCACAGAGAGCCCAAAGGTTCTGCAACAACACCAATCTAATCAGCCTCTGATTCCACATTCTGGATGTGTTGTGCGTTCTCCAGGGCAAGATCCAGGTCCTGAGTTTTGCTTGTCACCAAGCCTTCCAATTCTCCAACACTCTCAGGTTAGAGCTCTGCTCCTCTGCCTTCCAGGCAGGTCTGACACTCCTCTGGCCCCAGTCCCAGGCACTTCCATGGCTTTACCTGCGACCCTCTGTACACTTACATGTACTCTCTAATGTAGTCAGTGTTTGCAAAGGAAATGATAAAGGACATATATTTTATAGAATTATTTTATAATAGTCACCCAAAGAGTCATATTCAAAGAGACTACAGGAAATCTGTCCACACACTAAAGACCAAAAGAATCCAGCTGAGGGCCTGAATCCCATGGAAATGTCTTGCATGAGTTCAGCTAACGACCTACACCCCGTGACAATGCCTTATGCAAGTCTGTTTTATGAATCTGCTCTGGGAAAGCCCAAAGGTCAGTGGTGGAAGCTAGAAAGTCTGTGCCAGTGGAATGAAGGATCTGTGCTAGCAGGCTGAGGGATCTGCACTGGAGCCAGGAAGTGATGCTCAAAATAAGAACCAGAGCTCCCCTAAAAGGTACCATAGCCATCCTCAGTGACAATGAGGTCTCGAGCTCCCCTGATGATGAGAACAGCTGAGTCCATATCAGGGAAGCCAGTGCACAAACTTCTCCAGAACATTGAACAGTGCACCATCTTCTTCTCCAGAGCCAGGAAGTGATGCTCAAAGTAAGGACTAGAGCTTCCCCAAAGTGAACTGCAGTCATTCCCAGCAACAGTGTCCTGAGCTCCTTGGGTGGTAACAGCAGAGTTCATCAGGAAAGCTAGCATGACAAGGTCCTCCAAGAGAATCCACAGCTTCAGAACTAACAGCTCCCTAACAGCTTCTCTTTTTCTTCTGCCTCTTATGCTGCACACAGCAGTCCTCAGGTGAACCTCCCATACCCAGCACAATGCTGGTTCTGTTCAGCTGGGTGTTAGAAGTTGACCACCAGTTGTCAATGCACCACACCCTTTCCTCTTGATTGTGGGTTCCACCCATGCCTCATTCTTTCATTTACATCAACCTTCTTTTTCTCACCTAATCCCTTTAGTTATCTGCACAGACTTCCCTTTTGCTTCCCTGATTCGTTAGATGCCTTGCACCAATGCCTGCTGCCAGCCTCTCACCACTTCTGACCACTTCCAATGATCCCTTCCCTCCAACCCTTCTTTGCCTGCTTCATCTCTTTCTGAAATGAAAGACAACCTCTGCTTTGTCCTTCTAACCCTGGCAGGTGCAGCTGGGCCTAAGTCTCTCCACCCTGTGCCCCAATCCCAGCCCAGCCACTGGACCAGCCCACTGCTTGGGTGCTCTTCCAGTCCTGGTCCCTCCTTGGGCTGGTTGCCACTGTTACCCCATTTCATAGGGTGCACCTTCTCTCCCCCATCAGCCTGTTTGCGGTGCTCCAGCCTGCACATCCTGATGTACTAAAGCCAAGCAGCTCTCCTCATGCCTCAGCCCCTACTTTCTCCACAGATGCCTGGTCTGCCATGGCTGTCCCATTGTAGACAAAGCCCAGGCTTAAAATCTGTATATGTTATATCTTGCTTCTTCCTTTTTCCCTTTCCCTTCCCCTCCCTTCAACCCCTCTTCCCCTCCTTCCTTATAAAACTTTGTCTCCATTTTTCCATCTATTCTTTTTTTGTTGTTCCTTTTCTTTCCTTTCCCCTTCCCTTGTTCCCCTTCTCATTTGAACATTTCTAGCTATTTTTTGAGACAGGGTCTCACTATGCTGTTCAGGCTGGCTCACAATGATCCTCCTGCTTCAGCCTCCCAGAGACCATACTCTTTAAGTGAAATAAATTGGACATGCATGTTTAAATGCCACATTGTTTCTCTGGTGTGAGAAACTAAAAATGTAAATAAGGGCCAAAATGTATAATAGATATTGAGAAATGGGAAGAAAATGTTCTAAAAGCTTTTAATATTCTGTTCTTGTGTTGAATTTCTGAAATCTTGACTATTATATGCTTTGGTGTAGATTTTTTTGATCATGGCTAATTGGAGTTCTGTATGCCTCATTTACTATATATCAAATTCTTTTTTCATGCTTGGGTAGTTTTCTGCTGCTACTACTGTGGACAGGTGTTTTTTTTTTATGTCATTTGTGATATCCTCTGTTTTTCATTGACTCGAATCCATTTTAAGGGTTTTTTGTTGTTGTTGTTTTTTTGGGTTTTTTTTTTTTTTTTTGCATCATCTAGTGGTTGTTGGATTGATTTTTCATGGTCACTTGCTAGTTTTAAAACATCTGGGGCCAGGGGTATAACTCAGTGCCACAAGCACCTGCCTGGCAAGCACAAAGTCCTGAGTTCAATTCCTGGTACCCCCCCCCCGACCAAATCTTTCTTTCCATGATCACTAACCACAACCCTGTTGTCTATATCCAATATTCTGTCCTCACATTGGCTCATTCTGCTGCATGTACTTTCAATGGAATTTTTAATCTCCTAGATATTTGTTTGAATCTCATTCATCCATTCCATTTCTTTCCTATTTTGGATGTTCATTGTTTCCACCATTTACCTAACCTCCTCTATTTCTTTATCTGTATCTGCTCTAGAGTGACTAACCATGTCTTTCATTGTGGCCACCATCTCTAATTATCTGGGAGATTATTTCTGATTTGATTTTTTTTTTCTATAGCCTCATTTATCTGCTTTTTTAGTTTTGCTGTTATCACTTCAGACAGTTCAAGTGAGTGACTTTCAAATTTTTTCACCTCATTTCCCCCTGGGTTTGCCTTTGGTAATCTTGACATCTGGAGTTGCATCTTGCTTAAGTGTCTTCTTATTTTCTATTTTTTTAAGTTTAATTCCTGGATTGATGCTTGTAAATTGCTTATGGTAGCTTTACTGCTAGTATTTATAACCCTTAGGAAATGACTACTTCTTAGAAATGTCTTCTAGGTATAGCTGGCTTTTGGGTTTTGAGTCTATTGTGAGATCCTATCTCTTCAGTTTATTGGGGAGTATGAGACATTCCTGCCTACTTGGCCTAGCCTCTGGTTCTTTGGTACTGGCCTATAGTATTGTTTATTACTCTTAGGCAATCTCAGTCTTGGCATACCAGGAAGAACAACTGATTAGAAAAATTATGTTACCTTGGCTAAAGTAATACAATCAGCAATAACAATAGCATCAAACACACCCTAGAAAATCACAAACAGTGGTAACTATTAATTTACCACCTTTAACAGTATGAACTATGTTTGTGGTTATGTAACAAAAATCTAAAATAAACCAGAAAATTATATACAGTAAATATGCCCTGAATATAGTAATTTTACCCTCAAAGGAGAAAATTTAAAAAGGGTTATGGGTAAATATTAGAAAACAGAAGAAGAGGAAGAGATTAGAAGCTAATCTAGGCTAGAATACAAAGGAAGATTATGAAAACTTTGGGAAATCGGTGAAGACAAGAGGGAAAGAGAGAGAAGGAAGAAATATAAACAAAAACAGAACAATAACAACAAAAAAACTAAAAGCAATGTTCACACTAATGATCCCTTCCCTCCAAAACCAAAAATATACAATCAAGGAAAAAAATAATGAAAGAAGAAGAAAAAAATGTCCACTTCAGTGTGTATCTCTGCTATCACTGGTAGACAGAATAGGCAGGTAGAGCCCAGATTTGTGTTGATTAATCTCAGCAAGCCAGCCATAGAGTTACAGTGGGGTAGTGGATAATCCCAGTAACCTTGCACCTTTAGTTCCAGTGAAGTTCAGGCTGGTTTCTAGCTGTGAAACCCAATTTGTTCAGCCTGCAACACTTCATGCGCCTCCTGCCAGCTTGAACTTAACTCCTTGACCTCCTGCTGATTTGAGCTGAGTTTCACCCCACTCTGACCCTGAGAGCCACTAGATGGAGCCAGCCTGAAGCTGCTCTGAGTTCCAAATTCTGTTGGCCCCTCTCCAAGATGCCTACTAGCAACTGCCCTCTCCTGGGAGATGTCTCAATCCAAATAATTCAACAGTCATTGCAGTCTGCCATGTCCACTGCTCTGTTTTACCAGTGAATTTCCCTATGGAGGCCACTGGAGTTACCAGTAGTCACTGTGCATCTACAGGCTCAGGCTGCCCCTCCCACACTGTGAATCAGGGTACAGGGAGAAAGCACCACTTGCCACCTCCTTCTATTGCAGAATTCGAGAGCCTTGTGAGACCACAGGTGAATCAGAAGGTTCTATTATGTGTTCACCTGGCTCAGCAGAACTCATATCCAAAATGGCTGAACACTGAACAAAGGAGAAGCTCCTGTTTTTATACATTTTGTTGAGGGAGTGGGCATGAAACTGGAAATGGATGCAAGTGAGGTTACAGAAGTGGAGACAATAGGCAGTTATTTACTCAGCAACACTTTACAATTTTGCCTTGAAAGAATACAGATTTTAGGAATTCCAGAGTGCTACAGGACTCTGTTTCCAGAAACATAGTTATCAACTTTATCTGTATCTCCTGAAAGAAAGCAGGTCCCAGGGTGTCACTGGGCTTGGTCTATAGAAACATGATTGTCTACCTTATCAGTATCTAAGCAGAGGTCAGCCTTGAAGGTAAGCAGATTCCTGAGAAACCAGGACATTACAGGACTCCTTTTATAGGAGTGTAGCTATTAGCTTTATCTGTAACAGTGGTCACTGGTTACAGAGAAGGGCGGGTCCAAAAGGGAGCTGCTCAAGGCTAACAGAGAGAAACTGATTTTCTCTAAATTCTGCTTTCTTCTTCTTCTTCATTACAGTCTCTCTCTCCATTCTCCACTCTCCCCCTCAGCCTTCAATTCTTGCTTCAGATTCTTGCTGGGTCCCAGAAAACACACTTCCCTCCTTCTCTTCCTCACGTTGCTAAATTCCAGCATCTGGACACCAAATTTCAGAGAGGCTCTTTCCCTGCTCTTTACCACTCTGCCATCTCCCTGATTTAATTTTTCAACTTTTAAAAATTCTTAAAAAGTAACAGTTGTTAATATCTTATCACCATGTTTTGAAATTCTGTATCATTTTTGTTGTTCTCTACACTGTTTTGTTTATGTATTTATTTTTGTTATTTTGTTTTCTTAATGAAAAACAAAATTTGTATGTATATATAAGGATAGCTGGAATAGGTATTGCTCATGTCTGTGGTTTATTGAAAGGAACAGTCAATGCTTAAAATTTTCTTTTTTCTTGACCAGTTTTGCACGCTTGAATTTGGTAGTCAGAATGACTGATCTGAAAACAACAATATGCAGTATAAGAACCACTGTTGAACTCCTACTATCTCATATGGTAAAGCTCTGTATTATTCCCAACTTTTTTTATTATTACTTGTTATTGTCTCTGATTGTTTGATCAGTCTTACATTCTTATGTCTGGTGGACTGAGCAACTTCGTTGAAGATAACAGTATGTAATGTAGCAACTATTGTTAATTCCTACCATTTTGTTTGGAGGTCATGTATCATTTTTGTTTTTGTGTTGTTTTGATTTTGTCTTCATTGTTGTTTTGTTAGTTTTTTTAATTTTTAAAATAAAAAAAAGTTGAATTAAAAAAGTAGCAGTTGGGTTCTAATTCTGCTTTGAAGTGCATATGTCCTTTGACTTTTGTTTTCACTTCTATCAGTTTTAAGAAGAGTGCTTTCAATGGATATGATCTTATGGAGTAATTTTTGTCCAGTCACCAACTGGCACTGGGATTTTGAGAAATTTACTATCATTAATGGTATTTATGTCTACATGTTTATATGAATTTTCTAAGGCTTTCATAAAAAATATTAAAAGTAGGATGGCTTGAAACAGAATTGTATTGCTTCACAATATGGAAGTCACAAGCCTGAAATCAAGGCTTTAAAGAAGTTGTCATTTCCAGATGATGTATGACAAATTTGTGACTCATGGGTTTCTTGTAAGCTTAGCTTATGCCACAACTGTGATTTCACCCCAGCCCTCCCAGCTGTGAGGTCCTTGTCTGTAATTCTGCAATGCCAGTCTAGTTGGCCAAGAGGATGCCAACTGGTGGTGAAGCTCAGTAAGTGCATCTGGTGTGAAAGTAGGAAATATAAACTGGGCCAACCAAGGATGGTGACATAGCACGTGCATGAGAAGCTATAAAAGAAATGTATGGATTAGGCTTAAATGATTTGGATAGTTTACTATAGTATCAAAGTGAAAATTAATTTTGAGAGTAACATATGGGAGATTAATTAATTTGAAGGTCAATATAACAATCAAGGAAGAGGGTAATAGAAAAGGTAGAAGTCTTAGAAATATATAAGAAGGAAAAGGGTAAGATGGCAGGGTAAACCTGGAACCAGATTGGATTGGATATTTAGGAAGTGTGAAAGGTTATTGTGATGCTTTAAGCCAACTAGTGCTGCCATTAACAAATACCAGAGAAATGTGCAAGCAAAATAAAAACGAAAACAAAAAAACAAAACCCAAATCCACAATACAAAACCAAAAAGCAAGTTTGGGAACAACAGTTCTAAAAGGTGCTGGAAAATTATTATTGATTATAGCCTGAACGTTTGTGTCCCTCCAAAATTTATATATTGAAACCTCACCCCTCCCTATTGTGTAGGCCCACAAGCAGCTCAGGGTGGCTCTTTCCAGGGCACCTCTCTCTGGGCCTAGGTTCCTGGGCTATGCTTATCTGAGAGGGAGACAGGGTGCTGTGAATTCTCAGGAGTGAATGCTAAGATGGTACCCACCATATAGAGCCTGAGTGGGAAAATCTACCCTGTGGGTCCCAGATAGCCCTCTTGTCCTAAAACAGAATCTCTCTTTTCCTTCTGGTCTCTGTACAATTACATTTTGCTATCTACTTCAGTTGTTAAAATTAGACTTTACATTCTAGTACTTTTACCTAATTCTTTACAGGACGGATACACAGTAAGGCACTGCTTTTACGGGTCTGTGAGTATGTACATGCCCAACTCTACCTCTGCAACCGAACTCAGAAGTTTTGACTTCTGGTCCTATCTGGTATTTTTCGCCATCTTTGGAACAGAGTAACAGAGTTTTCCAGCTTCATAAGCAAGTATGTGACATATCCTAAAATACCAGTCCCCTCAGGAAGTTATGTCCCTAGGCAAGATCCTTGAGAACAGGCATTTTGATCTTTCTATGGTCCGACAGGCAAAACAAGAGGCTGATGTGTATAGACAGCCAGCCCTCCCATAAAGCCTTCCCCATCGAGAAATAGACTGCGGAGAAGGCACTGGGTGGTTCTTAACATTCACATTTGCATATATAACATTCAGATTTGCATCTTCTTTAGCTCTCCAAATATATTATTATTTGAAACATAATAGAGCTCACTGGTGATGAGGGTTCTGTAAATACACTTTTTACTGCCAAGAGGGAGTAAATACAATTTACTGTAAATTGTAAATACAATTTTTACTGCCAAGAGGCAGGAGGATACTGTTGGACTTGGGGAGAGAGTTGTGCTCACTGGCAGAAGGGCCTCAGTCACCTCAGAGAGAGTCAATCTGCAGAGCAGCTTTACCTCTGTAAAACCAGCATTATTGAACACAAGTTCATTATGTTACCAACTCTGCATCAAGAAACTGCCCATGGATCTGGGAATGGCAGTGCACCCCTGTAACCCCAGCATTTGGGAGGCAGGATGATTTTAAATTTGAGCCCAGACTAGGCTATGTAGTAAGACCCTGCCTCCCCAAAAGAAACTGCCCATGGGAGGTGCCCTAAAACTGCACCTGAAGATGCACTTGGATTTCCAAAATTTAGAGACCAATATTACAAGAGTGTGGATGTTTAAACTAATTCCACTGTGGTCAGAAAACAAACTCTAAAATTTTAATATTTAGAAATTTGTGGAAACTTCTTCCAGCCTAGGATATGACCTATCTTTATAAATATTTACATACACTTGCAAATAGTGTTTTTAGATCAAGTTGCCAGAGTCTTTGATTTCCCTTGTGCATTTTTTGCCTAGTTGTATCAATTACAGAGAAGTGGGTGTGGTCAAGTCTTTTGAGAAAAACAGGAAGTATCGAGAATTATTTTAAGGAACCGGCTCATGTGATTGTGGGAGCTGGCGTGTCTGAAACTTGTCAGGCAGTTTGGCAGGCTGAAAATGTCGACAGGAACGGATGCTACAGTACTGATTCCAAAGGCAGGCTGGATTGAATGAGGTCCACACATATTGCCAGGGTCACCCTCTGTACCAAAGTCCACTGGTTTAAATGCTAATCACATCTGAAAAGTACCTTCGTGGCAACATCTAGACTGGTGTTTCACTAAGTTACTGGGCATCATAGCCTAACCAAGCTGACATATAACATACCCACCCCTTGTTAACTTGCCATCCGTACACATCTCTTCAAACCACAGTTAATCTCCAAATAAAACCAATAACAAGGTCACTCTTGTATCTTCCATGACACAACTATCCTTCACACACCTCTTTCTCAGAAGAAGGCTGAGTCCTTGAGTTATGTCAGCTCTTCTCTTTCATATCCTGTAACTTAAATGCTGTTGTGTAAAGTTAATCCTTCTTATGTTAGATGATAAAGGATGAAAGGGGGAAGGAAAAAAGATAAATGATAGATACAAATAAATATACCCATGAACATTTTCATAAAAAATAATGAAAAATGCTCACAACAATTATAGTCTATGTTTCCTTAAGTGGTCACATGCCATACTTGGTATTTATAACTAGCTTCTTCTACTCCTCATTCTGTATTTCCTTTGCCTGTAGCAAGCCCCTCAGCTACCTAGATAGGGTGACCCAAACTTTCATTCCTGAAGGATCTGGGCCATTAGTCGTCCTGCATAAATTGAGTTGGTATAATTTTACATTAACTTTAATCCCAGGGTGTGGTAACTGAAGAGACACCCTAAGGGACCTCCTGAATTCCAGACATACTCTTCTTACCACTGTGGTGGAACCATAGCCTAGTTCCCCTTGGTAGTCAGGATCAGCCCCAGCCAGTGCAATTACTCCCATCTGTGCCTGTTGATTCAGAGGCCTAAGGAATCCAAGTGGGCTAAGTGGTAGTTTTAATTTCCAGTTCAGTGGAGTCTCTGTTATGACCTGGAGACCAGAGTGAGGTTGTGGGGACGAAAGCAAAATTTTGTTACTAGTAGGGGAATAACTCCATTCCTATGTCCAGCCCTTGATTCCTGGGTATGCTAGAAGTAACTTACACACTGGGCACAGATTCAGAGCATACACAGAACCTTGTCTTGGGCCTGCCTAGCTGGTTCTATAGCTAACTCTGTAAAGCTGTTTTGTTGTTTCATCAAGCTGACTGCCCCAGGGTGGTGAGGGACATGTTAAGAACAGTGAATTTCATAAGCTTAGGCCCACTGCTACCTTCGTTGCTGCTAAGCAATCAAAAGGCTGTACCTGAGGTCCATAAGGTGTTCTGTAAGAAGGAAAGCAAATCTGTGTCCAGAGGAAGTGTCTGTCTAGTCCATGATGGAAGTAGCCCAGTGTAATCAACCTGCTACCAGGTAGGTGACAAATTACTCCAGGAAATCTTCTTATCTTGGGGTTCCAGTGTTGTCTCAGATGTGGCAGATTGAATGCTCAGCAATGGTAGTGGCCGGTCTGACTGGGGGAATGGAAATCCACATTGCCAAACCAGGCAAAACTTCCTTTCTTGCCCCTTTGCCCATATGTTTATGAGCTTACTGGACAATGGCATGAGTGGCTGGGGAATGATATTAAACACTATCCAGAGTGGACTATTGAGTTCATGTGTTACTAAATCCTTCTCCGCTGAGGGCTTTCTTTGCTAAGAATTCACATGGGACACAAGTATCTTTATAGTTTTGGCTTATTTGAGGAGATCTGCTTACCTACCTCCTTTTTAGATCTCCTTGTCACAAATTTTACAAGCACAGTCCTTTTAATCCCTTCCCATCGAGTCACAGCCCATGAATTAGTGTACAGTCATATGCCTCTCCATATTTTCCCTATAAGGGAAATGATTAAAGAGTTACATGGTTTGAAGTCCTACTTATTGAGAGGATTTCCCTCTATCACTGTCCTTCACAGATATTCCTGAAAGGGGTGACAGCGCAGCAGTTGTCCACTGCCATTTGACTATATGTAGACCAAGCCTAAGTTTTCTCTTTTCCTTATTTAACTGATTACAAGGATCTCCTGGGAGACCGGCTATGGGCTGGGAAGAAGAAATATCCAAATACAGATATGGGAACTGTGGTCGTTAGAGTCACTACCCTTATAACTTACTTGAGCCTTCAGGGCTGGTGCAAGGCTGATCCCATATGTATCACTTCCACTTGATGATGAATGGCCAATTTTATGACTTAATGAGTCAAACAACACCGGTTCATAATGACCAACTCAGGCTGTGAGATAACTAAATGGCCCATGATTAAGCATTCAGTATCTGCTAAGGCATGGTGGCCCACCCAAATTCTCAGAAAAAGAGCGGTTCTCTGCAAGGATGGTAGGACTTTGATGAAAACTCCTAAGGACCTGCACTGTAATCTTCCTAGGGAGCCTTCCAGAAGCACCAAGCAGCATTTCTATCTGCCACTGCCACTTTGAGCACACTGGACCTGCCAGATCTTGCAGCCCAAGGCAGAGCAGCCTGCACGGCAGCCTGGACCTGCTGCACAGCCTGCATTTGTTTTGCTTCCCCTACACACACACTCAAAGTAGCAAATACGGGTTAGGAACATGTGGCCTCCAAAATCCAAACAGGCTCAGAAGGTACTGTGCCTTTTTCTAGATGTGGGAAATGTCAGCGCAGCAACGTACCTTCACCCCAAAATTACATCTAACCATCCTGAACTGTGAGAGATTTAATTTTGTTTTTGTTTTTTGAGACAGGGTCTTGCTTTGCAGTTCAGGCTGGCCTTGAACTCACTGCATAGCCAAGGTTGACCTGGAACCCACCTCTATCCTCCTGCCTCAGCCTTCTGAGTGCTGGGTTTACAGGTGTGCACCAACATTCCTGGCAGAGATTTAACTTTGAGGTAGAAGATGCCAGACCTTTTCTCCCTTAGTATTGGGGGTTGAACCCAGGACTTTGCCCATGCTAATTCTGCATTCTTGCCATGAACTGTGGCTCTGGCCCAAGGCCCCTGAATTTTTGTTAGATTTATTTCCCATCCTATGACACCCAAATGTCTTGTCAATAAGTCCAAGTACTGCAGTTGATATTTCTTGCTCACCAGGTGCAAACAGCATAATGTCCTCAATCAAATGGACCAGTGTGAGATCTTGTGGAAGGGGATGATGATTTTTTTGTTTGTTTTTTGAGGCAGGGTCTTGCTATGTTGCTCCTGCTGGCCTTGAACTCACTATGTAGCTCAGGCCGATCTTGAACTCACAACGATCCTCCTGACTCACCCTCCCCAAGTGGCAGGAGGCCACCATGCCCAGCAGGAAATGATGCAAACTAATTTGGGACAAAGGTTTGGAGAATTGATAAACCCCTAGGGTAGGCCAGTACAGATGTGCTGCTGAGCTGCCCACCTGTGCATTTCCTCTAGGAAAGTTGTACTGCTTTGGGCTTGCTATTTTTCCAGGTAGAGGCAGTTTTAGTGGCTTCTACTTAGCTTTTGCACTATAATGAGCCCCACTCCATAGGTCAGGGGGTCAGTGTGGAGATTCTGCCACTTGCTGAGTCAGATACAGAGTCATTGTCGCATTGGTGTTAGGCCACAGGTCCGCCTGGAAAAGGCTGAAATTAACAACATCAAGTTTTGGCAGCAGCAAAATATTTCTACAAGATCCTCCTTCAAGTCTCATTTTTATTCTAGGGATTATAAGTCCGTAAACTGTTTCAAGTATAGAAACTGATTGTGCGGCCATGACCCTGTTTTATTCTATTCAAGTTACGTTATATGGAATAGTTTCAGTTATAGAGATTAAGTAAATTTTATTTGTAGAGACAATCTAGTTTATTTTAAGGAACACCATGACCAGCCAGCAATGTCATAGGTCTCTGCAAGTAAGATCACAAAGACTGGTACTTTGCCTCTACTATACATTACATTTCATTTATTTGTTTCATTTTTGTTTTTTGAGACAGGGTCTCCCTGTGTCATTCAGGCTGGACTTGAACTCACTGTGTAGCCCAGACTAGCCTCAAATTCACAGCAATGCTCCTCCTTCAGCCTCTGGAGTGTGAGGATTACAGGTGCGTACCACTATGCCTGGTCTTTTTGTTTGTTTGTTTGTTTGCCTACTGTCCATTATGGTAACCACGCACACTTTGCCTTGGTGATCAAGTACTGTACTATTATTTGAGCTGGTGTGGTGATGAACATCTGTAGTCCTAGCACTCTGAAAGGCTTAGTCAGGAGAATTCCAAGTTTGAGTCCAGCCTGTGTAGCTTAGTGATTTAATGAGACATTGTCTCAAAAAAAATTTTTTTTAAAGGGCTGGTGATAGAGCTTAGTGAGATAGCCTGGGATTCACTACCCTGTATTGACCCCTCCCAAAAAAGAGAAAGAGAGAGAAATACCATCATTTGCTTCACCCGCACCCCCATGGTTCTAGTTACCACTTGTGTGTAAGCTTCCCAATACAGTGGCAGCAGTTCCTATGGCAACTTCTAATTTATAGAGAAAACCACAGCAGTGGCTTCCCTTGTCTGTTAATTCTCAGTGTCCTGTGGACCCTCCTGCGGTGATGGGCGGTTCACACAGGATAAATTCCCATTCAACGTTCCAATCTCCTTGAGTCCCTCTGCAGTTACCAAGGCAGTTCCAGCCTTTGTTTAGTGTGAACCATCTTTTAGTCTCGGTTACAGCAAACCCATCAACCTGCTGCAGTCCTTTAGCCTGACTGATTATGAGTATCTGATGACTTTCATGTCCTTTCCCACACACATCCCCTCAGTTTCTCCCTGCATACATTGGACAGGTCAGGCACTTTCTTTGCAGTGCTGTACACCTTGTTGTGCACCTCCTCATGCATCACACTTTGTACCTCACCTTGCAGGACATACTGGGACCTGAGTTTAGAAGGGAAGTAGGGATGGGTCTAGAGAACAACCAACATTGTTTTCCAGGGTAACTAGCTTGAATATGGGGGCCATTATAGTTTCTTTATGCAAAGCACAGATAATTTCTTCAGATGGAAGCACCCTCTGGCAAACAGAATCATCAGAATTTTGGGTTTTATTCTTTCTTTTTTTTTTTTTTTTTTTTTTTT
>NW_004955422.1:23660779-23679656 GCF_000276665.1 Chinchilla lanigera | reverse complement strand
TTTTTTTGGTTTTTCTCCGGTACCAGGAACCGAACTCACGACCTTGCGCTTGCCAGGCAGGCGCTTTGCCACTGAGCTAAATCCCCAGCCCCAATTTTGGGTTTTATTGACCTGACACTCATTCTTGTATCTCATCCCTATTTCAATTTTCATGATCCTGTTTCTTCCCCACTGATGTTTTCACTTTAACAGCGTATGTCCTGTGAAGATTAATTTGTGATGCCTCTTAGTCATTTTCTCATTACTAGGACACCATACCCAACATCCACAACTTAAAGGAGGAGAGGTTTATTTTGACTCAAGTTATAGTCCACAGTTGGCTGGCTCCAAGTCAGGATGGCACAGCAGAGGGGTGTGGCGGAGGAAAAGCTGTTCACCTCATGGCGGCTCTCAGGCTGACAGCATCAAGGGAGGAGGGGAGAAAGGAGATGCAATAGACCCGCCCAGGTCACACCCCCAAGTGATCCACCTCTTCCATCTAGACCAACCTGCAAACAGCAAATCAGCTATAATGCCCCATAATCCAATCACCTTCAAAAGCCCAACTTATGAACAATATCTGGGATGAGTTTGTGTTCTCTAAAATCAAAGAATGAATTTTAGGAGCAACAGAGGTTAAGAGCAGAATATATTTATTGAGGGAAAGAAAACGTCTGTCCAAGAGAGGGACAGAAGGAGGCCCGAGTGGGTTGCCAAGGTGGACATGAGGTGGGACAAAACTATGGTCAACCGATAAGATTACAAGTATAATTGTTCATGCAAAATTGATTTAGTTGAGATCAAATGGGGAAGCGAGTCAGTGGGTATGAATACAGAACAGGGGCTTTTCCTGTAGGGAGTTGGGCTAGTGACTCTTCCTGGCTTTTTCAAGGTGATCGCTACCTATTTAGAATATCAATCCTTGATGGCCATCCCTATGGAGGTATATGGGTGCATTTGTTTAGTCTTTTTTCTTGAGACCTGGTCCGCAGCAAATATATCTCCATTTGCAAGGTATCTTGTCTTCCATGTTGGCTCCTTCAAGGGCCTGGCCCTGTCTGGCTGCCTATAATATTTCTATCTAACTCAGTTGCCTATAACACTAGCATCTTGTGAGGGCCTTCTTCATCTGTGTCACAACATAGCAGAAGTCATTACCTGGTGGAAAGCCAAAAGGAAGGTAAGAGAGAGGCCCAGAGGGGGCTGGACTTGCCCATCCATGAAGGGACATTCTCTGTGGCCTAATCACCTCTTAAGTGCCCCACTTTTCAATGCTGTTAAAACTGCACTTAAATTTCAGCATGAGTTTTGGAGGGGAAGAACATTCAAACCCTAGAAGTGTGAGCTGGGCATATTGGTGCACACCTGTAGTCCCAGTTACTTGGGAGACTGAGGCAGGAAGATTGAAAGTTCAAGGTCAGCGTGGGCAACTTAGGAAAACCTTATCTGAAAATTGTTATAGGCAGCTGAGTTAGATAGAAATATTATAAGCAGTCAGACAGGGTCAGGCCCTTGAAAGAGCCCACATGAAAGAGGATAAGATACCTATGGGCCAGACCTCAAGACAACAGGACTAAACAAATGTACCCACATACCTCCCTAGGGATGGACATCAGGAATTGATATTCTAAACAGGTAGCGATCACCTTGAAGAGTCCCTGACCCAACCCTTTACAGGAAAAGCTCCTGTTCTGTATTCATGCCCGCTTGCTACATGACTTGCTTCCCCATTTGATGCCAAGTTAATCAATACCTGAACAATTCTTATTGGCTGACCATAGTTTTGTTCATTTTCCCCTACCTTGGACCTACCTCACCTCATGGTTTTGCTCTATAAAAGTCCCTAGAAAAGACAGAGTCCTGGGGTAACCCACTCGGGCCCCCTTCTGTCCCTCTCTTGGTCAGAAGCTTTCTTTCCCTCAATAAATACATTCTGGTCTTAATCTCTGTTGTTCCTAAAATTCATTCTTCGATTTTAGAGAACACAAACTTGTCCCAGATATCATTCAGGTTGGGAGTTTTTATTTTCCTGTATCAAAATGACAAAGGTTGGGATGTGGCTCAGTGATACAGCACTTGCTCGATTCATCCAAAAACAAAACCATAGGAGTGTGTGCATTTGCTTACTTATTATTTGCTTATCTAGTTACTATTTATTTATCTGGAATTGCCTCATATTAAAAGGAAATCACAATTTTAGGCAAAGGCCTGCTAAGAAAGCCAGCCAAGAATGCCTGGCACAACCAGTACACATGTCTGGGCAAGTCTGATAATTAAGCATTCCTCTCTTTGTGTAATCCGATTTTACTGCCTCGTGTAGCTGGTGGCCTTACAATGTAACATGGGGTGTTTTTTACTGTCTTTGTGTAACTGATAGCCTTACAGTGTAACTTGAGATGCTCAGCCTCCCTAACAATCTGTGAAGTCATCCAACCCTCCCATCAAATGTGCCGAATTTGCCTTTGTAACTCCCACTTACCTTCCCTTTAAAAGCCCTTCAAAAGCACCTTCCCCTCTGGGTGGGGCTCCCACTCTTTAGGAGATACCCTAGTCAGAAGCCCACCGGTGCCATTTCTTCCCATGTTTAGTCTGCTTTTCTGCAACAATATAATTGTAGAGACTGACAAGTTTCAAAATCTATAGGATGATTTGGCAACCTGGAGTCCAAGAATAGATAATGGTGCAGACCCAGACTGAAGGCCTGAGAATCAGGAGACGAAGTGGTATAGTCCCAGTCTAAATGTGGGTAGACTGAGCATCCTGAGAGAGCCAGTGTTTCATTTTGAGTCTAAAGGCAGTAGAAAAAGCCACTGTCCCACTTTGGAGGCCGTTATGTAGGAAGGAGTCTCCTTATCTTGGAGAAGAAGAGGCCTTTTAAGGGCCTCCAACTGATTGGCTGAGGCCCATCAGTATTAGAACAAACTACAGTAAAGCCTGGGTTGGCGTGTAACTTGTTCTGGAAGACCAGCAAACGTTTTCTAGTAAATTTTAACTTAATAAATGAGTGATGTCTGCCGATATGACTAGTGTGTGATGCGGAATGTCACATGATTAGAACTGAGCCAATGGTTCTTTCTCTTCCCCCCACCCTCACTTTAGGACTGTGGGCAATCGTCTCCCAACAGCAATGGGTTACGGAGAAGTTTTGTCTGCAGAGGAGCAGAAAAAGGCAGAGGAATCCCTCACTTCAAATGAGATTAGGCGTATCTGTAAAACGAGGGACACTGCAAAATTTTTTAGAAAAGCACCACAAAAATAAGGCTGTAGCAGTGTGAGTGATGAATCTGTTTAACCACAGTGCAATGTCACATTTCCATGAAGTCTTCAAAAAAAGGCAAAAGCAAGAGTCGTTGGATAGCCTCCTTGTTAAAGTTGCATGAGTGATTCCACTAGTGATACTGAAATTTGTCCTACACAGTGACTCTCCTCTCTCTTGTATCCCTCACACCAGCCATGAAGGTTTTCAAAGGTAAATGCAGATAATTTATTTTTTTTTATTATTTTGTATTATAATATAGTATTT
The DNA here is from genome assembly GCF_000276665.1 of Chinchilla lanigera. NCBI lineage: Eukaryota > Metazoa > Chordata > Mammalia > Rodentia > Chinchillidae > Chinchilla > Chinchilla lanigera. The sequence goes on along the minus strand of NW_004955422.1, from coordinate 23,676,154 downwards.
TGTGTGCGTGTGTGTGTGTGACAGAATCTCACTATGTAGTTTAGGTTGGTCTTGAACTCACTATGTAGTCCAGGCTGGCCTTGAACTCATGGTGATCCTCCTGTCTCAGCCTCCTGAGTACTGGGATTACAAGCATGTATCACCATGCTGGGCAGTATTGTAATGTGTTATGGTTTGTGTCTGGGTGTCCCCCCAAAGCCTCATGTGGTCATGGGGCAGGCTTTTAGAGTTTGATTGATTATGGGTGTGAGAGCTACACCCGCCCTGGGGTGGATAGTTTGCATATGTAAGGGAGAGGAAGAGGCTGCGTGCCACCGTTCCTCCCTTGAGTGCTTGTTGCTTTTGCTGTGTTCTGCCGCCATGCGCTGTAGCCCTCTGCCGTGTGTCACTCTGCCTTGTAACCTGCCAAGTATGGACTGAAACCTCCACAAACTGTAAGCGAAATAAACCTTTCCTTCCTTAATTTGGGGCATCAAGTATTTTCTCCCAGCAATGAGAGAAAAGTAACTAAGACATAATGTTTTATATATGAATATTGTGGAGTTATGGAGCAAGTCATCTGAATTTCTTATGGGGAAATTTGCTTTGATATACAAGTGCTTTGGGTTACAAGAATGTTTCCAGAATGAATTATGCTCACAGACCATAGTTTTACTGTACTTTCCTTAGTCAATCCATTTGTATACTAATCTCATCCAAAAACTTCTTCCCAGAAATGGAAAATGTTCCATCAAACATCCTGGCCCCTTATAGTCCATTATGTTGACATTTAATATTAATCATGGTTACAAATGGGCTAAAACTCTCATCCCCAAAATCACCCAATCATAGCCCTGCCCCACCTGCACTGAGCAGTCATTAGGCACCACATGAGTACCTACAGAAACAGTGCAAGATGAAAAAGGACCCAAAACCACTCTACTCCCATGAGCTGATGCCCCTTTTTTTTCAGTAAGGGTCAGAGCAGATGTCCTTATCTAAGTCTGAAGCGCCTTTGGGGAAAGGCCTTGACAGTTTATGACTTTAGTGTGTGCAGCTTCAGTTATAATGCAGGGGTTCCCAGAAGTTCAACAAGAAAATTGGATCATTAAGATATCTATATTTGCCAACTCAGACCCTTCAGACATATTCATCCCTTTACAGTACCCCAATTTCTTAGCCCAGCTGTGTGATTTCTCTTAGAAACTCCCTGCTTCCCCTCTTGACAGTGTGCTCTGATTTGAATAAACTCTGGTCTCCTCTATATTCTCGGACCCTCATCACCAGACTTCTACATGCCCTCACCCATGGCATTAACCACCACAGGGCACTAAAGCTCAGCCTAGTGAACAGGAAAAATTATCCACAACAGCTGTTACATCTCTAAGTAACCTTGAGGATTTATCTATTTCTCTTTTTATTCTCAGGGTCTTTTTGTTTTTTGATTTTTTTGAGACAGGGTTTCACTATTTAGTTCAGACTGGCCTTAAACTCTAGCTAGCCCAGGCTGGCCTTGAACTCAAGGTGATCCTCCTGCCTCAGCTTTCCAAGTGCTGGGATTACAAGCATGTGCCACAATGCTTAGCTCCAATTTACAGATCTTAATTGGCTATACTTTTTATTCTGAAGTTGGACAACACCTCATTCCATAAAGTGTTTGCATGGGCTGAGCAGTTTTGTTTTATAGATAAAGAAGAGCTTAGAAAAAAAAAAAAAAAAAAACAGAACCAAAGAACAAAAGCAGATTGGTCATTTCAAAGTTATTTTCTATGTATATTGGGTACTGAGAGCAAATACAAAAAAAAAGTATTGGCTTGGTTAATATCAGGTTCTTTTAACTCATTTCTTTTGTATAAAGATTAAAACAGCACTCAGGAGGCTGAGGCAGGAGAATCACAGAGTTCGAGGCCAGCATTCGAGGCCAGAGTTTGAGGCCACAATGGGTACATAGTCTAAGTCTAGCCTGAACAACATAGCAAGAAGCTGTCTCAAAAAACAAAACAAAGCAAAACAAAACAAAATGGATTAAAACAGAGAGTACTTAATTGTCATGCCGGGGAAACTAACCTGTTTGGGAAACTTTCCCCTGGGCTCTTGAAGGCTCTGATAAACAGCTTCATTTAGGTTTTGTATCTCAGGCCTTTACCCCTGGGTGACTCCATTTTGACTTCTACTCTGGCTTGTTGAGCTCCAGTGCAGACATTCAGTTCAAAACAATGGCCTCCTGCACTTTTTATTTAACGTATATTTGGTCTTTGTCCTTAGTTCCTGGCACAGAGTTCTTAAAACCCTTGGGATTTCCTGACTGGTAAGAATACCTTCTGTTTCTCATAATGCAACCCTTTCCATCACACTTGAGCATAAGCTGCAGAGGGGTGGGAGCTCTGAACAGCCTCAGCATGGAACCAGTCACCAGAAAGACCTCAGGTCAGAGGGTTAGAACTTTCCGCTCCACCTGTCAACTACAGGAAAAGAATTGGGAGCGGGGGCTGTGAACTGAACTACGAAAATCTTGAATAATGAAATCATTTGGTTTTGGGTGGGTGAACAAATACAAAACCTTGTTGAGAGGGTTGATTCCATGCTCAGAAGCCTGAGAGGCATTTTGGATCCTGTGTTTTGGACATGTCCCTTGGACTTTTTTTGTTTGTTTTTGTCTTTTTTGAGGCAGGGTCTCACTATGCAGTTCAGGCTGGCCTTGAACTCACTTTGTAGCCCAGGCTGGTCTCAAAAACCATGATCCTCCTGCCTCAGCCTCCCAAGTGCTGGGATTACAGGTGTGTGCTACCACGCCTGGCTCCCCTAGGTTTTTATGACATTATGCCTAGTATGCCCGGTTTGCCCCAGCCCCAAAATCCTACCTCCCATTTGTTATTTAGAGGTAGCTGCTTTTGCTAAAAAGAAGTGACTTCTCACTTGGGCCTCTAGATACCAGTGGGTGACTAAAAGTAGGAGAGCAGCATGGTGTCTCTTCCTTCATCTGATATCTGTCTTTCTTACTATCCTACACCTTTGGATGAGGTTCCTGCTCAACTCTGCATACATGCGCTCTGAGTCACTGCTCCCTACAGTCGGGATCTACAAGTCTTGGCTTTCAGGATATATAAGTCTTTTTTATATATATATAAGTCTTGAAAGGTAAATTCTTGGGATCAGAGTACCCCTGACGGCAGCTTTAACACTGACAAGGTTCCACCTGAAGGATCCTTACATAATGACTAAATGAGCCACAGCCCCTGACTCTTTTTAGTTTTTTACATTCCTAGAATGACTTTTAATGTACATTACATTAATCCACTTGATTATCATCTGTGTCATCTAAATCAATATCAAAATCTACATCATCACTTCATTTCTCTTGCAGCTTCTTCTATGATTGAATCTTTGATTATTTTCAGTATTTTCTATCTTTTCTGGTTCCTTATTAAATGGAACAACAATGTCTTTTTTCTTTCCACATTTTGCACAAACTTCAAGTTCAGAGGCACATGGTTTACACATTATGTGGTAAGAATCCTTCACAGTCTTCTGCAAACATTTACCACTCCTCCCTGTCCAATGATCTTGGTGGAAGACCTCCAAGTGATATATGGGAAGGAAATTCCCAACCTTCTAGATGCCTGGTACAAGTTCATGTTCTCTAAAATCAAAGAATGAATTTTAGGAACAACAGAGGTTAAGAGCAGAATATATTTATTGGGGGAAAGAAAGCTTCTGTCTGAGAGAGACAGAAGGGGTCCTGAATGGGTTGCCTTCCCCTGACTCTTGATACAAAACCCCAGAGCTACTGTTAGCCTCTCAGGGAGACAGACTTTTGGTTCTCAGACTGCTATTTTCCTCTTCCATGCAACTGCACTGAGAGTGACTTTCTCTCCACCATGCACCTTGACATAGTCATACTCTTAAGCAGGAAGTTAGTCATTGGCAAGCTGGAGACAGGCAGCTGGAGATGCTACATAAAACCAAAGCAAGCCAGGCATGGTGGCACATTCCTATAATCCCAGAACTCAGGAGGCTGAGGCAGGAGTATTGCTATGAGTTAGAGGCCAGCCTGGGCTATGCAGTGAGTTCAAGGCCAGCCTGAACTAAATAGTGAGATCCCGTCAAAAACAAACAAAAAAAATCCAAAAACTTGGCCTCAAAAAAACTAAACAGAGACATCCACCTAAAAATATACAGGGACAAAAAAAAAAAAAAAATACAGGGACCTACTTCTCTCTGACATAGGTAAACAAGGCACATTCTGTTTATACAAGAACAGTAATACAGTCGGGGGTCTCTATGAAGATGGGGAAGGACGCAGAATCCTGGACCCTTCCCTGCTACCCATTAAAAACATGGTTTGTGTTTTCTCCAGGGACAGCCAGGGACTTACAAGCTACTTTGTGCTATCGTGCCTTTCCTGACGGTAGCCCGCCCTGCTTTCTCTAGGGTGTCCTTTTACTTTGCTTTTTCCTCCTTTACTCAGCCCAAGCTTCCTCTGCAGAGCCAATTTCTCTCTCACGCTTCCCTTTTACTTTTTCAAATTAACTTTGCCATTGCTTTAAAAAAAAAAAAAAAGCCATTTTGCTATGAAACTTAATTCTTCACTTGGGTCTACAGCTAGCTAAAAACAAAACAAAATTTGACTTCCATTCGGTATACTATAAAATTTGGGTCAAATCTCTTCTTTACACATAGATATGTTAATCATTTATGGATTGTTTGTCTAAAAATTGACATAACAGGTTGATTAGCCCTAAATTTACACAATCTCACCCTTTTTAAGGTTGAAGACACCAGTGTAGACAACTTCCAGGTACACCCAACAGTGCTCAGACAGTCTCCAACATTGTCCCAAACCTGCCTGTCCTAAACCTGAAGTCACCTGGAAACAAAACCACCCCCCAGCCATAATGATTCCAAAACTTTGACATCAGGACTTAGATAATGACCAATCAGACCCCAGCCTACCAGCTAACCCTTAAAAGCTGGCCTCCTACCTTTTTCTGGGTGGGCCAGTAAACCCCTGTATCAGTGCATGCCCTCTACCAGTGCAGCACCCCCCAAGCTACCTAAGCTGTAGTCTTTTCCTATCTTCCAACTTTCCAGTTAAAGCTTTTTTCCCTATGCATTTGTGCTTTTGTTTTAATTTCTATTATTACTAAAAACAAGGACCCAAGCTAGCTGGTGACAATCTCTTCAATGGGACTTTTGGAATGAGTGGTTGAACCTGGTTTGCTGGGACCTCCAGAATCTGCCTGTTACGGGGTAGCCTACCTCTAAAAGTGGCTCTGGGTTGCTCGCCTTCCCTTCTGGAGTTGGATTCCAGGTGCTTCTCATCTTGAACAAAGAATTGAACAAAACGAACAAAAAAGCAGTGACAAAGCTTGTTCAAGCAAGCAAAAGGGTATAGTGAAGGAGAAACCGGCTCTCCAGAATAAACTTGGGCCAAGTAAAGAGAAAAAGGATAAGAGCAAAGATAAAAGTACACGCTGCAGCTGAGAATCACAGAGCAGGCTATTGTGGAAAGCTTGATATCAAGCTTTCCATGGCTTGCCACTCCTTTTCTGTTGTCCAAATCTCAAGAAAACCCTTGAGAACTCCTACATACGGGTCCTGAGGGACATGCTGGGATCTCACACCTCAGATGACATTAGGTCCAGGCCATCCTATTGAAAACCTGCTCAAGTTCTAGAGAGAAGACCACTTGCAGGGCTTTGGGAACTGTTGTGCGCATGTGTTTGGGATCTTGAAGTTAACAGGTCATGCCTAATCTCGTATCTCAAGACTACAATCAACATATAGGATTACAAGTATAGGCGCTTAGCTACTACTGATCCTATAGGGAAATGAGTCACATAACAAGGGTTCAAGGAACAAACAAAGGCATTTGGGGGAGGAAAGGGGAGCATGGGTCTAGATGTCCTGGTCACCCCCTATGCGTCTGATGCCTAGCTGGGCCCACTAGACCACGTGGTGTCAATTACAGTACAATCTTAAACTGTTTGTCTTGCAAGCCTGACTATTGCATCCCTATCCCAAGACCTGGCTAGCTTTAGATTTGCCACTAACCACTATTCTGATGTCTATTTCTTTTGTATTCCCTTCCTCGAGGGCTCCAACTCCTCAGACTATATATCAATTTCTGTCTAATTTAGCTGTCTATAATAGAACCCTAAGCCTTCACACTAAGCTACATTCCCAGCCCTTTTTCTATTCTTTATTTTCAGACAGGGTCTTGTTAAATTGCCTAGGTTGGGTTTCAAATTGCAATTCTCTTGCCTCACCCTCTCAGGGTGCTGGGGGGCTATAGGCATGCACCACTACACTTTATCTCTCTTTCTTATGTGTGTGTGGGGGGGGGGAGGTTGTGGATCTTACATCTAAGGACCTTGCTGATGGCACTTCTGTGTGTTTTTGTCTTAGCTTGTGGACTAAAACTTAATGAACAGGTGCAAAAAATAAATCCTCTTTGCAACTCAGAACTCATTGTTTCATATGAGTTTTGATATATATAGGAAGGAATATTTCTGCTAGGTGCAGTTGTACATGTCTGACTGTGATCCCGGGACTCCAAGGCTGAGGCAGGAGGAATTAATCTTGGACTATATAGTGAGACTCTACCTCAGAAAACAAAGCAAAAACAAAAAGTACGATAACCTAAGGACCATGCTGAACACATTAGTTCTAAGAGTTGTTGGGGTTTGTCCTTTTTTCATAGATTCCTTGGGATTTTCCACATAGCCAAATCTGCAAAATTGAGGAGTTTTACTTCTTTTCTAATTGATATGTGTTCTTATCCATTTTTATGACTTATTAAGTTGGCTAGAACTTCCAGACAGTGTCAGATCAGTGGTGTGGGAACAAATATCTTTGCCTTACTCCCATGTTTGTTTTGATTGATCAGATCATGTGATTTTTTTCTTCTTCAGCCTGTTACTAGAATGCATTGCACTGATGTTCACATTTTGAACAAGTTTTGTTTTCCAGGAATAAATCCTGTTTGATTATGTTATATAATTTTTTTTTCTGTTTCTTTAAGGCAGGGTCTCCCTATGTAGTTCAGGCTGACCTTGAACTCACCGTGTAGTCCAGGCTGGCCTCAACTTGCAGCAGTCCTTTTGCCTCAGTCTCCTAAGTGCTACAGAAGTTCTACACCATTTCCCATAAACTACTTGAACATCCACCGATTTTGGTGTTGAGTCTCCTGGAACCAATATCCATGGAATCTAAAGGAAAGAGATTCCTATATTCCAGTATTTTATCTTCAGTACATGTAAGCAAATTTTCATAGGTAAAACATGTACTTGATGCAACTCAGCTATATCTCTACTGTATCTCCACTGTATCATAGACTTGGTTGTGCTGACCTAGGGAGAAGGCCCTAGCTTCAGTGATCCCTGGTGGTGGAGAAGTGGTAGGTCTAGCACCCCCTGCTGTGATGGTCTGTGATTGCAAAGGTCGCTTGCAGGCCTGTTCTCAGGGCTGCGGGCTCAAACACTTCTGTGTGCTTTCCCATGCAACAATCCATAAGTTAGACAGGCATCTGTTCTGTTCCATACAAGGATGAAGTAAGGGATTGCCACATGATTTAAACTGTGCTTTTGATAGAGAGAAAATTTTTCTCTTTTTGACGAAGGAAGAGATAAACAGGAGAAACCAATGAACAGAAATAAACTATGGTCAATAAAATTCCCAGAAAATATGGAAAAGAATGCAATGCCCCTTGAAAGCAAAATAATAACAAATAGAAAAGTATACAAAGATACTTTATTTATCATTTGTGAAGAATAATATCTGTGTGTTGATGTGATATTAAAACTCTTGTTGCTAGTGGAAACTTGGCATGATGACTTTTCAAATGATGACAATGACTATCTTTTATGGTACCACTGGGTTGCGTTATTATCATACAATAATCTAACATAAGCACTTCTATAATTATCATTTCACTTAATTCTCAGAATGATGCCATGAGAGGAGAACTCTTATGTGTCCTGTTTTACTGACGCTCCTCAGAGTGGTTAAGGTATGAGACCAAAACCGCACAGCTAGGGAAATCCGGGATTTACACTCGTGAAGGATTGGAGATTGTACCAATCACATTCAGATCTATCTATATTCTGAACCACTACAGAGTAAAACTAAAGAAAAAACTGAAGTAGTTTGATCACTCAGCTGTATGAAACAACCCACAAATGTTGTTGGTAAATGAGAGAAAGAAAACAAAGTAATGGAAGGAAAGAGGAGACCTCCTAAAGGTAGTGTAAAAAAATTTAATTCTACTTGGAAAGCTAAATGGGAGGAAGATAAATAAAGTTGAATAAAAACAGGGGAGATTTTTATAAAATGCACAATTATACAAATATTGAACATAATGTCTGACCTATTCTTCATCACTGTCACTCACTCTCTGGGGACAATTTAAATGATATTGTGGGGGCCGGGGATGTAGCTCAGCAGCACAAGGGCCTGCTTGGCAAGCACAAGGTCCTGAGTTCGATTCCCAGTACCAAAACAAAAACAAAACTAAATAAGTAAATAAGTAAATAAATAAATGCTATTGTGTGATGGGATGAATTGCATGTCCTTAAAATTCCTATGCTAAAGTCCTAAGCTCCAGGACCACAGAGTGTGACTGTATTTTGAGAAGGACCTTTAAAAAAGTCATAAAGGTGGTGCTCAGTGGCACAAGCACCGTGTGGCAAGTGCAAGGTCCTGAGTTCCATTCCTGGTACCAAAAAAAAAAAAAAGAAAGAAAGAAAAAAGTCATAAAGTTAAAGTGAGGTCACGAGGGTGAGCCCTGATCCAGCATAACTGGTGTCCTCTAAGTAAAGGAAGTTAGGACACAGATGTGTACAGATGGGTGACCAAGTGAGGATTCAGGGAGAAGAAACCATCTGCACAGCAGAGATCTTGAAAGAGAATCCACACTCTTGGACTTCCAGCCTCCAGAGATATGAGGTAGTCAGTGTCCACAGCTGAAGCTACCAGTCTGTGAAGCTTTTTCAAGGCAGACTTAGACAGTAATACACCATGCATCCGTGTACCATGGAGAGGCTCAGGACTACCAGAGGGCAGTTCTTATATCTTCTCATCCTCTGCAACCCTCACCTTACCCTTCTCCACCCAGTGTGTCTGGCAGCTCTGTGAGACAGAACCTCTAACCTCTCACACTGCAAACTCTAAGATACTACTTTTTTTTTTTTTCTTTTTGAGGCAAGGTCTTGCTGTGTAGTTCAGGGTGACCTTGGACTCACCATGTAGCCCAGGCTAGCCTTGAATTAGAAGCAATCCTCCTGCCTCAGCCTTCTGAGTGCTGGGATCACAGGTATGCACCACTATATCCGGACTTTTTTTTTATTGACTCCATTTTGATGGGCTTTCAATGACACTAAGGAAGGAATCGGTAGAGATCCTGGCTTTGTCCTTTCTGTCCTTTAAACTGTTTGAGAATGTACTCCATCACTGAGGTCATTGGAAACAAACTAACAAAAATCTCTTGTTTTCATGCTCCAACTTTATGGAATGTGAACAAGACAAAGGGCCCATGCTGGCATTGGGTTCTTGCTTAAACAACTTGCTCTTTACTGGGGTGGCTTTATGGAATGACAGCTATCCCATTCACAGAGTCATGAAGCCCCTTACTGAGCTGAATGCTCTACTGTCACCCTCAGGAAACTAAACTCTCGGGGCTGGGGATTTAGCTCAGCGGCAAAAGCGCCTGCCTGGCATGCGCAAGGTCGTGAGTTCGGTTCCCGGTACCGGAGAAAAACCAAAAAAAAAAAAAAAAAAGGAAATTAAACTCTCTCTCTCTCTTTGTGTGTGTGTGTGTAGCCATTCATTTTTTCCACTTTTTTTTAACCAAAAATTTAAAGGTTACATATAACCTCAGATAATAATTTAAAATTCTCTGTATGTTCTCTGAGAAAAAATACACTTCAAAACCTGTCAGGAAGCAGGCTTATTCTTTTGACAAATGTGAAAATTGTTTTCTACTCAGTTTTCAAAAATGAGGCCATCAGCTGTGGTGGCACATGCCTGTAATCTCAGCACTTGGGAAGCCAAGGCAGGAAGGTCACTGTGAGTCTGAAGCCATTCTGGGATACATAATCAAGTTCAAGGCCAGCCTGCACTCCATAGTGAGATCCTGTCTCAAACACCGCCTCCCCCATATGAGACCATTAACAAGCAGGGATTTATTTATGCTTCTATCCCTTCAGAGATGAGTTATCGGCACTATTTTCTGATGCTTGTGAGGGTTTTGTTCTACCACATCAACTAAAAACATCCAGTAAATTTTAAGCAACAGTTACTGTTTGCCACAGATTTTCTAATTGTGTGATTTCCCTCCAGTAACAAGTATCCTCCTACACTAAGGTCTGACAGACCATGACAGCTGGCCTACACCTGTATCTCAGTAACGGCAGCCTCACATTCTTCACATTTGTAGTGCTTCTTTCCAGTATGAACTCTGCAGTTTGAATAGGAGCTGAGCAGTATTCAAAGGCTTAGCCGCAGTCTTTAGATTTGTAGGGTTTCTCTCCAGGGTGAACGTTCTGATTTTGACTTAAGACATCAACAAAGGCTTTGCTACATTCTTTACATTTATAAAACTTGTTTTGAGTATGGACAGTTGAATAAACAATACGTTTTGAGCACTGATTAAAATCTTTCCCAGATTTGTCACATTTGCAGATGTTCTGTGGAAAATGAGTACACTGATGTTTAACAGGATTCGTGCCATGACTGAAGTTTTTATGAATTTCATTACATTGCTAAGTTTTCTATCTGATATAAATGTTCAGGTAATTATGTAAGCTAGAGCTCTCACAAAAGGCCTTCCCATTTTCATTACAAAAATAATGAATTTTCCAAATATCACTATCTGAATTTTGAGTAACCTTTAACGGATGGGTAAATAGCTTATTATATTTTATCAAAATTGTGTGTTTTGGCACCTGAAAGACATATTTGACAGTTGCAGAATAATGAGCTTTTAATAAGGGAGATCACAAATTGGTAACACTTAGAAGTTTGTTCATCTTTTTAAAAACTTTTATCTGCAGAACTGTTTGGATAAAAATGTAATCCAATTCTACCTTTGAAATTGTTGAAGTACTTAGGTATTGAATCATGACTAGACCCATTTTTGGCCTTCCCAAATTTTCTTTGATAGAAAAATTATGTTTAACAATGTGATATGAATGTTTTACTTATTGAAACATGTACATTATTAAAATTAAGTGACATAAATTCAGATAGTTTCTGAGATGCTATGTTTTTATCTTTTTAGCAGCAAAGTTTCCATTATTTTTAGTTGTCACACGTTTGTTGTGTCCACTGTAAAATGACTTCTCACCTCCACACTCACCAACAGTCTCCCAGTCTTTCTCTAAGTGTAAATTGTTAAAGTCACAATTTCACATCCTGGATTTCCCACTGTTTGCAGTGAGTGTGTTATGCCCTGCTCTGTTGAGAATCCTGGCTATGAGGAGAGGATGTAGTTGGATGTATGGATACTGTCTCCTGACTCCTCACAACCCAGGGCTCTGCTCTTTGCTTTGCTCCAGAAAGTGGATCAGGTATGTCTTAGAGACAGTTGCGCCCAGGAAGACCAGGTTTCTGTAGCTCTCTAATATCACATCTCTACACAGATTCTGCTGATCAGGGCTCAGCCATTCCCACTCCTCTAAAGAGAAGTCAGTGACCACATCCCTGAACATCAACAGTTCCATTTCCTGCCTCTGGAGTGCCCAGCCTCCTTCTTAGTTATTTCTTAGCACCTGATGGTTGACAAATGGCAGCTCTGGAGGGTAAGCGAGCTGTAAAGCAGGACATTTTCATTCTACTCCCTGTGATATCTCACACTCAAGGAGGCTAATGTGGGCTTATTCTTGTGGAGATTGTAGGGTTCACAGATGGAGTAATTTCTTTGCCTTTGGAATCACACAGAAGTCTCTAAAACTATAGCATTTTTTACTCCCAGGGTTTCCACTATGCTTGTGAATGTCCCATTCTGTAGGTCACAGGTAACAGGGGCAGAGCCATGTGGGAGCTTGGGAATGGGAGGCTGATTTGGAAATGTTTAGTGATTTTGAGCAAGGGACCCATATACTAATCTAACATAGGGTCATATAAGTTATGTAGCTAGGAGATAGAAGTACGGTCTCAAAGAAGCAATGCACTGAATGAAAACAGCCCGGTACATAAAGGATACACACTATATCCGCTCTGCAACTTTCCGGAAAACAGAGACAGTGAAAAGATCAGTGATCACCTGGGGGCAGAGGGAAAGAGGGACAAGTAGGCCAAGCACAGGGGATGTTCAGGCAGTGAAACCATTCTTTGGGAGACTGTAATTATAAACACACATCATTACATATCTGTCCAAACCATAGACTGTGCAGTAGCTAGCGTGAACCCCAAAGTAAACTATGGGTTCCGTGTCAGTGCAGGTCTATCAGTTGTAACAAATGGACCGCCCTGTGGGGGATGTTGATGGTGGGGGCTCTGTTGTATGGGGGGAGGGAAGGAATAAAGGGCATATGGGAAGTCTCTGTGTTGCCTGCTCCATTTTACTTTGAAAATAAAATAGCTCTTTAAAAACACAGTCTAAGGAAGAAATTTACAAAAAATAATGAAGAATACATTAAAATGCAAGCTATTATGAAAAAAATCCAGGGATGGCAGTGTGAGGTTTGCAAGGCCCAATATGTAAATACTCACACCTGACACTTGCCAGGCAATGACTAGGAGTCAAAAACCAGAGGTCTTTGCTGGGTGTAGTGGCACACACTTGTAATCCCAGCACTCAGGAGGCTGAGGCAGGAGGATCATTGCGAATTCAAGACCAGCCTGGGCTACAAAGTGAGCTCAAGGCCAGCCTGAACTGCAGAGGGAGACCCTGTCTCAGGAAGACCAAAAAAAAAACCCAAAGGTCATTGTCAGGCACCCCTCTCCCCAGTTCTCTAGGCCTAGGGACATCAGTGCTGTCTTCTCAGATGGGACCACGCAAATGGGGAAGCCCCAGGCCGGTGTCTACCACATCTCACCTTGCTGCCTGCTCTCCCCGCAGGAGATGGGCTGAACCTCCCCCAGCTGGGAGCCTGTCTGGAGACTAAAGATACATCTACCCACCAAAACTTTATTGTTTTAAATACAAAAGTGCAGAAGATAAGTATGAACTGTCTTGTATATTTTTTAAAGGCATTTCTCCTTTGTGTGGTTGCTATTACTAAGAGGTGTTGACTTTGCCTCTTGTGCTTGCATTCTGGAGTATTCTCAACCAGAAAAATGTATGCTTTACATGTGAAAAGAAATCCAGATAGACTGCCATTCAAACTTGCCAGTCTCTAACCACCAGAGATTTATTTATGTCCTTCACTAAAACCTGGTTTCCACAATGGCTTCTTGTGAGACAAATGGTTTGCTCTGTTTCTAGAAGGCTGAGCTTCTCCACCACTCAGTCATGTGTGATGACCACTTCCTTTCATCTGCTGAGGAAGGAAAACTGGCTCCAGCATCCCCAGACATGTGGAGGAATATGACTCCCATTTCCTGTTGTGCAGGAAACGGGGTTGGCAGGTCCTGCCCCTGTGGCACTAGTCAAAGCTGGGAGCTCAGTTTCAGAAGGAAGTGGAGACTCAGCAAGAAGAACACAAAAGGTTCCTGAACCCCAACCAAAGGGCAAGTTGCAAATGCTGTAGAGTCATGTAGTAACCTTTGAGCAGAAAAGCAAGCAGGCCGTAAGTACAGTAGCAGAGAAACTCACTTTCCAATCTGTGTGGCTTACATTGCCAGAATCAGAGAAAGTACAAGGTTATTCTGCTAAATTGGGAAACAGCAATGGGTGAGTCACCACGTCTCCATGTGTACTGAGGGTCTTAGTGTTTGCAATTAACATGCATTATGATGGCATCAGGACACTTAAAGTAGAAAAGAAAGGTGACCTTGACTTTTCAATGTCTTATAATCCTACACACACCTAGAGGAGATCACACGCACAGAAACACTCAGGGTCCCACACCCCAAAGCTTGTGAACAGTTGGTGCTTTGTCTGATGACCAGGAGCTGGGGCTGCCTCCTAGTTAGTTACACACAGGACCAACTCCTACTGCAGACTGGGCCATACTCCTGGGCTTCCAGCTAGCCCTTCTCTCTGGTTCACCATCTTCTAGTCCTCTGCCCCTTTAAGTGAGACATTGTTTCCCAGACCATGCTGGGATGAAAAGCAACACAAGCTAGAGGGCTATCTTAGTTACTTTTCTCATTGCTGGGATAAAATACCCAAAACCTACTAGTTAAAGGAGGAAAGGTATATCTCATATCACAGTTTGTAGCGGTTTCACTCCATAGTCCACTGGCTCCAAGGCAGAGCAGCATAGCAGAGCTGTATCACAGAGAAAAAACAGTTCATGGCATTGTAGGCAGAAGACAGCAAGCAGCAAGCAGCAGCAGTAAGCCTGCCTTCTTTGTGTTCCGTTATATTCTGCCCTGGTGCTATTCATACCCAGGGTGGGACTTCCACTATCTACACCCTTGATCCCAGTATCACAGTCTTAATCCACATTCACATACCTTAATTCAGCACCTTTGAAACTCCTCAATTATGACCCCACATGAGGATTTGTGGGGGAACATCTAAATACAAGCTATAACAAAGGCCCTACCACTTCCTGTAGGTCGTGTGGCAATGGAGAGAAACTGCACAGTGAGAAGGTGGCACCTACAGCACCTGCCTGTGCCAACATTCTACCACAGTAAGATGCTTGGGGCCACTGGGTCAGAACCACGGTGACTATAGGCACACAAATCCATAAGTACCCTAAGGACTACAACACGTTGGAGGAGCTGAGTAAGGAGATTTAAATGTCTGGGGAAGCTCCAGACATCCCCAGTGGGCAGCAGACTTTCCCCTTGTCTGTTTTCTCAGCCTTGTAGTCCTTGCTGCTCTTCTGAATGGTTCTAAATCTGACATCTGTCCAATTCTTTAAATCATAAACACTCCCAGCTTGAATGTCATACTTAAGAGATGGTGATTAGAGATTGGCGAAGGTGGCAGAATTTCATTTGACACTGGAAGTGTTGAGGTAAGATGGAGAGAATTCAGACTTGGGGTCAAGGAAACTCAGGTCTAGTGCCAATAACCTCCACTTCTACCCACAGGGACTATTTTCTTTGAGCCTCATTTTCCTTTCCTGCCAAACAGGGTGGTTGAGAAGTTTGATAGTTATATCCTCCAAGACACACGGAAATGGGTAGGTGAGATCCCTCCATAGCTTGAGAGCTTATTGGTGACCCTGGCATGGCCAAGGTCATAAAAAAAGGATACCCTGCCTGCTTGCCTGTAAAAAAATTTCTATCTATCATCTATCTGTATAAATTTTATATTTTATATCTATAATATATAAA
>NW_004955422.1:23653748-23660013 GCF_000276665.1 Chinchilla lanigera | reverse complement strand
ATGTAGGACATTGTTGTGGGATCCAGGCCCTCAGCTGGATTCCTTGGTCTTAGTGTGTGGACAGATTCCCTGCACTCTTTTGTATACTGTTCTTTGGGTGACTATTATAAATAATCATATGAAGTATGTGTCCTGTATTGTTCCCCTTGCAAAATAAGCCCCAAACCAACACAATCTACTTATATATATTTCCAAATCTTAAATATAAAACCCCACAAACTTCTACTTGTATCTCTTTAACCACAACCCCAGTGAAGATATAGCATCTACCCCTTTCTGAGATATATATATTCCAAGTCCCACAGTGAATCTTTAGCCTGATCTTTGGTGGTACCAAACTCTATATGGAATGTTTTTTTCCCTATACATACATAACTATAATAAAGTTGAATTTATGAATTAGGCAGTTATGAGATTAACAAAAATAACTAATAATCACACAGAGCAATGATGATACTGAACCATACAATTGCTATTGTCAATACTGTTGCCCTTTGGGGTCTAACAGTATGTACAGGCCTGAGTGACTTTGGTAGACTTGTGGGAATTAAAGATAAGAAGGTTTATTCCCAATGTTTTCTAATTAATGACCAAAGTAACAAACATGGCAAGGAGACACAGAAAAATAAGGCTTCACCCCTATGATTTCAGAGCATGCTCAGGAGTCAGGTCCCAGGAGTCCTTTCTACCTCATGCTCCTCTTCCCTCCTTCCTCCTTCCTTCCTTATGTCTTTCTTCCTTGTTGCTCATATTCTTTGTTTTGTTTTTGTTTTTGGGGGGTACCAGGGATTGAACTCAGAACCTTGTGCTTGCAGGGTAGGCATTTGTGCCGCTGAGCTATATCCCCAGCCCGCTGCTCATGTTTTATTCATAAGTTTAAATTGGTAATCTGGGAAACATTAATTAATATACTGTTAGATATGTATTAAAACCATTTCTTTAGTCACCTTTATATTTTAATTCCCTTTTTGACAAGTACAAAAGTTTCAATATAGAACCTTAAGTCAGTTTCTACTTTAGTTTCACAGCTCACAGACTACCACTTCTTCTTAAATCCTTAAACCTAATAAATGTGAATGATTAAAACTCTACTACCCCTTTCTTAGGTGTTCTAGTCTTTTTTATGACAGCGAATCAGCTAAGTTACTACCGTCCCCAGGAGGCGATTATTGTCTGAAAGATGATAAAGTCAAGGTGCAAAGAGAAAAAGGAGAAGCTGGAAGCTGAGCAGCCACACCTAGCTGCAGATCTGAGCACTCTGGTGGCATCAGAACCGCAGGGGTAGCAGCACATGTTTGTAATCCTAGCACTGGGGAGAAAAAGGCAGGAAGATCAGCACCAG
Organism: Chinchilla lanigera; assembly: GCF_000276665.1. Lineage (NCBI taxonomy): Eukaryota > Metazoa > Chordata > Mammalia > Rodentia > Chinchillidae > Chinchilla > Chinchilla lanigera. Next base: position 23,658,671 of record NW_004955422.1, on the reverse strand, counting down.
TTTATGACCAGCTTGGACTACACAGTGAGACTCTAACTTACAAACAAACAAACTGACAATCAAGAACAGTATGGAGCCCACGGCTGCCCATGCACTGGCACACAAAGAGAAGAACTTGTTGCTTATGGAGAACCCATTTCGGGAAGATCTGCAGCAACTGTACTCTGCCTCATGGTTTGGGGAAGCAAGACACCCAGTTCTCAAAGATAGATGAAGCTTCCATTTTGGAAGGAGAGGCATTGGGTTTCTGCCAGTCTTCCCTCAGAGGAAAGTTTGTTTCTAATACTTCCTAATTAGTGACCAAAGTAACAGAACAGGGCAGGGAGACACAGAAAAAAAGACTTCACCTCTATGAATTCAGAGCATGCTTAGGAGTCTGTCCATTTCTGGGGCCACTTCTACACCCCAGGTTTAGTAGGCGGTCCAGTTCCTCTACACTCTACCAGTGACTTGGCCCTTTCCCTTACTCAGTTGCTACTTTCCCCCTTTTCACCTAACAGCTCTAAAGACAGGATACTTTGATTTAAAAAAACCATATGGCTTTTGGATACACCCAGTCCTGGAGTGAACACTAGGGTGGCAGGATCCAGCTTTCAAGTTTATCCAATACTGGGTATTTCAATTTTTTATTTTTCTTGTGGATTTTTGGTTTTTTGAGCCAGGGTATCACTGTATACCCCAGGCTGGCTTTGAACTCACCATACTCCATCACAGTCTCCTGAGAGCTGGGACTTTAGGCATGTGCCACAATGTCTGGCTCTTAAATATTTTTCTTTTAATACAAACCACAAATGAATGAAACACATTTTTCCTACTTAAGAGTATTTTTTAAATTTATTTTTAAAATATGAAATACATTTTATATTGGGACCTCATATTCACGTGTGAATATACGTACATATGTGAACATACAAAATGCCTCAGTTTGATGAAATTATGCTCACTACTATGCGTGTCCCATTTCAAATCCTTTTCCTTCTCTTACACTTTATTGCATCCTATTAGATTCCATTAGAAAGGGTGGACTCCTCTACATTAATTCCAAGACCCATAAGTGATTGTGACCTGCAGTTTGGAAAATACTACCCAGATCGTCCCTTCTCTAATGTCACTTTTATAGTTCAATCTTTTAAATAGAATAGTGTGTCTTGTAGCATCAGATTATAAGAAGAACACACCGGACTAGCCATTGTGAGCTTTTATGCTCATCTGAAAGCTATTTCCCAACAGAAAAGGTCAAGTTAGCTTTCTTGCCTGATTCTCTCTGGAAACAACTGAATTTCTGACTCCGCAAATTGAAGACCAAACCCAGGACTAGGGTTCTCTCTCAGTCTGAGTATGTGCCTATGGCCAGCATTTTCAATGCTTTATCTAATGTCTCCATCTGTAGATGCCCTTCTGTGAGTGGCTGAGTTGTGTCCTTCCAAATTCTTATGTTGAAGTCCCAACCCCTAATACCTCAGAATGTGACTGTATTTGGAGATAGTTCTTTTACAGATGCCCGTAAGGTACAGTGGGATCACTAGGGTGGACTCTAATCTAAGATGATTGGCATCCTTATAAGATTAGGGCACGGTCACACATATAGGAATGACCATTCCTCAGTTGATGGGCATTTGGGCTGTTTCCAAGATTTAGCTATGACAAATTGTGCTGCTATAAACACGGGTGCACATATATCTCTGTGATATGATGTTTTTAATTCTTCTGGGAAGATACATAGAAGGAGAATATCTGGGTCAAATGGGACCTCTAATCCTAGTTTTAAGGAATCTTGCACTGATTTCCACAGTGTTTGCATCAGTCTACACGATCTCTATTATTCATTGGTTCTTTTCTGCCTTGTTTTTATTTCCTTCCTTAAGTTTAAATGTTGAGACAATCCTTTTAAAAAAATATCCAAATGAGACAAAATTATTTTTCTCAGTTAATGAAATACTTTGTCTTTCTTAAAGTTTTTCTCATCAAAAAACATAGCTTAATTATCTTTATATCCTTTGCATATAGAATTATATATATATTAGAATTTTTAACTCGTAGTAACACAAATTTCTGTTGAAGACCTAGGAATAAATCAATCTTGAAATGTTTTCCATGTACCAAGAATTTATGATGCTATATTTAATTTATTTATTTATTTATTTATTTTGGTACCAGGAATTGAACTCAGGACCTTACACTTGCCAGGCAGGCGCTGTGCTGCTGAGCTATATCCCCGGCCCTACAACACTATATTAATAGACCCATATATATATATATATATATATAATTTTCTATAAAACTTAAGATTCCAAGAATACTTGAATTTATATTCAGCAATTGATGTTTCATGTTAAACTTACTGAGGGGGCTGGGGATTTAGCTCAGTGGTACAGTGCCTGCCTGGCAAGTGCAAGATCGTGAGTTCGATTCCCGGTACTGGAAAAAAAACCAAAAAATAAATAAATAAGTAAATAAAAAATAAACTTACTCAGATGACCTAAACATTTTGACTATCCATTACTTAATTTAAAATAATGTTAAGACCTTAAATTATATGAAAAGTTTATTTAAAAACATGTGTCCCATTCATATTTACCTAAATTATTTATTTTAACAATTATACCTAAATTCCTCATGAAAACTGAGATATTAGACAGGTATAATCATCATTTTGAGTTATTTCTTTGTCCAAGAAACTCCCTAAAAGCCAAACTTCTGCACTTATCCCCAGGAAGTAATGTTATATTGCCCTCCCTACAGCATTATTTATTCTTAGGTTAAAAACCCAGGCAAACATGTGACAATTCAAAGACATCTCATTTTTATTTTACCAATGAATTAAAAGCATATGTGTTGAAGATTTACTTAACTCATGTAAACTCAAAGGCATTTGTATTAATTATTTGTATTAATTACTATAATCGTAACAGGTTTTTTGTTTTTTGTTTTTTTTTAGATAGGGTCTCCCTGTGTAGTTCAGGATGGACTTGAGTTCACTATGTAGTGCAGGTTGGCCTCAAACTCATGGTGATCCTCCTGTCTCAGCCTCCCAAGTGCTAAGACTATAGCTGTGCACCTCCCCAAGCAATCTTAGCAGTTTTAATTTATGTTGGTACTAACTTATCTGTAACCAAATTTGAATAAAATTCCTTAAGGTATTTTACTAGCAGATACAACATACTACAGGCATAACACATGTAACCACGTGTGTATCCACAGACAAAAATCTTCCAGTGTTCATTTTAGGGGTTTAATCGTGAGACAGAAAAATATAATAACATAAAATTCTGTCTTGATTTCTTTTCTCTCATTGCTGAGACAAATACATGAGGCCCAAAATCAAAGACAGAAAGGGTTATTAGCTCACAGTTTGTGGAGGGTTCAGTCCACAGTTGGCTGGCTCAAAGGCAGAGTGACTTATGGCAGAGGGGCAACCCTTCATGGTGGCAGAAGACAGCAAAAGCAACAAGAACAAAAAAGGAGGGACAAGCCTCTTTTCATTCCCTTATATTGTATGCAGGCTACCAGCCCTAGGGCAGGTGTAGCAGTCACACCCCACCACTAGACAAGGAACAAATCACAAACTCTAGATTCAGCCGTCTCCAAAAAGCCCACCTCCATGACCACATGAGGCATTGGGGGGACATCCAGACACAAACCAAAACAGTATCTAATAAGGAGAAGCCTCTACCTACATGGGATGACCAGAATATGAGATGGAAAAATAGTGACCTTATTGAAGTGTGCCACAAATAGCACGGAAGGTTGGCAATGACCTTCAGAGGTAGTTTTGGATGCTGTTGACACATAGCTTGTTGATGTGAATATTTATGGTTTAGAAGCCCACTCATATTATATTACTGTTATCACCACCCTTATCACCATTCTGCTCTATAACATCCCAGACAAACTGACAATGTACACATTGGATACAACCAAAAGTCTCCATTACCTGGGGATATTGGGTGGGGGAGATATCAGAAAATAGATGGCTATGTGCCCTATTTTTTCAAGTCTGGAGAAGACTGAATTGAGTCCTAAACACACTGAATTGGTTTTCAGGATGACTTTCAAAAATATAAGTTCTCTTCACTGGCCGTGATGGCTAAAAAAATATTCAAGATGATATAGGGGGGATAAATGTGATTCCCAACCTCCTAGATGTCATACAGGCTAAGTTCATGTCCCCCATAATCAAAGAATGAATTCTAAGGAACAGCAGAGGTTAAGAATGGGAAAAATTTTTTGAGAAAGATAGCTCCTGAGAGACAGGACTGGACCTGAAAGTGGGTTGCTACAGACCCTATTTCTCAGAGGAAGTTTTATAAAGCAAATTCACAAGGTAGGTACAATGTGGGTCAAAACTATGATCAACCAATAAAATTCTAAGTATTGCCACTTAGGTAATATTGATCCAATGGAAAAGCAGGTCACTTAGCAAGTGTACATGGAAATAACAAAGACCTTTTTATGAAAGGGATGGATCAGGAGGCCCTGGTCACCCACCTAGGTGACTGATGTCTATCCAGATTTTATTAGACCAGGTGATTGCAATTTTAGTATAATCTTCAATTTATTGCTTATCCCTTAGTGAGGTATATAGGCTTGGTCATTCCATCTTTATCTTGAGGCCCAGCCTTTGACAGATGCTCCTCCGGCCATAGTTGTAGTGTTCTCATCTTCTGCACTGATTCCCTCTAGGGCTCAGCCCTGTCTGACAACCTATATTTCTGCCTTACTTAGCTATTATAAACATACCATACTTGTCCTGGAGCTCACATTAACATTTTTTTTGGCACAGTGTACTGGCACATGTTTATAGTCCCAGCACTTGGCAGGCTGAGGCAGGAGGATCACCATGAATTCCAGGCCATCCTGGGCTACATAGTGAATTCAAGACCAGCCTAAACTATGTAGTAAAACATTGTCTCAAATATATAT
>NW_004955422.1:23630319-23653648 GCF_000276665.1 Chinchilla lanigera | reverse complement strand
TACACACACACACACACACACACACACACACACACTTCAAAGACAAACTCAGAATCAGGTACTGCTTCTTTTACAAACAACACTGGCTCTGGCCTATATCAAACTAGTATCAACAGAGAGACTCTCTCCTTTCCCCAGGTGAAACAAACAACCTACAAACATAAACATATTTCTTCTCAAATGTGAACCCTAAGATGAACCAGAGAGGTTCTACCAAAAATCTAATGGACAAAGGGGTCCCAAATTGGGTGATTTCTGGGAAGCTGTGGAGTAATTATAATACTTAGTAGGGTTAGGTTGTAGTCTCCATCAGTGCCAGGTAACCACATTTCCAATGGGGTCCTTCCCTACATAGGGACCCAGTAGTCATGGAGACAGACTCCTGGTAGACCTCATTAACAGTGCGTGGGCTCCCAAAAGTAGTAATACTGGCTGGTTCTGCTGAACACTGATGGTTAAATCTGCCTAATGCCAGGGAGCATTCACAATTTAAAGGGTCCCTCAGGAGGTAACAGGATTGGAAAGAGGAATTAGAGGGAGTAAGTAAGCACAAGTATTAAATTGACCCAGTATTGTTAAGAGACAATTTGATCCTTGTTGCTTCCCAGTATTGGATGGACTTCTCAGCAGAAAACCTCAGGGGACAACGCTTAAAACTTTCAGACTGTTGGTGGGTGCTACCCCATATGAACCAGTTAGCCTTTCACTACCCTGGGCAGGTGGTAAATGTGCCACAATACTAGCTTACGCAAGGTATTGAAGTTTGACAACCTATCCAAGCCCACTCAGGTAAGAAGTCTGACACCCTATCCAAGCCCACTCAGGTAAGAAGTGTGCCTTAGATACTTTGTGGTCGCCAAGATGCAATACCCTAACCTACCACTTAAAGGAGTAAAGGTTTATACACGTTTTCAGTCCATAGTCAGCTTGCTCCAAGCAGGGTGGCATGACAGAAGGGCGTGGCAGATAAGAAAGAGCTCGTGGCTTGAGAGGCAGGAAGCAGAGGGGTATCAAAAAAGGAGAGATATGTGCCCATTCCAGGCCATGCCACAGTGACCCACTTCTTCAACTCCCAACATCACATTCAGCTATAAATCCATCACTGAACTAAATCAGTAATGAGTATTACATAGCCAAGAGCCAATCACCTCCCAAAAGCCTCACTTATGAGCACATGATTCATTGGGGAGTGAGACATTGAGATATAAACTATAACAAATGGGTTTTGATTCCCACCTAAACCTTTCAACTTCCTGCTATTCCCTGTTCAAGGCCATTAATAATGAATAGAGGCAATCCACAGAGTATAGAAACTTACGTCTGTTCTCTTTCTTATAGCACCTCTACCAGATATTATCACCTTAAGGGATGATTTTCAGAACGGTGTGGGTAAAACTGTTAGCAGTACAGAACTGAATTATATGTCCTGTTAGGTGAAAATTTTGCAGAAGTCATGCATGATTTGTCTTTCCTTTGACTGCCAACAGTATACCTCTAGCTGAACACTTACGTGGTACTTAAATAGCCCTGCTGTTTTCACATGAGCTTTGGTGATTGGATCCCAATGCCTGTCCCACATTCCCATCTGAGACTGTGGAAAGTCAGTGGCATCATATAAATGACATCCTTCTACCTATCCTCCATGATGGCACCTCACTGAAGCGGTGGACAGCTACTCCACAGTAGGTACAATATCCTTCCAGTCTGTTAAAAGTATTGGGCTACATCTGGAATTCAGAGAGAGGAACTATTCCTAATAAGGTAAATGATAAGTTTCAGCCTCCTGCATCAGTAAAGGAGCCAGCCAGCATGTAAATTTTGGCACAAGTACATTGCTTCCTCCAATATTTGATGGTCCCTAACTATTCAAACATCTGTAACTTTTCTACTTTTTAGGTATCATAACTGAAGACCATATTCTGGTGCAGAGCCAGTTTACCCTATAAATTGAAAATCCTCCTCTGCCCTATATGAGAAATGTGTTGACTTGTCCAGATCCAAAGAATGGATTTAGAGGCAGGAAGAGCAATGAAATCAAGACTTTTGCTTCTCATTCCTGCAAGAATGGCATGCCGGCCCAACAGACAGACTCAGAGTGGCCACAAAGAGCAGTATAAATCCTAGTACGCAGTTCCCTTCCTCTTACCTTAACTGGCCCAGCACTCAAGAGTTTCAGTCCATTCTATCTGTGCCTAACTTCTTTAACCTGCTCCCTCTGTAAGCAATTTTGGGTTTTTAATAACAAAGGATTAAACTACAGTGAGTAACTTCTTAAATGCCAGTGCTTTTCCAGAGTTTGCACAGTGAATTCCATAATTAATTAACTATTCCTTCCCTCACCTGCCTTTGTTTAGAAACCTTCTAGATGCATGGCTTCAGTCATATCCTTATGTTAAGAAACCTTTTCCTGGAACTCAACCATTCAAAATTTTTCTTTCTGACACCTAGATAATGGAAAAATAGCACTATAAAATTGGATCAGCACCACAGACCTTCTTAAGAAGGAAATGTAAAGGATTAAGGTATACACCGTTCTTCTGGCATGTCAGATCCTAGGAAGAAATCACAACATACGCTGACACTGAGGTTAACTTGCCCAACCCCTCTGGGAAATGCCTCCACCACTTGGTTTTGTGGGACTGGAGGAAGGATGGTCAGAACTCAACAAAAAAGAAATGTCTTTCTTTAGTGGCAGAGTGAGCTCAGGGCGCAAGGAAGCCAGACAGTGAACAGCAGCAGCAGCCCATAACCCCCATCAAAAAGCTCTACTCCCTATGTGCAATACTCCTAGCAATAGAACATGTCCTTGACAAACACTTTCTTAATTAAGGAAGTACAAGACTTCTACAATGTAAAGTAGCACTCTGAAAAAGGAAATCAAAAGAGGATATCAGAAAAGGGAAAGATAGCCCCTGGATAGATGGTATCAGTATAGCCAAAATAGACATACTTTCAAAATTGATATACAGATTTAATGCAACCCCAAGCACAATAACAGCAGCATTCTTCACAGAACTGGAGAAAACAATTGTAAAATTCATTTGGAGCCAGAAGAGACCCAGAGTAGTAAAAACAAGCCTGGTCAACAAGAGCAAAGTGGGAGCCATCAGAGTTCCAGACTTGAAGTTATAAAGGTGCAGTGATAAAAATAGCATGGTACTGACACAAAAACAGACATGAGGATCAATGGAACAGCACACAGGATACAGAAACAACCTCAAGCACATTTAACTATTTGATCTTCAAAAAGAGGGGCAGAAACATACACTGGATGACAGATAGCCTCATTAATAGATGGTAATGGGAAAACTGGCTATCCACATGCAGAAGACTGAAGCTAGGCCCATATCTCTCACCATGTACTAAACTAAAATAAAAATCTAAATAATAATCAAAGATCTAAATATTAAAACAGAAGCACTTATCCTGCTGGAAGTGAAGGTAGGTAAAACTCTTAAAGTAATAGGCACAGGCAAGCTTTTTGTGAACAGAACCCAAATTTGCAATTAATAACATCAAGAATCAACAAATGGGATTATATCTAATTTAAAATTTTATGTACAGCAAAGGAAACCACCATCAGAGTAAAGAAACAACCTACAGAATAGGAAAATATTTTTTGTCAGATATACCTTGGACAGAGGACCAATATCTAGAACATAGAGAGAACTCAAAAAAATTAGAACCCCATAATAAAGGACCAAATAAAAAAAAATGGGTAAGTGAAATGAATAGACGCTAAACCAAAAAAGTACAAACGGCCAGTAAATATAGGAAAAAAGTTCTACATCATTGACCATTAGAAAAATGCAAAGTAAAACAACACTGAGATTCCATCTTACCCCAGAAAGAAAGACTGCCATCATGAAATCAAATACAGCAAATCCTGGTGAGGCTGTGGGGGAAAAGGAGCTCTTTCAACATTGTTGGAGGGAATGTACACTAATACAACCACTGTGGAACACACCATGGAGGTTCCTGAAAAAACTAAACTAGAAATTCCACTTGAATGAGCTATTCCTCTTCTAGGTATCTAATGACATCATGTTACAGTGACACACGGACACTTTTGTTTATAGCAGTACCATTTATAAGAGCTGAATTTTGGAAGCAGTCTATATGCCCATCAACAGATGAATGGATGAAGAAAATGTGGTAGTTACACACAATGGAGTACTACCCTGCCACAAAGAGAACCTTGAGTCAATTCTAGGAAAATAGGTGTACCTTGAGACCGTAATGTTAAATGAAATAAATCAGACACTAAGCCTAAATATTGTATAAATAAAGAGCAAAATAAAAGATAGATAATGGGAAGCAGGGAGCTAGTTCTTTCTCAAATGGGAAGGGTGTTCAAGAGATGGAAGGCTGGGAAGGAAAGAGTGAAAGGGCATGAAAAAAAATGAAGATGTTTTATGTCCATGTACCAACTCATACAGGAATGTAAACATTATGTACTAGAAACATGTACTAGTAAAAATAAATAAAGAAAAATATCTGACAGTATGTTTTCATGCAGTTGATTTTAACCAATTTATATTAGTTGATATGGTAGCTAGGCTTCTATCATTTTATGTTACTGTGTATTTTATATAACTTCATAAAAACATTTTTGATAATAGACATGTTCCTCTTATAAAGTGTATTTCCCCCAATACTTAGGAAAGATGTTATAATCTTATGTGATCTCTTATTTATTTAGCTGGTATTTAGGAACTTCATATTATAAAATCCATAATGAAATTAGATTCTCCTCTCCTCATTCCCATTTGTTAAAGCTAAATTTTAATTGCTTTATACTCTTAATAAATTCTGAAGCTTTGCAGAGGTGATAATTGAAACATTTTTTGCTGATAATCAAGAATAACCAATCTTTTTAAGTCAGTCAGAAACAAAAATATCATGAAACTCCCCTTAAGAAGGTCCACATATCTTAGGCTTTTGAAAAACAGGTGGCACAAGGACATTCACACCTTGCAGCACCCTAAAGAAAAGAATAAAATCTTCAGACCATATCACAGAACCCGGACAGAACCTGAAGGACTCTGTAAGTTGAGAAAGAATAAGGAGCTGAGGGAGCACAAGGCAAGCAGGATTTGTAGGGCAAAACACTGAAGACAAAAAGCTGCCTTGAAAGAGAGCTGCCGGCACCCGCAGAAGCGCCTCCTTGAGTCTTTGGCTGAGTAGGTGCATGAACATAGGGAGACTGCTTGATGTCACAGCAGGGATCACTTGAAAAAACTAGGGTGAAAACCTGAATCACACAGTTGGGAAGTTTAGGGAGAATAGACAGATTACTAATATAGAGAGGACTAAGCTTTATACATCAATAACATCACTATATACATAAGGCACATTAAGAAATCTTTAAAAAAACATATACTACAACTAAAAAGAAAGGTTAGTGATGATGTAAGATATGATAGACTATAAATAGATGATATTGAGTTTTTCAAATAATTTCAATAATTTAAAAACATTCCATTGAAAACAGTATGAAAATAAAAAACATTTCTACGTAAATATAACCACATAAGTATTAAGAAGAAATCTACCCTATAATGTACATTTTAAGAAACTAAACAGGAGAGATAGATAGATTCAAGGCTATTCGAATCATAATCTTGGCAAGACTTTAAGAGAAATAAGCTTCCAAAGTTTGTACAGAAAAGGATAACTGCAAATACATGTTGAAAAGAAAAAAAGAAACCTCTTCTGATTTCAAATGTTATTTCATTCAAATGAATGAAATGTGACTATATTCATGAAAAGAGCACGGTAATTCCAGAAAGATAGACATTAAGAGCAATGAAATAGAACAGAATCCAGAAGGAGACCCTTTCCTATAAGGGCAATTTAGTTCAGACAACCTTGTTGACAATTCAGTAGAAAAAAGATTACATTTGTAGCAATGTGGTTTTTGGAGTTTTTTAGGGAGGGAGTTGTCTGTTTATTTTGGTCTTTTGAAACACAGTTTCAGTATGCAGTTTAGGCTGGCCTGGAACTCAGTGATTCTCCTGCCTCTGCCTCCGAAGTGCTGGGATTACAGGTATGAGACACCAGGCCCAGCTTACATACAGTGTTGTTAAATTAAATCTTTAGACACAAAATATAAGGCATAACCTGTGTTTTATATAACACAAAGAAATTAAGTAGAACACAAAATAATCCTAAACACAAAAGATCATTTTAGCGATCCTGAGTTACACAAATATATCTTAAGTAAAAGAGGAAGACCATGGGGTTTAAAAGAAAAAAAAACATGATGCGACTTTAGATGAAACTTTCTGTCTTTTCAAAATACACTTATTGAATATCAGTCAAGCTACACATGGAGAAAAAGTTTGCAAACCCTGTATTTTGTAAAGGTCGTCTAGGTTAAACAAAGAACTCTCTGAACTGAAAAAGAATGGGGCTATATAAATTCAAAATTTTAAAAGATACATTAGAGATCTGAAAAGATTAGCAAGATCCTGTTTCAAGATATAAAATAGAGAAAGTGTTGGGGTTGTAGCTCAGTGCAAAGACCCTGGGTTTGATCCCTTGTAATGCACCCCACACACACACACATGCAAAGTTATGTAAATAGCTAAGTGCACAAGAAAGGATGTCTTAATCATTATTCATCTGAGAAACATAAACTAAAGTCTAACAAGTTATAATCCAACACAGACCGAATTGGTTAAAATTAGTAACATTTACAATACCAAGTGTTTCTGAGAATGTAGAGCAAAAGGAACTCTGAAATGTTTCCAATGGGCATGAAATAACACAGTCACTTTGGAAACATTTGGCATTTACTCATAAAGTTATAAATACACTTATAAAGTTACAAAGAAGCAAAACTTTTTGAAGTAAAGGAATGTCCTATGTCCCAATTTTGGTGGTAGTAATTAACTGAATGTATTTCTCAAAGCTCATCAGGTTATAAAAAGAAAGATGTCATACATATTTTCTACTGACTACCTTGTAATAAAGGTAATTTTAAAAGATACAAACATTGCCTTGTAGAGGGTCACAAGGTATGGTCTTCTCACTCACTGAAGAAGCAGTGTTATTCTCCAGCATCACATCCTGGTGCAGGGTCCTCTCAGAGGACCCATGTCCTGCTACTCCTCCCAGCTGAACTCCACACAGCTATCCTTGTGTGACAGTGAGGTGTGTAATGCCACACTGCTGGTCAATCTGAGGGTTCAGACACAAATGACATGGAAAATAAGGACCAAATCTATTGTGTCTCTTCTTGAGAGTTTGTTGAAACCAAGTGTTAAAAAGGGGTCTGGGGATTTAGCTCAGCGGCACAGCGCCTGCCTGGCAAGCACAAGGTCGTGAGTTCGATTCCTGGTACCAGAAAAAAACCAAAAAAAAAAAAAAAAAAGTATACGTACTATGGCCCAGTGTCTCCTACATGGGAGCTACTACACAATAAATACAAATATTAAGCTCATATCAGTTTTTGCACTTGTAATTATTTACAAATTATATATACATATCATTAATTGTCACTGTATTCAATGCTTATAATGCTTGGCAGGCATGTGTGCCAGCGAGCTGGGTTTGAATCCAGGACACTCACACATGTTAAGCAAGTAGTTTAAGCTCAGTGGCTTTTTCTTTAGGTAAAGTTATTATAAATAAGCTTCCTATATTTCATCCTATACTTCAATAAATAAAATATAAGAAAAGTCAGGGCAGTGTTCATTCAGTTAAAAGAAACACTTTAAAAGACTCAGGTTGCCATCTTTATCATTCATCCTAATAATGTTGTTTTATCTCTTGAAAGATAATCCACAGAAGGAGCAATGGGACAGGGCTGTGGACAAACTGCAGACACTTTCAGGCTCTGTACCACACCAACTCACAACTCTGATTTCTTTGCTTTAAATGCAGGTGGTTACTCAGACCTCACAGGAACCTGTGCTGACACGCGTCCCTGGTAGGTGGCTGAGCAGGTCATCTGTGACACCCTAACTCTAAAGCACCGCCCTACTTGTCCTTGGCAGGACAGGGACAGGACAGGGGCTCACTGGGGTCTTCCTTGGTGCAAACCTCAGGCTGTCACAGCAGCCCCACCACGGGCACTTGCTCAACATTCACAGTCAACCTCAGAATCACGAGCCCTGCCACCTACAGTAGGCCAGGCTGTCACCTGTTCCAGACTAGTGTGTTGGTCCTTGAGGGGTGTGTGTGTGTGTGTCTGTGTGTGTGTGTGCGCGCGCGCGCAAGCGTGTGTATCCCACCTATGCAGGCGACTCGCCACTCTGTGGTGCTGGTCACATGCCCTGCAGAGGACCAGTCTGCACCGCTCTCGTACCAAAGGGCTGCCTAAAGTCTGCAAGGTCTGGAAAATTCGGGGATGCTCTTCGCATGAGGCCAGGTGTCAAAGCAAGAGGCGGGGTTATGGAAGCGCTTGCGAAGAGGAGCCTAAAACTCGTTCCCAGAGTGCTGTGCGGGCAGTCCTTTGGCCTCCATCATCCGCAGGCCTCTGGAGGTAACCGAGCAAGATTTCTTCTCTTGCAGACATTTGGAAGACTTTGGTGGCTTTCTCTCCTTAGGATTTCTCAGATTCCCTTAGCCTTTCTAAGTTAAAATTAACCTTTATTGCCCAGAGCTGTGCCTAGTGTTCGGCCTGTTAATGAGCAACCAGGTGGCTTGGACCTTGGTGCGTATGCACCCAGGAGCTGCAGGGTGCAGAGCTTGTGGCCTCCGTCTTCCTCTGTCTCATCAGGGGATCTTCACCTTCGTCCAAGAGTTATAAGCAAGCTGACCTCTTTCTTCCCTCTCCAGTTTGTGTTATAATGGATTTAGGAAGGTTATAAGGGACCCGCATGTGAAATGGAAGCACAGAAATAGAAGCGATCAAGTTAAGCATTAATGATGACATACACTGTTTAGCTATGAACGCTTACTTGCATTGTTGGCTGCTGGCAGACATCTCTGTTAGTAACAGTAGAATCCCTTCAATTCCAAATTTCTAGGATCTTATTTTAGTCAGGAATATGCTATATTATTTTGTAGTTGGCAAATGGGTGTGGCATTTTGTACCATCATCCTACACCAGATCCTGCAAGTGGAGAGACCATACACTAATCTTTTAGTGCTTCTACTTCTGCATACCAGCTGATTTCTTTTGATAATCTGGACATGTGTTCATCTGGTTGTAAATTATACATTGAGATTGCATCTCCTAACAGCTGTGTTCCTATCAACCTAACATCTTTCATCACTTTTACTTGAAAATTTATTTTAATCTCCCATTTTGTATTTGTAAAGAGAAGATCGATTATGACTCTCTTGTGAGCTCTTCTCCACTCTTAATCACAGGTAATATATATTTGCTTGAGTGACACAATAGGCTCAAATAGAGGTGAGTACAGTTTTTATTTTGTTATATACTGTACAATCACCCTCCATAGTAATTTTAACATTTGTGTTCTCCCAGGTAAATTTACAATTTATCAGAGGACATTTTGAAACTTAAGATTACCGCTAAGATTTATTTATTTTCATGGCTTCGTAGCTCATTTCTAAATTTTATCAGTGAATAATCATTCATTGTAGGCATTAATTACAGTCTATTGATCCATCTAAGCAGTAAAGATCATTTTGGTTGACTCTAGTACATAGAAGTTATTAATAAATCAATTATAAATATTTGTGCACAGGTTTTTAATTATTGGACAAGTTTTTAAATCAGATACCTAGAAGCATAATTATTGGATTATGTGTCAATATTATATTTAGCCAAATAAGAGACTGCCAAAGTACCTCCCAAAGTGTCTTAGTTTTTCGCTGCTCTCAGAAAAGATCTGGTCATTTGTAGGCAAAAGTTTTGTAGTTCACAGACCCAGAGACTGAGAGATCCAAGGGCAAGGGATCTGCAGATTTGGTGTCTGGTGAGTGCCATTCCTCATAGATGCTGCCTTCTCTGAGTTTTCTCAAGGTGGAAGGGGAAACGGGCTTCTCCAAGACTTCATTCGTTCATCCCAGTCATCTCCCAGATACCATGACCTTAGGTGTTTGATTTCAAAAGATGAATTTTGAAGGGACACACATTGAGACCATGTAGGTGACTACTTTTTTGTATTCTCTCCAGCAATGAGCTCCTGCTACTCTACATCTTCACAGGTGTTGGTATGGTCAGATATTTGGATTTCGGCCATTCTAATAGGTAAGTGGTGATAACCACATTATTGTTTGAATATTCAACTCCTTAATGACAAATGATGTTGGACATATTTTCAAATTATTATTTGTGATCTCTGTTAATTTATAAGTTATTCTTATATTTTTTTCATTTTTAAGTTGGATTGTCCTCTTGCTGAATTTTAGTTTTTCCTTTTTTTGTTTTCTGGTTTTTTGAGACAGGGTTTTTCTCCTTTTTATTTTTAAAATAGCACTGTTATGAAACTATTGTTTGTACATTGTTATGCTTTGTGTCTAGATGTCTCCCCAAAATGTTAGCAATGAGAAGAATAATTAAGACAAACTTTTTTCCCAGGCTGTGGCTTATCTTTTTATTTCCTTCATAGCATGATTAACAGTGCAAAAGTTTTAAACTTCAATAAAATCAAATTAGCAATTTTTTTCTATGAATAATATCTTTGGTGTTATATTTAAAAACTCCTTGCAGAATCCAAAGTCACCTAGATTTTTTTCTTTTTTTTAGATAATTTGTAGTTGTACATTTTATTGGGGTATATGATCCAGTCAGTATAGATAGTCATAAAAGATGTAAGGTTTGGATCAAGATTCATTGTTTTGTGCTTGTGACTGTCCAGTTGTTCATGTACCTTTTATTTAAAAGAGTATCATTATTTTATTTAACTGCCTTTGCTCCTCTGTCAAAGATTAGCCAGCTGTTTCTGTATATCTATTTATGAGCTTTCTGTCCTGTTCCATTATTCTATGAGTTTTTTTCTTCAAAAGAACCATATAATTTTGATGAATATCAGTGTATATTAAGATTTAAAACTGATTACTGTAAATCCTCCAATGTTTTCCTTCAGTATTGTCTATTCTTAATCTTTTGCCCAATAATTTTAGGAATCAGTTTGTGTATATCTACAATAGGCATTCTAGATATTTTTCTTCTGGTGATGGTATGTGTAGATCAAACTGGAATGACTTGGTATCTTGACAATACTGAGTGCTCCAATCCATGAATATAGAACACATTTTCGGGGCTGGGGATTTAGCTCAGCGGCAAAGCGCCTGCCTGGCAAGCACAAGGTCGTGAGTTCGGTTCCCGGTACCGGAGGAAAACCATAAAAAAAAAAAAAAAGAACACATTTTCATTCATTTAGGTATTTGATTTCTTTCCTCAAAGTTTTACAAATTTTCTGCATGTGGAGTCTCTATGTAATTTATGTTAGATTTACACCTAAGTATTTAATTTTTAAGACTATTGTGGGTTTCTTTTGAGAATCTGGGGATCAAACCCAAGGCCTTGTGTATTCCAAGCAAGTGTTCTTCCACTGAGCTTTATCCTGAGTCTAAAAATGTTACATTTTTATTTTATTTATTTATTTATTTATTGGGTTTTTTTCCGGTACTGGGAATCAAACTCACGACCTCGCACTTGCCAGGCAAGTGCTATGCCACTGAGCTAAATACCCAGCCCCACATTTTTATTTTAAAGTCTAGCTTTTCCTTACTGGAATATAGGGAAACAATTGAATTTGGTATGTTATACTTGTGTTCTTCAAAAACAAACAGGAGAAAGATAACTTTTCTGTTATTTTTTGGTTACTTTTGCCTTCATTAGCATTTGCATACAGTCCTTATAGGAATAGTGTTAAGATTCTTGTTAATTTTTATAAGGATTAGCATAACTAAAAGCAGTTGAAACTTGATAACGTAAGTGCAGGAAAATAAGAAAAAGTAAATATATTTCCTCAGTTTCTGATGAATATCTAGTATTCTCAACCGCTGAAAACTGTCACAGTTAGGGCTACAGTATAGCTCTATAGTAAAGCCCTTACCCCACATATTCACAGTCCACCACAGAACTGCTGAGAGGGACACAGCGAGAGAGAGGCAGACACAGAGAGAGACAGAGACAGAGACAGAGACACAGAAAGAGAAGAGACAGACAAAGAGACACAGAGAATGCCACAGCAGATGGCCTGAGCACCAATGCTCATCCTTGCACTTGTGCTTCCCTCCTGAGTTCCCATAGCTGTGTCAAACTTAGAAAGTATTCCTTTCCATAGCCTGTGATGTTCACTCTATACTGACCTCCCTTTTGTAGTGCATTTGTGTTCTAATGAGCGGTTTTCACCAGTGAGAGCTCATGATGTATGCAAGTGATGGAGCTGGACTTGCCAAAAAGGAAGATTTCCTTGGGAAATTTAATAATATATGAAAGTCAGTAGACATCTAGAGACTGATACCGAGGAAACTATGCAACAGATTTTACACTAGTCTTGAGCACGTTATGGTTGGAGTCATGGCACTATTCTAAGAGATTTAAAACATTGAGCTTAGCCATTGTCATACCCCACTAAGGAGACATCCCTCTGTACTAAAATGGTTTTGCTGTGTATATTTTGTGCCCTGTCTGACAGAGCCACTTACACAGCAGCAGAAATGCCTTTCTAGTAAAATGGCAGTGGGGAGTGGTCATTTCCTGTGTTGTCTGGCTCTGGGCAGTCATCTGTGCTGTCACTGTGGGGAAGACAATAACAGATCCGTTCCTTAGAGGGGAGCAGGGGTTGGGCTGGGGTGGATGCGGCATGTGGTGCTAAGAAAGACAGGCTTTTCCTTTCCCAGTGGCTGTGAGGTACGGGGTGAGTGATATTTGTCCTATGCCAATGGTCATCCCTCTTCAAAGTGAAGAGCAGTAATCCTCAGCATCAAAATAACATGCACTTATCTCTTACATGGTGCTGCAGAACACTGCTCTGGGTCACAGTGATGTTAGTTCTTAGATACTTTTGAATAATTCTGGCATCATTCTAGCAGGTGCAGCTGTCGTCAGAAGCAGTCACTGGCTCCTCTGTCTGTGGGATGCTTGAGAATCTCAGATGATGACCCAGCCTCTGCCTGCGGACTGTTTGGATTTGGGTCTGTTCTGGGGCCTGCACTGGTGCTTGTGCTGCCTCTGGGTGGTGCTCTGCCAGAATCTGGGCCCACTGTGTGCTGAAGTCCAGCTGATTCAGAGCAGAGCTGGAGCATGGCTGAGGGGATTTAAAAAGAACTCTGAAGTGATCTGGGTATGGGTTTTGGTCAATAATTGTAGAAATCATGGTTACTGTTTTTCTACTCTCTCTGTTTAACATCAAGTTATATAACTTTCTGGGTTTTTTTCTGAACTGTTTAAGCAGATCTTAACCAGTTTGAATTCAGGTAGAGGTTATGTGTCATACAGAGCTTAAATTTAAGAAAATTTAAGACCTATGTGGTACTTCCCTCCTGGCCTTCTCTTGACCTCAAGAGACTGATTAGTACAGTCCTTGATTAGTACAGTCCTAATCAGACTGTGCCAGTTAGTTCCATAGACAAAAGGGTTTTACTTTAAATTTGTTTGTATTTTATATATCTGTCTAAGATAGTTGGTTTTGACAAGCCATATTTTCATTCCCTCCAGAACTTTACACTCTTCCATTTTATAGAAAGTAAGTCCTCTTTCCTAATGCTAAACATATTTTTAAAAGATTTTTTAGTTTTGTGCCAGGTATAATGGTACACACCTATAATCTCATCACTTAGGAGGCCAAGGAAGGAGGGTGACTGAAAGTTCAAGACCAGCCTGGCTATAACATGAGTTCAAGGCCAGCCTGAACTACCTAGAAAGACCCTCTGTCAAAACAACCAAAGACGTCTTAGTTTTGAATAATTTGAGATGTATAGAAAAATTGTGGTACAGAGTATTTCGGTGCCTCCTGCATCCATTATTCCAAGTGTTAGTGTCTCACATGACTGTAGTTGTCGATGTGTAGTCAGCTTCTGTCTGGGGTGACAGGTCCTGAGAACGAGGTGTGGCAGATGAAAACAAAAACAAGAGAGACAAAGTTATGGGACCAAGGGGCTACAGCCTCTAGGACTGAAGCCTCGGTTACAGTCTTCTTTAGCTTTTTATTGGGATACAAACAAAAAGCAGCAACAGGGGAAAGGGGAGGAATCGTTAACAGGATTAGCGAGGACAATACAATGTAATTATCACAGGAACTAGACTTTGACTTAGTTAGCCGCTGGGTTTTCATTCCTTTGGGCATATCTCAGCAAAGCATCTAGTGCTGTCCCAGCGGCTCTCCACGGGGACTAAGGTCCTGCTATCGTTTCCTTTTACACTAATGCTTTTGCTAGACTTCCTCCAGATTCAAGCAATCAGATGGCTTGGTCAGGCTCAAAGTCTCAAATAAGTAATTCATTGAAAGGTGAGCTATAGAATGTCCTTCTCCACACATACTACATTTTTTTCAATGCTAAGAAAACAACAGTGTATGATACTGTTCACTGAATTGGAAGCCCTTTGTATTCTTTTAGTGTTGTGCTCTTGTACTTTTTGTTTGCATGGGCAAACCAGGGTACTTCATTGCATTTAATTGTTAAATGACTGGGTCTTTTATTTTTTTCTGGCCTGTGGCAGTTTCTCAGAATCCTCTTGCTTTTGATGCCCAGGGACTGTACTAATCAGGAATAATAAAGAGATACAATGTAAATTTCTTTTATATTTTCTTCTTATTAAACCTTTCTGCTTCTTTCTCTCTCCTTTTCTCTCCAGTGCTCCTATTATGTATATATTTGTGATAATTAGTCTTGATTGCTTGTCAACTTACTTGGATTAAGATGCATCTAAAAGATAAGTAGAGCATACTTCTGGGTGTGTCTTCTAGGCCATCTGCAGAGATGATATGCATATGCATTGAACTGAGGGAACAGACCTGCCTTGAATGCAGTGACATTATATATTAGTATGGAGGCCCAGATGGAACAAAATGGGGAAGGACAAAGCATGCCAGCACATGCAGTCACTCTCCTCGCAGCATTCATGAAGTACTCAACCCTGCTGTGCTCAGTGCGCTCTGCCATGATTCTCCCTCACCACAAGACCAGAAGCAATGGAGCCAAAGGAACCCAGCCTGAAACCTCTGAAACTATGAGGCAAAGTAAATCTTTCTGCCTTCAAGTTGTTATTCTCCAGTATTTTGTTATCAGGAGTATTTTTGTCCCAGGGATGAAAATCTAACACAGAAAATTGATATCAAGAAGTGGGATTGTTGCTATGGCATACCTGACAGTGTGATTTAGAAGCCTTTGGAATTGGTTTGGGGAGAAGTTTGGGAGTGTTTGGAGGTGCAGACCGTTTAAATGTAATGGACTAATTGATCTGGCAGGGAAAATTTCAGCACAGCACAACATTCAGGCAGTATCCTGGGTGTTGCTAGCTGCTTGCAGCCAGATTTCCGGTGAGAATCTGAAGTGAAAAGCAAAACAGAAGGATCTGTCAAATTTGCAGTTTGACCAAAGCTAAGCGCATTTAAAGATGGGGCCAGAGATAGTGTAGTTGCTGCAGGCAGTGCCATTAAGGAAAAGCCAAGGACTTTGCACCAGGACAATAGGAATGATACCTCAGGGGCATCTCAGAAATTGGACAGAACTCTCCCATCACAGGCTCTAGTGTGTAAAAGTGTACTCTCATTCAAAAGGCTGTTTTGGGGCTGGGGATTTAGCTCAGTGGCACAGCACCTGCCTGGTAAGCACAAGGTCATAAGTTCGATTCCCGGTACTGGAAAAGGTTGTTTTGAGGAGTGACCATGGGCACCCTACTCACTCAAGACGATCTAGAAAATTGTTGCCCCAGGATTCATTCCACCATACTAGCCATCCAGACAGTCTGAGGCCATTAGAGGCAGGATCCTAGGACAGCCTGGCTACTACTCATGCTGGCAGCAGACCTATAAGTTATTGAAATGATGCTGGTTTAGGGCACATATAGAATGCAACACTCATGAGAACATAGAAGCTTGCACTCAGATTTCAAAGGAAGACTTTGAAGGTTTGGTTATGTGTGAGAGCACTGAAGTCACTGCAGGCTCTCCCAGGGGGGCAGTGGCTGAAGCTGTGACAGTGAAGTCAAAGGTTCAGTGGAGACCCCAGGAACTTACAGATAACAGGAATATGGAATGTCTGCTGAGGAAAGAAGCAGTCAGCAAATGGAACCAGCTTAGGTAGAAGAAGTGTGGCTCCAACTAGTAAGGCCATAGGTGTTGGGCCTCCCGATCACTTTAGAGCTCATACCTGGCACTTTGTGCCCTGGGTGCTGGATACAGAGATACAGGATTTAATGCTTGTGCTGCTGGGTTTGCATCTATGCTTGTGCCTACAGTACCTGTTGCAATGGGAATGCTTAATCTCTATCATTGTGTCTTGGAAGTATGTCATTAGTTTTTTGAATTTCATAAGGGCTCATAGTCGAGTGTTTGCTTTCAACACGAGAAGAGAATTTGTCTACATTTTGTGGATTTTTAAGCAATGCTGAAACTGTTGACACTTTGAAGGAAAAATTAGCATATTTTCTATTATAAGCAAAGCAGTTATATCATGGTAGGTAGAACTTCAACCCTGCTATTGTTTTTATTTGGAGATTAATTGTGGTTTAAGAAGATGTGATTTAGTGAGAAGGGTTGCAACAGTTAATCTTGATTTTTAGGTTGATTGGATTAAGAGATGCCTAGGGAATTTGTAAAGCACACTTATGGCTGAGCTTGTGAGATTGTCCAGAGATGAATGGCATGTGGGGTAGTACACTGAGACCTGCCCTGGGTGCAGGTAGCAGGATCCAAAAGCAGAAGGTCCAGAACGGAACAAAACAAAAGGATGTCTGGCCTGGTGGTACACACCTATAACCCAGCAGTTTTAGAGGCTAAGGCAGGAGAGTCACAAGTTCACACCCAGCCTAAGCAACATAGAGATTAGCAAGATCCTCTCAAAATACAAAAGAGCTAGGTATGTAGCTCAGTGCACAGTCCCTAGGTTCAATCCCAAGTACTGAAAACAAAGGAAGAAAAAAGAAGGAAATGGACCCTGACCCCCTAGACATGCTCTTGCTCTCTCTGCTTCCTGGCAGCCCCACAGAGAGCAACTCTGCTCCACCACATGCTCCCCACCATGGTGATTCTGCTTCACCACAAACCCAGAAGCAATGCAGCCAAGGAGCCCTGGATGGGAACCTCTCATATGACCAACCAAAATCAACTTCTCCACCTGTAAGTTGTTATTCTCAGGTATTTTGTGACAGGGACACCTGACTAACACAACGTTGAGCTATTTAATGGGGTCCTGTGTTTCTCTGAGGCTCTGCTCAGTTTTTCTCATCTACTTTTTGTCTGTCTTTCATATTGTATAATCTCTATCACTCTACTAGATTGATGATTATTTCTTCTTGTCCAAATGTATTGAGCTCCTCCAGTAAATTCTAACTTCAGCTTTTATATTTTTCAACCATAGAATTTCCCTTTAATTTGTTTTTATAATTTCTTCTTGTTCATGGATACTGTGTATTTGATGAGATGTTTTCATACCATCTTTTAATTCTTTAAGCATAGGTTACTTTTTTGTTTTTGTTTTTTGAGACAGAGTCTTGCTTTGTAGCTGTTATGGTTTGCATCTGGATATCCCCTCAAAGCCTCCTGTGGTCATGGGACTTTTTCAATGGTGGCTGAATCTAGAGTGTGTGATGCTGGGATTAAATGTGTGTGGTTAGTAAATCACTCCACTGACTAATTTGACATAGTTCTGGCTAAGATTAAGGGTGTGAGTGCTATACCTGCCTTAGGGATGGTATTCTGCATAAGACACAGAAAGACTCCTGGCTTCTCCCCTTTGTATGCTTTTGCTGTTTTCTGCTTGCCATGAAGTGGTTCTCCTCTGCAGTGCCCCGCTGTCAAGCCACTCTGCCTTGGACCCAGCTGATTATGCACTGAAACCTCTACAAATTGTCAGTAACCTTCCCTCTCCAACTTTGGGTGTCAGGTATTTTGTCTCAGCAACAAGAGAAAAGTAACTAAGACAGTAGCCCATGCTGGTTTTAAATTCATGGTGAATTCCCTCCTGTCTCAGCCTCCTGAGTGCTTGAGATTACAGGCATTCCCCACCACACCTAGATTCTCGCAGCTCTTTAAGCATATTTATAATGGCTACTTTGAAGTCTTTCTGTGTTCCAACATTAGCTCTTCTCAAAAACAGCTTTTTCTGCCAGTTCTTTTTCTTTTTCCTGCCTGGATATATGCCATGCATCCTTGTTACATATTGTTGTTGTTGGGGGTCATGATGTTAAACTATCCAGTACTGGAGATGATTAAGAATTTTTAGTCCATAGCGGCCAAAACCAGAATTAAGAAAAATTATTCTGGGCATAGGTTATGACGTAAAAAAATGTCTTTAGTCTGGTGATATTTTCCCATTAGTGTGAACAGAATTGGTGTGTGTATGGAAGGGGTGTATGCACTACTGCAATCCTGAAACATGAAGGTACTGGGATTGTAAACTCTCAGCACCAGTAAGGAATTAAAGAGATGGAGTTTAAAATGAAGGTAGACAGTTTATTTGGAAAAGGTTGTAGTATAGCTTTTGTCTAGTTGTCCCCCAAAAACCTCATACATTCATAGGTGGAGGTTTTCAGAGGTGGCTTGATCTAGTGTGTGTGGCACTGAGATTGAATAATGATGCAATGTTAGGATAAAGGTCACTAGGATTAAGGGTGTGAGTGCTACCCACCCTAAGGGAGGGCAGCCTGGATAAGGTAGAAGGAACAGGAGAGGTTTGTTGATAGTTGCTGCTGGTCACTTGCTTGATTTTGCTGCCTTCTGCCTGCCATGAACTGCTCCTCCTCTGCAATGCTCCTGTGTCATGCCACACTGCCTTGGACCCCATCAACTATGGGCTGAAATCTCTACAAACTGCAAGCCAAATAAACCTTTCTCCCTTTAACACTGAGTGCCAAGTATTTTGTCTCAACAAGAAAAGTAGCTAACACATAATTTGGTACCAGAGAAGTGGGATCTTTGCTGTGACTGTACTTGACCATGTGATTTAAGAGCCTTTGAAGCTGGCTTGTGGAAAGGGGAAGAGTTAGGAAAGGGTCAGTGATGCCTGGTCCCATCAAATACAGCCCTGGAAAGTCTTAGGCTGTACTTGATAGGAGATTCTGGTCAGAATTAGGAAGAAGAGAATGCTGATAGAAATGCTGGCAGGAAAGACCAAGCTCAGGAGGTTTCTGCTGAGAAGAAGGACTGCATTGGTTGTTGGATGCCAGAACATGTATGTTATGACTTGGCAGAAAGTTTGTCTGTGTTGTGCTCATGTACAGAGTACAGAGACTCTCATGTGCTCATGTACAGAGTACAGAGACTCTCATGTACTTTGACAGAGACTAATATTAAGGGTGGCAGACTAATTGATCTTACAGAAGAAGTTTCAAGATACTCTAATGTTGAGGCAGTGACATGGCTACTGTTGGGGGCTTTTAGCCAGATCTATGTTGAGGATCAAGAGCAAAAAGCCAAGCAGAATGATTTAAAATGTTTTTATGCTGGCCATAAAAGAAGCTCCAGTAAAGGTATGGCCTGCAAAAACAGAGCAGAGGCGATAATTGATTATTGAGAAGGAACAAGAGAACAGATAAGATGGCCTGAGGACATCACCAGAAACACTAGGACTCCAGCCTTTGAAGCCTCAAAATTGCAAAAGTGAAGGGCTTTGCTTTGAGAAAAAAGCCCCAGAGCACCATGTTCCAGAATGGCAGTGGCCTAGGGAAGTTTTTCCTTGGGATTTGATTTGTAGGAACTTGATGCCTGCAGTCTAAGAGAAAAGGAAGTCTGGCTACTGCTTCAGCTGGCAGCAGGCCTTGGCATTATCCATGTGGTGCTTGTGGGGGTCAACACTGAAAATGTACATATGAAGTGCTTTGCATCTAGGTTGTAGGTATGACCATCCTTACAGGTCAGTTAAGGACCCTGCAAACAGTATGGTGTGACTTAGAGGGAGGCCATAGCCTTGAAGCTGCAGGATGTAGGCACATTTTCTGTGCTGTTTCCAAGCATTCCCAAGATTATCTACTCTAGCCTATCATCCCTGTTCCCAATGCTATCAGCTCAAGTATAAGATGCACTTTTCTCGGGGCTGGGGATTTAGCTCAGCAGCAAAAGCGCCTGCCTGGCAAGCGCAAGGTCGTGAGTTCGGTTCCCGGTACCGGAGAAAAACCAAAAAAAAAAAAAAAAAAAGATGCACTTTTCTCAAACTATCTTTCGGGCTTTTCTAAAAATGCCTTTGTTCCCTTTATGTGTTTAAGATACAGTAATCCTTTAATAAACAGAGTGGTCATCAGCCCTCTCCTCATGTCACGAGTCTTCTTTCATTGTGTGGTGCAGGTCATCAGAGACCAGCCCCAATATTAATAATTAGGAAATTATAGTGCTGGTTTTAGATGCATGCAGAATGTGAGAGTTATAGGATCTGGAAGGCTTCCACCCAGATTTCAGAAGGCCTGGGAGGCCAGGCAGTGTGCCAATGAGAGGGCAGTGTGTGAAGCTGTGAACATTAAGTTAAATTTGTGGTGGAAACCCCAGAAGTTTGGAAAAGCCAGGAACATGGATCCTCTGAGGAAAACTGCAAGGAGGGAGCAGAGCCAGCCCAAGATAGGAGATCCAGAAGCCACAACCACTGGCAGAGGCCTAGGGGTGGAGCCTCCCAAGGCCTTTGGAGTTCACATCTTGCCATAGATTGCCTCAGATACTGGACATGGAACTACAGGACTTAATGTTTGCCCTGCTAGATTTTGGACTTGCTTGGATCCCATGCCTTTGTATCCCTCTCTTTGAAACTTTTGGAATGGAAGTGTCTATCTTGTGCCATTTTACATTGGAAGTGTTTAACTTTGTTTCAATTTGTACAGGGACAAATTGAACAGTTTGCCTTAAATCTGAGAAGAGACTTTGGACTTGGAGTTTTCAACAGTGCTGAAACTGCTAAGACTTCAGTGACTCGGAGATCTATTAGATGCTTTTTGCATAAAGAGATTGCATGAGGCTTTAGGAATCAGGGATGTTGTGTTATGGTTTGTGTCTAGATGCCTCCACAAAGACTCACATGATCATAGGTGCAATTTTCCACAGGTAGCAGGATCTGGTGTGTGTGACACTAGGGTTGATTCATGGTACGGTGCTAGGATTAATGACACTATGATTAGGAGTGTAAGTTCTACCTGACCTAACAGTAAACTGTTCCTCCTCTGTGCTGCTCCTCTGCCATGTTAACCTGCTTAAAACCAGATTTTACTGTTTATTTTCTATTTCATTGTTTTCTGCTCTTACCTTTAGTATTTTTCCCTCTTTCTTTAGCTTAGCTATTCTATATTTTGTTGACTAAGATGGTGTGGAGGTCTGAGATTGCATTTTGCTTCTTCGTTTTGTCATTTTTGAAGAGCCAGAGACTCCCTGTAGTGCAGTCTCACTGTGCTGATTGCTTATGAGTGGTAGGGCGAGAGCCTGAAGATGCCCAGTGTTCAACGTAGCTCCTGTACTGGTGAGTGGTGGCAGCTAAGCCTGGGTTGACACACTATGTGTGTGGCAGGTAGCCACCGAGGCCCCAGAGGGTGCCTGAGGCTTCATCTGCCTTGCACACTGGTCGGGGAGGCAGAGCCCAGCCTCACTGGGCTTCCTGAAGATGTCCGGAGCTCAGCCCAGCCCAGGCAGACACACTATGGGTGTGGTGGGTAGAAACCAAGGCCCCAGAGGGTGCCCGAGGTTTCACCTGCCTTGCACGCTGGTCAGGGAGGCAGAGCCCAGACTCACCAGGCTTCCCGAAAATGTCCACTGTTCAGCCCAGGCTCTATTTTGTTTTGTTTTTATTTTTCAGTCTCACTGATTGAACCCTGGATCTCATGTATTCTAGGCCGACACTCTAAATCTGAGGAACCACTTCAGCACCTTTTTACTTTTTGAGACCTGGTCTTGCTATGTTACCTATGCTGGTCTTGAACTTTTGGTCCTCTTGCCTGAGGTTTCTGAGTGCAGGCCATTCTTATCATTTTTTAATGTGCATTTCTTGATGTGTATAAAATCCCAAATGTTTACAAGTTCACAACAGGTATATCTTACTAAAGTAAAGGTGGCTATGGTTTCTAAAACACTGATGAAATCTTTGCAATAGATTGAACTCCCTTGGTATTTCTTTTTTTTTTTTTTTTTTTTTGGTACTGGGAATCAAACTCAGGTCCTTGTGCTTGCTAGGCAGGTGAATGTGCCACTGAGCTATATCCCCAGCCCTCCCTTGGTATTTCTTTAAGGAGTAAAGACACAAGTTTATGACACGCAAACTTGATGAACACAGTCTAGAGGCAGCGTGTGGCAGATGTCTGCAATAACATGGTGATGGTGCATTAGTGCACACAACCCATTTTCACAGCTTATTGAAGGATGGATTGTGACTGAGGGACAACACACTGTACATGTCCCAGTAGGAGACTCTTCCATATGTCTGTCTCTTTTCAAACTTCATGAATACTTTGAGCAAATTTAATTCAAAGGGTTGAAAAGTAATCACTTATTTGGCATTAAAATTGATTTGAAAATAATACTTTATATAAAGTATTTTTGTATGGGATCTTTCCTAATTGATATTCTTTTGTTCTTATAACTTTAACTTTTTGCATACTATGCAGCATAAACAAAAAATTCAGTACAACAGAGTACTAGAGGAAATCCGTGCCTCTATTCTATTGTTTTTGATGGAATAACATTGGAAGTGACAATGAACAAAAACATAACGCATGTAAATTTGTAATTAGAGATGCCTAGTAGTAGCCTTCAAAAAGGTGCAAACTATGGCACATTTTTCATATTTGGGTCCTCTTATATTGTGCTCCAAACTGTTCAGATCCAGGTTAATCATTTTGCAACCCTAACTGATTTTTAGACTTTACATAGTAATATTAACTGTCTCCACCCAGCTCTTAAGCTAACTACTCATGATTTAGGCCCTCTCTTTGACATTCTCCAGGGAGACTCAGTCCCCACTTCTCCAAGAGCAGTTACACCAGAGGTAAAAACTGCCTTAGATAAAGTTAATCTGGCTCTTTCTAACGCTCAGCTGTCTAGAATTGACCCATCTCAGCCGATGCTTTTAATTATTTTCCCAAATCAGTATATGCCTACTGGGGTCCTTTGGCAGCCTCAGGTTCCTTCACAATGGTTATATATGCCTCGTACTCCACATAAAACTATTACTCCCTTGGGGCTGGGGATTTAGCTCAGCGGCAAAAGCGCCTGCCTGGCAAGTGCAAGGTCGTGAGTTCGGTTCCCGGTACCAGAGAAAAACCAAAAAA
>NW_004955422.1:23628422-23630219 GCF_000276665.1 Chinchilla lanigera | reverse complement strand
AAAAAAAAAAAAAAAACTATCACTCCCTTTCATGATGCTGTGGCAGAACTGATCACACGTGGGCAAATGTGTACTATTCAGCTGTTTGATCATGAGGTACAAACTATCATTGTTCCCTTTTCTTTGGTTCAAAAAAGTGGTTATGACAGTTTTCAGTCTCTTGGCAATCTTCATTGGCTAAATCCATGGTGTTATTGATTGTCATTATTCTTCATATAAATTCATTCAATATGCTTCCCTCACACCCTTTTTCTTCCTTTTGAAAATAAGCTCAGTTCCCATAGCAGGAGGCTTCTCCATTTTCACATATTGGTCATCTTTGGATAGGGGAGGTTATGTAACAGCCTCCTCTTCCAGAATACAGGATACAGGTTTCTTTTCTACACAAAAGATTGAACTACAAGCTGTCATATGTACCTTACAGGATCATTCATCCACCCCAATTAACCTTTTTTCAGACAGTGTTTATGTCTGCGGTGTAATGCGCCACATTGAAATTGCCACTGTACACACTGGTCAAAATCTTTTTCATTTGCTTCACACTCTCCAGTCTGTCATACAGTCAGGTCATGTTCCCTGTTTTATTGGTCATATACATTCCCATTCCCAATTGCCAGGGAATCTCATTGAGGGAAATGCTGCTATAGACAAATTGCTGGCTACTGTCACTGTTACTCCCTCAGATACCACTCAGCAGGCTTCTGTTTCTCATGACACCTTTCGTCAAAATGCTTCTGCCTTATGCAAACAGTTTCATTGACCCAGGAATAGGCCCAAGAAATTCTTAAACAATGTTCCTCATATAATACATCTTCCCTCACCTTCCATGGGGTTAACCCCTGAGAGTTACACCCCAATTGTCTTTGGCAGATAGATGTCACTTGCATTCCTGAATTTGGGTCCTCATGCTGGATCCCTGTTTCAGTGGACACTTCCTCAGGGTTTATTTTTGGTTCTGCCTGCATTGGTGAAGTGGCTAAACATGTCATTATTCATTGTTTGGATGCCTTTAGTGCCCTTGGTTGCCCACAGACACTTAAGACTGACAATAGGCTAGCATATACAAATGCTGCTTTCCAGAGATATTGTAAAACTTTTTGCATATCTCTAACCATGGGGATTCCTTATAACCCTCAAGGTCAAGGAATTGCTGAATGCACTCACCATATGAACAAAATTCAATTACAAAAACAAAAGGAGGTGGCAATGAGTCTCTGCCCTCCAGGCACCCGTGGCAGACAGGAGGTCCTCACTCAGAAGCCCCAGGGACTTCTCTGGCTGGGGGGGGGGGCACACCCTCCTTGGGTGTGTCCTGCACAGAGTGAGTGAGTGCTCCAAGAGCTGCTGGTCTCACGGTTCAAGTCTGTGCTTTACTTTTGCCCAGACCCCCTAGGGGGTTGCAGGCATGGGTAGTCTGTGATTGCTACCTGACCGACCTGCATCTGGTTCCTGTATGTGTCTTGAACTGACTGGAGACACAGAATCAGGTAGTTCACAAACTGTCCACCCTGAAGTTTGTGTCTGGGTTTTGCCTGTACCCTGAACTGCCTGGGAACATAGGTCCACTGGACAGGGATTGTCACACCAGTGCAACCTGAGTCTGGGCCATGCACATGGCCTGAACTGCAAAGGGATGCTGGATCAGTCAGCCATCAGCTGACACCAGTGCCCATGTCTGAGACCCAGGATAACTAGATACAAATCAAAAACTGCCGGAAAACCTGAGACTAAGTAGCGCTTCTCAGAGGTCACTCAGGGGCAAACCTGACCAACAGGAAAACTAGGGACACTAGTGGC
>NW_004955422.1:23574384-23621847 GCF_000276665.1 Chinchilla lanigera | reverse complement strand
AAAAAAAAAGATGGAAGCAGAGCAGCAGAAAAACAATTCCATCAGGTAAAAGAAAAAAGGCTAGGAAGGGTCCTTTGGAGAGATCTCAATACTGGACAATGGAAGATACCTAGCCCACTACTTACCTGGGATAGAGAGTATGCTTGTGTTTTTCCAGAGAATGCTGAATGATCTATCTGGGTACCAGAGCATGCTGTCTGGCTGTATCATGAACTCAGATCTGGAGAAAAAGTTGGTTTTACCTTCTTGGGGGCTGGTGCACAGTCCTATGACAGTGACACCTTGAAAACTGCTCTAAAATCAATAGACCAGGATGAGGCTAGATCAAACCTAAAGCCTATTGAAGGAATTGACCCAGAATACCTAGGCAATGGTAACCAAAATGGGAATCAAAAGTCTGAGTAGATAATAGAGTATATAGAGATAACTGGCCTAAAAGTTACAGGTATTCTTAAAACAGAATAAAATATAAAAAAGTATATTCATTATAGATGAAAGATTGTATTCCTTGCAAATTCTTCTTCTGAGAAAACTCTGCTAATTGACAAACAACAAAATCTGACTAGTCTAGTTATAATTACAAATTTCTAAAATTATGGTACAGTTACTATAATTCAATTTGGTCAAAAATATATTTGAATACACTTTGATTTTGTAAGATATTTGTTTGTTCTGTGTACTTGGTTGTCTGTCTATTCCATGAACAGCTATTCCTTCAAAAACTCTTTAACTGTTGCCTCAAATACAGCTCAACAATTTTTTCTCTTTTCCTTTTTTTCTTTTGCATTTTTGGACCTTTTGTTCAATATACATGCTTCCACGTGGGTTACCAGCTGATCAAAATGATATCAAAATTGTTTTCCTTACAGCTCATTAAAAATTTAAGATAATTTACAAATATCCCTTAGGGTAGGGAGAAACTACTGGACAGGACTCCAATTGGTGAATAGAGGAGTGGATAACCTTTGCTCATTAATAAGGACCCCCCAGTGGTCCCCATAGTCTTATGGGAGACACACCCAATAATTTGGTCATTGATCAAAAGGTAAAGTTTCCTAGAAAAGAGAAGTACAATAAGGTTTTTCCACAAAAGATGCTTTTGGTACAAAACTAAATTAAGAAAGAAAATTTTCACATGAATATGATAATTGAGTGTTGTTAATCTCATGGTATATTGAATGTATTCATGATTCCAGATGTACAGATTTTCCAAAATGTAAAACAAGGATTGCTATGGCGATAAGACTTTTCAGATTCAGACCTCTACCTTTAACAAAAAACTTGTGATATACATCCCATTAAAGGTCAGCTAGTTAGGTAAAAGCTTCTTAAATATTAGATATGGAAGATTGGCTAAAAGCATTGTTACACCAAAATGAACATTTAAGTATGTTACAAAATGTCATCATGATTGTCATGCTGCAATGTTATGTACAGTCTTGATTTCTAAATTTCTGTGTAAAAAATGTAACTGTTGTCTATTAACATTCTATATAGATTTTTTTTTTTTTTTTGGTTTTTCTCCAGTACCAGGAATCGAACTCACGACCTTGCGCTTGCCAGGCAGGCGCTTTGCCGCTGAGCTAAATCCCCAGCCCCTAGATTTAAATATTAGAATATCCATGGTTGTTAGAAAATAACTGTTCCATTTTATGTTCTAAGGTGTTTCATGTTCAGATAAGATAGTAATAATAGTGTAATGTCATTAATCGTCTCTTCAACATGTTCAACAACTGAGGTTTGGAGACCAAAAATTAGAGAGATAGATGGGCTAAGAGGATAGCCAATATTTTTGCCCTAGCCCTCTGAAGCCAATAAGGACCCAGGACATAAGAGAACCTCTGCTGTGACATCCTATAACTCGGTTGAGTCCCTGATCTTCTGACCAGGAGATTATGGGACCACAGAGGAAAGCGATTCAATGATGTATAGTGTGCCTAAGGAAAGTCACCAGGAGAAAAAAAATCTCTCAAGCTTTCACAGAAAGCAATTTGGTCAAGCAATGGGCATGACTCATTCAGATGGCTGACACTGACAGAAAAACTAAGAGGTGCTGTACTTGGTTGCAAGGTATATCCTGAGACTTAACTGACTTTGATAAACAGCAAAAAATTGATTGATGCAGGTCTCACCTCAACTTGGTCTTAAACATCCAGCAGAAAAGTATAACCACAAGATGTATTTAAAAATCCATAGTAATATGTTAGCTGTAAAAGGTTCAAATCAGTAACAACTTTTGACAATTGCCAGCTATACTTGTAAATGACCACTGTTATGGATTATTGGACTGTATAGGGTTAACTTGCACCTAGAATCTTTGGACTGAAAATATTTAATCTAAACAAGTAAGTTCACTCAGAATGGAAAGCGTTCAAGAATGAGGTTTTCTACAGAGTTCTCTAAACACAGCTTCTCCAACTTCAACTGAACACCCATCACTTACACTGCAAAACAAAAAAGGGGGAGATGTAGGGAGTGGCTGAAGCTGGAAAATAATCGCATGTGTGGGGCTAAGACAAAGCCAGCCTGAGAACATGGGGAGCTCCTCAAGCCATGTAAAAGCTGTTCCAGCTTGCAAACTGGTTGTTAGACAAAGAGGTTGAACTTGACATCAACCTCCTATGTGTATAAATAAATGCTCTCCAGTTCTTGGGCAGTTCCTTTCCCCCAATCAGGAAAGAGAGGGCTCTACCTGACCTCAGCTTTCATCTCTTGTCTTTACTTCTAAACGCTTGCCATTTTCCCCAGGACCATCCAGAGCTGTGTGGAGCATAGCACAAAAACACCCATAGAAGGAACCCACCAGGCAGGGAAAGCAGTTAAACAGAAGGGAAAGACAGAGAACCAACAACAGGAAAATAACATAAAAAAGACAAGCCAATACATGTCAGTTATAGCCATCAATGTAAATGGTCTCAATTCACCAGTCAAAAGCAACAGACTGGCAAAATGGATCAAGAAGCAAGCTCCAAAATATGCTGTAGTCAAGAAACATTTAATTCAAAAAAGAAATCCATAAACTGAAAGTCAAAGGATAGAAAACACTACTCCATGCCAAGGGAAAAAAGATAAAAGCAGGGGTAGCTATTCCATTTGAAGACAATGTGAATTTCAAGCCAAGACTGATGAAAAGAGACAAAGAAGGGCACTTATACTTGTTAAAGGAAAACTCCAAGAAGATATAATAATCATAAATATATATGCACCAAATATCAGTGCACCCAACTACATAAAACAAATGCTAACAGCCATGAAATATCAAATGAGCACTAACACAGTTGCAAGGGAGAAACTTAATACCCCACTGTCACAAATAGATAGATCAACTAGACAAAAAATCAACAAAGAAATATCAGAATTAAGCCAAACCTGTGGGAAAAAAATGGACTTAGTAGATGCCTATAGAGTGTTCCAACCCACAACATCAGAGTGCATGTGCTTTTCAGCTCCCTAAGGGGTGTTCGCCAAAATAGACCACATATGAGCACATAAAATATGCTTAAGTAAATGCAGAGGAATTGAAATCATCCAATGCCTAATATATGACCATAGTGCAATGAAATTGGAAATCAGTCGCAAAGAAATCACAAAAACTACATAAACACATGGAAATTAGACAACACCCTCCTGAGCAACCAATGGGTCACAGAGGAAATTAAAGAAGAAATTAAACAGTATCTACAATTAAATGATAACATCAATACAACATACTAGAACATATGGGATGCAATGAAAGCAGTCCTATGAGGGTAATTTGTAGTGATGAATTCTCACATCAGGAAAACAAGATGAGCACAAATCAACAATGTAATGTTGAACTTCAAACTTCTAGAAAAAGAAGAACAAATCAAATCCAAAGTTTGTACAAGGAAGGAAATTATAACAATAAGAGCAATAATTAATGTAATTGAGGCAAAGAAATCAATACAAAAAATCAATGAATCAGAAAGTTGATTCTTTGAAATATTAATAAAAGTGATAAATCACTAGCCAACTTCATCAAAAAGGGAAGCAAATACTCCAATTTAAGCAATTAGGAATGAAAAGAGAGAAATCACAATGGATTTTGCAGAAATCCAGATCATCAATACCTACTTTAAGACCCTGTACTCTAATAACATGGAAAACACAGAAGAAATAGACAGATACCTAAACACATATGAAATGCCAAAACTTAATCAAGAGGATATTAAAATTCTAAATAACTTGATATCAGTCAATGAAATTTAAAATGTAATTAAAAATTACCAACAAAGAAAAGACCAGGTCCTGATGAGTTCACAGTTGAATTCTATAAGAAATTTAGAGAACAACTAATGCCACTGATGCTGAAACTCTTTATTAAAATTGAAAGGGAAGCAGAGTTACTTCCAAAATCATTCCTGGAAACAAGTATTACCCTGTAATACCCAGGTATTACCAAAACCAGAGGAAGACTCAACCAAAAATGCAAACTGCAAACCAAGCTCCCTAATGAACATAGATGCAAAAATCCTCAATAAGATACTGCCAAGCAGAATGCAGCAAATCATCAAGATTATACACGATGGACAAGTAAGATTTATCCCAGGGATGCAGGGATGGTTCAAACTACATAAATCAATAAATATACTACATTGTATTTTTTTATTTTAAAGATAAAAGGAGGGAAACATTAACAGACATACAACATTTTACAACATATCACAAGCACAGTACAGACAATACAGAGTTACAAACAAAGTGGTAGGGAATTAACAATGGTTGTTGTATTACATATTAATTACTACATTGTATTAACAGATCCAAAGACAAAAATCACATGAGCATCTCAATAGATGCAGAGAAAGCACTTGACAATGTCCAACACCAATTCATGATAAAAACCTGACAGAAAATTGAAATGGATGATCTTTATCTCAGCCTGATAAAAGCCGTCTATAACAAACCAACAGCCAATATAATACTTAATGGTCAAAAACCAAAAGCTTTCACTCTAAAAGCAGGAACAAGAAAAGAATGTCCACTATCACCACTCCTATTCAATATAGTGCTGGAAACATTAGCCAGAGCAATTAGACAAGAGAAAGAAATAAAAGGATTAAGATAAGAAAGGAAAACTTAAATTATCACTATTTGTTCATGACATGATACTCTACATAGAACACCCCCAAAACTCCACCAAGAGACCTGTAGATTTAATAACTGAACTCAGTAGTGTACCTGGATACGAAGCCAACACTCAAAAATCAATGCACAAACAACAAACTTACTTGAGAGAGGAAATTAGGGACATCACACCCTTCACAATAGCATCCAAAAAATGAAATACTTAGGAATCAATCTAACAAAGGAAGTAAAAGATCTATACATTGAAAATTGCAATACTCTGAAAAAGTAGATTGAAGATGCTATCAGAAAATGGAAAGATATCCCTTGCTGATGGATAGGAAGAACCAGCAATGTGAAAATGACTGTACTTCCAAAACTGTTATACAGATTTAATGCAATCCCAATCAAAATACCATTAGCAAAACTCACAGAACTAGAGAAAGGTTTCCTAAAATTCATTTGGAACCAGAAGAGACTTGTTACAGTTGCTGCATTGTGTCAACTTGAGGAGTCTAGAAGCTTAACTAAATAACTCAGAAGTTCTACATCCTGGGGTAAAAAAGACATGCCCTTACTGCTCTAGGATGTTTATTGTGTCAACTTGAGAAGCTTAAAAGTTCAACTAAGTGATTCGGCAGGTGGTTAGGGTCCTTACTTTGTGAACATCTTCAGTTTGCGGAAGAGGAGGGCGGGGAGATGGTGTAGGCATGGGTGGATAGCCAACATACAATATAAGGAGGGAAAAGAGGCTTGCTTCCCCTCTTTTTGCTCTTGTTGCTTTTGCTGCTTTCTGCTGCCTTGAAGTGTTGCCCCTGTGCCATGGCATCCTCCCTTGGAGCCTACTGATTATGTACTGAAGCCTCCATGAACTGTGAACTAAATAAACCTTTCCTTCCTTAATTTTGGATGTTGGGTATTTTGGCCCAGCAATGAGAAAAGAGTAACTAAGACAAGACCTAGAACAGAAAAGGCAATCCAGGGCAACTAAAACAAGGCAGGGTGCATTACAATGCCTAACTTGAAATTATACTACAAAGCTACTGTGATAAAATTGGCATGGTACTGGCAAAAAAAAAAAAAAACAGATCTGAGGATCAGTGGAACAGATTAGAAGATACAGACACAACTCCAAAAGCACTCAACCACTTTATCTTTGACACAGGGGCCAAACATTTTCACTGGAAGAAAAATAGCTTCTTTAATAAATAGTGTCGGAAACACTGGCTCTCCACATGCCAAAGACAAAAGGTAGACCCATGTCTATTACTGTGCACTAAACCTAAATCAAAATGGATCAAAGATCTAAATATTCAAAGAGAAACACTAAGTCTGCTGGGAGAGAAAATAGAACTCTTGAAGACATACGTGTAAGCTGAGACTTTATGATCAAAACCCAAGTCACAGGGGAAATACTACAAAGAATCAACAACTGAGATTTCATCTTATTAAAAAGCTTTTGCACAGTTAAAGAAATCACCAACAGAGTGAAAAGACAACCCACCGAGTGGGAAAAAATTTTAGCCAACTGTCCCTCAGACAAAGGACTTATATCTAGAACATGAAATAAATGAAAAATATCAGACCCCCCACCAAATTCAAAAACCCAATCCAAAAAAGGGAATCTGAGATGAATACACACTACTCAGATGAAGAAATACAAATGGCAGATAAATATACGAAAAAATGTTCAGCATCATTGGTCATTCAAGAGATGCAAATTAAAACAACACTGAGATTCCATCTCCCTGCAGAAAGAATGGCTATCATCAAGAAATCAAACAATAATAATTCCTGGCAGAGCTTTGAGGAAAAAGGAACCCTTCTCCACTGTTGGTAAGAGTGTAGACTGGTGCAAC
This sequence comes from Chinchilla lanigera, assembly GCF_000276665.1. Classification (NCBI taxonomy): domain Eukaryota; kingdom Metazoa; phylum Chordata; class Mammalia; order Rodentia; family Chinchillidae; genus Chinchilla; species Chinchilla lanigera. The sequence goes on along the minus strand of NW_004955422.1, from coordinate 23,614,900 downwards.
CATTGTGAAAATCAGTATAGAGATTCCTCAAAAAGCTAGGATTAGAGGTCCCATTTGACCCAGTTACTCGCCTTCTGGATACCTTCCCAAAGGAATTAAAAACACTGTATCACAGCGATATGTGTGCACCCATGTTTATAGCAGCACAATTTGTCATTGCTAAATCTTGGAAATAACCCAAATGCCCATCAGCTGAGGAAAGGATAAAAAAGATGTGGCATTTTTACACAATAGAATACTGCTCAGCCATAAAGAAGGATAAATTTAAGACATTTATAGGTAAATGGAGGCAACTTGTGACCATTCTCATAAGTGAAATAAGTCAGACATGTGCAAACATTGCATTGTCTCCCTGTTGTGAGAAACTGAAAGCATAAATAAGGACTATATCAGTCAGAGTTTCACTAGAGAAACAGAAATAACACAAGATATGCAAATGTATAAGAAATTGCAAGACTAGCTTACAACAGTCAGCCACAGAGTTGGATGAGGAAGCATGCAAAGGGTGTGTCTGCACATTGGAGACCAAAGGATTCAGTCCAAGGTCTGGAGATCACTGTAGTGTTCAGTGCAAGTTCTCCATATCAGGAGGCCTATGGGTCTGCAATGGAAGGCTGAAAGATCCAAGGCAGAAGCCAAAGAGTGCGCACTACAAGCCAGTAGATGATGGCCAAGCTGAAGGTGAAGACTACCACTCCTCCATGAATGGAAGCTAGAAAATCTGTGCCAGCAGGATGAAGGATCTGTGCTAGCAGGCTGAGGGATCTGAACTAGAGCCAGGAAGCAATGCTCAAAGTAAGAACCAGAGTTCCCTAGAAAAATACTACAGCTGTCCTCAGCAACAGTGAGGTCCTGAGCTCCTCCAATGATGAGGAGAGCCAAGTTCCCACTAGGGAAGCCAACATGACAAACTTCTCCAGGAAAATGAGCAGTGCACCATCTTCCCCTTTGGAGCTAGAAAGTGATGCTCTAAGTTAGACCAGAGCTCCCCCAAAGTGAACCATAGTTATTCTCAGCAATGAGGTTCCAAGCTCCTCCTCCAATGAGAATAGCCAAGTTCATCAGGAAAGCCAGCGTGACAAGCTCCTCCAAATGAACCAACAGCTCCTTACAGTTTCTAACAGCACCCAACAGCTTCCCAACAGCTCCACCAGCTCCCAACAGCCTGCTTCTTCCTGTCCAGTTTTGCCTCTTCTGTTGCCTGCAACAATCCTCAGGTGGCCTCCCACACCCATCACCATACTGACTCAGTTCAGCTGGGTGTTACAAATTGACCACCGGTTGTCAATCCATCACAAGGATTTTGTTTATTTATTTATTTATTTATTTATGTACCAGGAATTGAATTCAGGACCCTACACTTGCCAGACAGGCACTTATGCCTCTGAGCCATATCCCTGGCCCCATCACAAGGATTTTGAAGTAGGAAGAAATTGTTCAAAAGGAAGGAGGAACTAGGGTGGAGGAATGAGGAAAGGGAAGGAAGAGAAAAGGAAAAAGATACAAAATAGTTATACTACCTATTTCCTTAGTTCATGGTTTGTGCTAATATCATTTGAAGATTTTTTATGCCCGTAGTTGAGTATCTACTTTGAAGATAACAATATTCAGTGTATTAACTATTGTTATTTTGCTATCATTTTGTCATGATATTTTGTTTTATTTTTTCATAAAATAAAAAAGTTATAAGTAAGCCAAGTTACCTCACATGTAACTCTCTTTTTAAAAAGGAATGTGGATTTTGAGATACGTTTTGAATCAGTATACTTTTGTGTGGACCTATAATGAAGAGAGCCTGACTGCCTGAGTCTTAAAAAATGTGCATTTCCTAGAGTGCTTTTAAAGAAATATTGCATTTTGTCTGTACATTTGCATTATACTACTTGAACATTAAGGCTTTAATGTTCCAGAAATGTGCACAATATCAGTTGCTGGCATTGTTATATATTAAGGAAGAGAATATATTATTACTGAGGGTTAGGTTTAATTTTGCCAGAAGATAAAATAGGAACGTTATCCTCCTGCTACATTTCTAAATACACTTCCCATGATCCTCAGGGTGTTTCAAGTGAAACTCCAGCAAACCCCACACAGCTGGCACTGCTGTTCTGTGCAGAGTGAAATGGTGGAGGCATGGGCCTCTGAGAAGGAAACTGAGTCCAGGTGCTTCATGCTGGGTTATTTCATTCTACAGTCTATTTGCTGCAGGACTTTATCATATTTTCAAAGTACTCAGCCATCTTGAGTTTACCTCTATGGGTGGGCTCTCTCAGGAGAAGGTCCCTGAAAGAATGTGAAGTTCTAGAAGACTCAGAGGTCCTGGGCAAGGTCTCTATGAGAGCTACCTGTTTCAGTACTTTGTGGGTCAACCTAAGTGGATCCAAATATCCTGTCGCTGTGTGAGTTCTCAATGGAATCATCCTGGAGAAACTGTATAGTAACGTTATAAGGTCTCTCTTATAAGTATCTGTGCCATGCTTTGTGACTGGCTGTGGTCTTGGAAGGTCACTACATGGTGTCTCTGTTAGCCTCTACTTGAGGTCTCTGTGCATGCTCTGAGGGGGGCAGTTTCTGTGTGAGGTCTCTGAGGGATGATCTGTAAAGCCTCCACGTGATATTGGGTTGGGTGTGTGCTGTAGGGGAGCTCTGTGTGCATGGCCATCTTTTGAGGTGTCCCTAGGAGATCTTTTTAAGCTTGGGGCAGCTGAGTGATATCTCCGAGAGGGAGCTGTGTGTGAGGACTGTGTGGCAGTCTGAGGCCCCTGTGGGAGATTTCCATCTTAATTCTCTGAGGTGACTCTGAGGGCTCTCTTGGTATAAGTCTCTGGCAAAGGTGTTTACAGAGTTCTGTGTGAGCATGTGAAATTGGTGTGTGATTTCTGGGGGAAATTGTGGCAAGTGAATCTGTATTCTTTAGAATTTTGGGGGGGGGTCTCTGTGTGTTATGGTGGGCTTATCTGGGAAGATCTTTGGGGCTCTTTATGGGAATCTCAGGTAGGCTCTGAGGGATTCTCACACTGCATCTCTGTGGAAGTCTCTAGGAGTGTCTTTGGGGGGACCTCTAAGTGTGCGTCTCCAGGAGAGTCTCAGGAGAGGTCCTCGTTGAGGTCCATCAATGTGAGTTTTGTAGAGGGTGGATCTCTATGTGTGGGTCTCTAATTCTCTGAGAGTCTCTAGATATCTGAAGGTCTGTGTGGGGGAATTCATGTACCTTTTCAGGAGAGTTTCTGTTTGGGTCCCTTTGGGAGCCTGAGACTTCTCTGATTGTCTGTCAGAGAATTCATGAAATCTCTATGCATTTCTCTCTGGGGGTCTTTGTTGAGTCTTAGTGTAGGTCTGGTTTGAGATCTGTCAACATGGTTTTCTCCAGAGTTCCATGTGTGGGTCTGTGTGTGGCTCTTTATGGAGGTCTGTGTTAGTCTCTATGGATTTTTGAAAATCTCTCTGTTAGTGTCCATGTATGTCTTATGGAAGATTTAATTTGGGGTCTGTTCAGGTCTGAGGAGTCTCTCACAGAGTGTTCTATGTCAGGGAATATGCATATGTCTGGAGAGCTCTCTGAGAGAGAATCCAGGGAGATCTCTGTGTAGAGTGTCAGGGCCTATGTGGACACTCTGGGATTTTGGCAGCGTGGATCCCTGTGGGTATTGTTATGGCAAAGGCGCTTATTTAATTGGGTCACCTATGGAGGCCAGATGCAGAGACAAGCAAGTTTATTGGGGGCCAGCAGTGGGCACACAGTACGTTACTGAGGACCAACCCTGAAGGGCAGGAGGGAAGAATAGTTATACAATTCAAGTTCCAGGTCTAGTTCTGGGTCTATGGGGGTGTGCTGATATGATTCAGTGCACCTATAGAAAGACTGCAAAGCATGTACTCAGCTTGTGATAAAGGAACAAAGGTGTTTGATATTTTACATAAGGGATGAACAGTCTCATGACAGAGCATGGGGTGGTATTGGATTAGGTAACTATGACAACATTTACAAGAGACAAACTTAAGGAAACAGAAGCTTAAGGTTTAAAATGGCACTAGAACACGAAATGGTGTTGGTTTAGTTTTCTTTCTTGTATCAATGTCTCTGTGGAGGGCTCAGTGGGAATCTTTCTAGCTTCTCTGTCACTGGCCTTACTGTCACCCCTTATGGAGGACAGGGCCAGTGACAACAGGAAACACTCAAACTTGCTCCCTTTCACTCTGGCTTGTCCATCAGCTCTGTCCTGTGGGGACCTTGTCCCCTCCATAGTCCTAGAGTCCACATCCAGCATCTCACCCCACCCTCCAGAACCTGCTTCTCTGGCTCAAGGTCTTTGCTCTGCTCTTGCTTCTTGGCTCACATTGGAGGTTGAAGTGGTCCTCAGGTGGGTTAGAACCATGACAGGTTGGTAGGCCTCTATTCACATGCTGAAGGGCCACACAGTCCCACATGGTTGGCTGTCAGGAGCGGGGCCAGGGACCCTGTCCATAACTTCTGCCCCAGTGGCACTTTCTGTTGTGGAACTCTCCATCAGGATACAAATTGGAGGCCACTGGAGTGTGGTCCACTTTGGAGGCACAGCATGTGACAGCCTGGAGAAATAACTCCTTTTTTATTTAGTTTTCTTGAAATTATGATCAAGAGATGTCTAGACAGGTGATAAGATTGTGAGGACACTAATGTCATCAATAAATTAACCCATTGCTGAGCTCATGGTGGAATGAGCACCAGGAGGTGGGGCAGAGTTGCAGGAAGTAGGGCACTGGGTTGACTACGGGTAGGTCTTTTCTCAGGCACTGTCACCCACTCAGCTTCCTGCCTACAATGAGTTGAGCAACTCTCCTTGTCTACTTCCTGCGCCGTGATGTTCCTGCCTTCAGCCACCTGACCATGCACTGGAACCACCAAATCTGTGAACAGGGAAAATCCTTCCTTCTTTCAGTTGTGTTTCTCAAGTTGCTGGTCACAGTGGCCAAAAGCTGACTAACCCATCCCTCATCCTCCCGCTTTGGTGCCTCTTGCTTCCCTAAGTTGATGGACTCTGGGAAGAGGAACCATTTGATGGAAGCAGGATGAGGCTCGGTGTTGGCTGTCCACGGTCTGTCCCCACACCCACTGCTACAGTTGGTGTCTATATGTCCCCCCAAATCTTCATGCAATCATGGGGTGGGCTTCCAGATATTTGATCCATATTCCACTGCTGGGATTATGGGTGTGAGTGCCACATGAGCCCTAGGGCAGATAGTTTGCATATGTAAGGGAGAGGAAGAAGCTGCTTGCCGCCATTCCTCCCTTTTTGCTCTGGTTGCTTTACTGTGTTCTGCCGCCATGAATGTTTGCCCTCTGCCATGGACCACTCTGCCTTGGAGCCAGCCAAATATGGACTGAAACCTCCACAAACTGTGAGCTAAATAAACCTTTCCTTCATTTTGAACATCAGGTATTTTGTCTCAGCAATGAGAGAAAAGTAACCAAGACACCCAGAGATCGTCCATTGTGAAGAGGTAATTTTCTCTTGCCTGTGTAAATCCTGTCTGGTGGCCCTTTCTCCTGCTGTTCCATGGTACAAGCCAGGATTTTATCTAGGAACCTGCCCTTCTGACCCAAGCCAGCATTGTGGCTGTGTTGTGTCCTGACCTCTCTGGAAATTTGCAACCATATGCCTATGTAAACATGACCAGCTGAAGGCACATTCATGTTTCCCTAAGCCCTAGGTTTTCCAGCTTTTGCTGGTTCTTTCTGGAATTCAAGATGTGGTAACATACAGACTCATTAAATACACTATAGAGGAATTAATCTTCCTGCTTGAAGTCTCTGCTTCCTCTTGGATCTATGTCAGAGCTAAAGGGGTTTCCTCAGGCCTACAGCCTGGGAGTCAGAGTGGGGAGAGCCCTGGAGAGGGACGAGGTGAGCAGCTCAGCCTGTGGTGTCTCCTTCCTCCAGGCTGGTTCATAGCACTGGGTGCACGGGGGCTTCTCAAGGGCAACACTTTATGGCATTCACGTGCCACTCTGCCTCCTTCACTGGCTACACCTTTTGGAATTACTCTCCTACATTTCATCATGGGTGCAATATGCCCTATGTTTGAATGGGTCTGCACACATAATCCTGCCCAGATGGGAAGAGAGATAACCTTGTACTGTACTGTAATTGTACTGTACTCTTTGTACCTGTACTGTAATTCCTACTCACCCACAAACACATGTGCAAGTTCCATCCTATGCTGCTGCTCTAGAAAGCTAGGAAGAATTGGATTGGGTGACACTGATGTCATCCAGAGTGACATAAAATGGGCTACAAACCCTATCCCTTTGTAGTCTCCATTAGGCAGAGTAGGGGTTCCCAGGGCAGGTGTTGCTAACAACACCAAAAATCTATGGTGGCAACAGTCTATCTCCTGAGAATCCAGAGCCACCAGTCTACCTATCCAACATTCCTGTGGCCACATGGTGACATGTGAAACTACTGGAAGTGATGTTTCCTTGGTACAGCCGTCTCCAGAGCTGCACAAAGTTGGAGGTGGAGGGAAGGCAGGGGAGCCATAGGTCGATCCAGATCCTGGGGTGTGGTCTTTGTAGGGATGGGTCATCCTGATGAATCCAGTGGCTCTGTGGTTTGTGTAGGGAGCACATGATGAAGGCTGAAGGTGCAATAATGGAAACTAGGGGAGGATGGGACATCAGTGCCCCCACAACCCCATGCCCTATAGAAGCTGCTCTGAAAAGAGCACGTGCCGATCCCTTCTCACACCCAGCTAGGACACAGAAGCTCCTAACTCAGATGAGAGAAGAACATTAGGAAGCAACAGACATCTTGGGAGGAAGAAAGCATTTACATATAGGAGATATGCTCGCATGAAACAAAGCAGTTTCTCTTTTAATGCATTTCCTCTGCAAAGAAGTTTTCTTCAGAAGAAAAGGCATGAGGAAGCTTCTGCTGCATTTGAGAAAAGACAACTCTTTGGAAAGAGCTTGTGGTGCGATGGTAAATGTAACCTGAGGCACCCCTGCCTGTTGGCCTGTGATGGCCTTGACTGGTGGGGCGCGCAGGCGCTTGAGGCAGCAAGACCTGACTGCTGTCCCTGTCTCTGACCCGCATGCTCTTTGTGGGATGGCTGTGGGCACTGGGATTGTTGTGGGCACAGGCCATGTCTTTCACCGTTGTCCTCTTGTCTGGGCTGGAGGGAAGCCTGTGGTAGCAGGCACGCCTACCCACAGGTCCAGGAGGTTCTGCTTTATGGGAGTTTGCGCCTGAAGGAGCACTTTCGTGGAGAAGCCCTAATTTCTTTACCAGAATCTGTCCAACAACTGTCAAGAGCATCTGTGCATATGTTTCCTCCAAGTTTCTAACCACTCTGTTTGTGACTGATGCTCGGCTCTGAGCAGGGGTTGATGAGGGTTTGGGCTTTTGCCTGGAGTCTTCCTGCCCTTTGCGCTGTTTGTTGGTGTTAGGACACTGCTGAAAGTGCTTCATATTTTTGTTAATTAAGCTTTCTGTAGAAGCCTGGCCCTTCTCTGGCAGGTGTGGAGAAGATTTGGTCCCAGGGGTATCTATTTCCCTGACCTGTGCAGGAGGGCTCAGCTCCTGGTCACAGGGGGGCCTCACTCCTGCAAAGGATTCTTCTTCTTTTCCTGGCTTCCTGTAGTACTTACTTTGGGTAGTGGGACCAAACATCTTGTTGCTCTTTTCTGTGTCCTGGAATCCGGACATGCTGGGCTCATGCTGCCCCCGACAGCTTTCTCCATTCATTGAGCGGTCACACGGGAACTGCGAGGTTGGCGTGTGGCTGTGGGGTGTGCACTGAGAGCGGGACAGAGAGGCCTGCGAAGGCCAGGTGCCTGTGCTTAGGAGCCCCTCAGCATGGCAGTCTTGACGGTTATCACTGGACACATCCTGAGGCCAGTTCTCCCTCTCTCTGTGCCTCTTGATGTCCAGCTGACACTCCACTTTTCTCCCGACATTTGGAGCTTGATTAGAGGGGGAGGAGTGATTACTGGTGTCCTGAGACCCGAAAGACCTTAGGCTGATGTTGATGTTCTGAGAGTTTTCCATCATGCTGGCTCCTATGGTGACTTCCCATGCCGGGTGCCTCTCCTCCACCTCTAGCTTCCTGCTCTCTTTGGCTACCGAGAGTGGGGACAGTAGTTTGATTTCCAACATTGGTGTGCTGTGGCAGGTACCTCTGAAGGCCACCATCCCAGTCCCCTCCCCTGGATCATGCTTGGCCATTGCTAGGCCTGGAGTGGGCCATGGGCTGCCTCTCTCGATCCTGAGAACAGTGCTGCTCTGCTGGGTGCAGGCAGCAGAAGGAAGCCCAACCTCCTGTGCAGTTGGAGGGATGTCTGAGGGCCCATCATTGTGATCAGATGGGGTCCCAGTGCCAGATCTCTGCACTTCCTTCCATGCAGATGACCTGGTGGCAGGGAGAGGGCTCTGCAGAGGGAGAGACAACATTTGTGCTGTCTCTCTCTTCCCTAGAACTTTCTCAGGAATTTCTTCCTCAGAAATGGCTAATTTGGTAATGAAGTCAGCTCTGGAGTCACAGGAGGCTGAGGAGACTAAGGGGGGCTCTGTGGGGGGTGAGGCTTGAGCTTGGGCTATGTGGCTATTTCTGTGCTCAAGGTTCTGGAAGAGTGGCCCCCAGTTGTGCCTTAACCGATACTTCATAATATGTGCTTCCAGCAATATACGAGTTTTGGGATCAGGAAAGGCCACCTCCTGAGAGGCGTTCACAGATATTTCCCCACTCTTAGAGCATCTTGTCTTTGTTGGTTGTGAGAGGGCGTTTGATTTGGGCAAAGTGTGGTTGGCAGTAAGACAGGCTGTCCTTACACAGGCAGGGATTATGCCTTCACTGATTTGGCCCAACTTCCTGCTTGGATGGGCTTGCAGGCCTCTTCCCAGAATTTTCTGATCTGGGTCCCTAGAGAAGTGACTTCTTGAGTTATACTCCTCAGACCAAATGGTGTCACTTTCTGCATCCTTTGGTAAGGGGCTTTCCGTACTCTGGGATGTATCTTCTTGGCCTTTGTTTGCCTCTGGTAAAACATTGCTTCTCTCCTTTAGGTTGAGATTTACCGAACCCTTATTTAAGAGTGTGCCACAGTGCCAGGACTTTGTCTTCTGAACATCTCTGCTGCTATTACAAGCAGGTACCGAGTGTTTGGTGTGCTGGGTGGGTCCATGGCTATCGTGTGCCTGCCCCTGACACTTGCTTGGGAGTTTGCCCGGAGGCTGCATGGGAGTTTGGAACCTAAAGGCAGGGTGGGGCAAGTTCTCGCTACCCTCATCTCTGTTGAATCTCCCTGGCCTGTGACACTCTGGTTTCTTCTCCAGTACAGCGCTGCAAGAATCCCCAGAAAGCATGGAGAAAGACTGTGGGGCCTCAGAGGCCTGGCTGCCCTGAGGAAGGTTGAGAGTAGGTAGGCTAATGGGTTCTTGAGCTTTTTGGAGCTTAGAGTTTAAAGCCTGTCTCCATTTCAATGGCTTCTGCAGGGTCCATTCGAGATCCTGATTTTCAATAGGAAGAAACGACTGTGCCTTCTTCTGGGATGTAGAGCAAGTTGTTCCACAGGCCCTGACCTGGGATGGAGAGGTAGGCTGCGGCTTTGGGGGAAAGCACAGGAGTTGGGCTGGCGGCTGGACAGACGGCAGAACTAGGGGCGAGTCTTGTAGAGATGGACCTGGGATATGGGTGTGAGCTTCATTAAATTTAATACAGTGAGACCGTGTAGACGAAGATCTTTCACCAGCCCAGGCAGTGGCCACGAGGGACTCACTGTGCAGAGAGGGCAGGCCCCAGAAAAGCAGGCTGCATTCACGCTCTAAAGGGCTGCCCAGGACCTTGTGGAGAGAGGGCTGCTGAGACCCAAGAAGCCACTCTGCTTTGCCCTTTGTGCTGCAGAAGGGCTGTGCAGAGGTGAGTTTGTCACCCAGTGACTTTAACAGGTTTCTCAGAGAAACCCGGGGGTGGTCTGTGTTCACCAGTTCAAAAAATGAGCCGCCCTTTGGTTTTTCCTGGAGCATTTTCTGTTTGACTCTCTTGCTGATCAGCATCTCCAGCAGCTTGTGCACGTCAGGGTGGATGAAAGCATGGTCCCCTCTTCCCATCTCTGCATGCCAGTGGGCGGGGCCTTCCCAGAGCACAGTGTCTGGTGGGTGGGGAGACAGATGTTCTTGCTGGGATTTGCCATGTGCCCAGCTGGAGAAGAAGGTGGCCTTGGCAGTTGCCCAGCACCAGGAGAAGCATGAAAGACAGTGGTGAAGGAGGTCAGGGCCTGAGAGAAAGCTGATGAGAGATGCCAAACAGGATTTACTGAGCTGGGAGTCGTGGGGCCCAGTGTCTGTGGGCAGCTTCCTCAAGGCAGGCTGGTCTTCTTGAGGCTCTGTGGAGAGGGTTGAGGCCAGTGAGTGCTGGGTCCCAGAAATCAGAGAAGGCAATGAGGACAGAGAGCTAGAAGAAGGGGCTGCCACCCAATGCCTTGGTGGTCCATTGGCTCCTGCAGACCCTGGTTGGAACACCTCACCTGGGGCATCTCCATGAGAGAGGTGATTGACTTCGGCGTTTCCAGGGAGCTTGTGTAGGAGGCTGCAGGAAACAGGAGGCACAAGCTACAGCCAGGAGCAGACAGGCCCCAAAGGGAGGGTAGGTTGGGCAGGGGTGGGCAATTGTGGCTTTCAGTCCCTCCACTGTCCCCCACCCTAGGTTCACCAGGCCAGCCACTCCACCATGGCATCTCCCCCTTAGTCCTGGAGATGGAGGAGATAGAAGTGGAAAGCTCCTCACCTTTGTAGAAGTAAAACTAGATGCCGAGTCTCCTCCAGTTCCCTTCGGCACTCTCTGAAAGCTAGAAAAATAGACTGGGTTGTCGTGGGTTGGGGTTTTTGCAAGAGAAAACAATTTAACACAGGACACATGGTTTATAGAATTATTTTATAATAGTCACTCAAAGAATCATATACAAAGAGAGTGCAGGAAATCTGTCCATACACTAAAGACCAAAGAATCCCACTGAAGGCCTGGATCCCATGGTAATGTCCTGCATGAGTTCAACTGAAGACCTACAGCCCATAGCAATGCCTCCCCTGAGTCCAGCTGGAGGCCTAGAGCCCACAACAATGTCTCAAGCAGGCCTGTTGCATGGATCTGTGCTGGGAAGGCCTGAGGGTCAGTGGTGGAAGCTAGAAAGTCTGTGCCAGCGAGATGAAGAATCTGTGCTAGCAGGCTGAGGGATCTGAACTGGAGCCAGGAAACAATGCTCAAAGTAAGGATCAGGACTCCTTCGAAAAGTACCATAGCTATTCTCAGCAACAATGAGGTCCCGAGCTCCTTCAGTGATGAGGAAAGTCGAGTTCCCATCAGGAAAGCCAACATGACAATCTTCTCCAGGACACTGAGCAGTGTATCATCTGCCCCTCCAGAGCCAGGAAGCGATGCTCAAAGTGAGGACCAGAGCTCCCCCAAAGTGAACTAAAAACATCCTCAGTGACAAGGTCCTGAGCTCCTTGGATGATGAGAACAGCAGAGTTCATCAGGAAAGCCAGCATGACGAGCTCCTCCAAAACAACCAACAGCTCCTTATAGCTTCTAACAGCACCCAACAGTTTCCACCAGCTCCCAACAGCCTCTCTCAGTTCCCAACAGCCTCAACTTCTTCTTCTCCAGTTCTGCCTCTTATACTGCTGGCAACAATCCTCAGGTGGCCTCTCACACCCAGCACCACACTGGTTCATTTCAGCTGGGTGTCACAAGTTGGTCACCAGTTGTCAGTCCACCACATGGGTTATGGCAGAGAAGGGAGGCACCTGGGATATTACAAGAAGCTGTGTTGAATGGGGCATAGGAGACACCCTATCAAATTAGACCTGCAGGCTAGCCAGCCATCATCAATGACAGTGATAGCAAGAAACAAGGAGGGGCCACTTTTCATCCTTTACAAGAAGCTTCCACATCCACCTTATGGGGAGGAAAGACAGCTCATCTAATGAAGAGTCTGCTGTAGAGAAGTAAAACACGTTCCCACCCTTAGACCTATAAGTTCCACCTGCAAATGTAAGTACAGTAGTATTGCTCCACTATGACCCACACTGCCCCCTCCCGGACACCACCCTTCCCTGGCCAGTCACCGCTTCATTCCAAGCACACAGCCTGAGAAATGTCCCCAGGTCAGATTTCTTTCCCAGAAGCCTCCCTCTTAGGCCTCCCCAGGAGACATCCTCAGAGATGTGGATCTGGTTGCTCAGGAACAGGGAGTTCAAGTCACATCTGCGATAAGACAGAGCCTTACCTTTCAGAATACAGCTCTTCTTTCTCTTCCTTTTCCAGCCCTTCTTCTCAATGTGGTGCTGAAAAACCAAGTAAGAGAGTCTTGGACCCAAATCTCCCTCGTTTATCTGCATGCAATGTTCCCGAGTAGCATGATTTCTACATTTCATGAACAGAATTCAAGTGTAATGGAGCTAAAAACATTTCCTGTTTTTCTCCTTTGGGAAACAGGAAAGTTTTTCTATGTGAGCTCTGTAAGTCTCCAATCAGACTGACTCTCCCAGCCCCCAAGCTGCTTGCCAGCAGAGGCACTACTCTCTGCAGGGAACTCAGCTCAGCAAACGAGGCTGTCATTGGCAAACACAGGATGTCAGGAAGATAAGATAGACGAGGAATCTTGCAGGTCCTAGCACATCTGGGGGCATCTGGAGACACCCTAGAATTTACACTGGACCTTCAAGTACTTTGCCCACTTAGATGCAAGACAGCCAGAGAACTTTGACCTCAGATGTTTATTAAAGTCTTCCTGCCTAATGTCCCCTTCCCTCTTTCCATCCCTATAAAAGGGGCACACTTCTCTTTCTTCCCTACAGAAGGTCTTTTCACTTTCTGTCTGCCTGTACCCGGGCACAATAAATTCCACACCACACTGCCTTTACACAAGCCTACTGGTCTCTGCTGGTCTCCCCCTGCCCCTCATGCTGTGTGTTACAAGCGCCACCATCATTGTCATTAGTACCAGTTCCTCTTGTCAGGAAACATAGACTGAGCTCTACCCACACGTCTCTCGGCTCCCACATGGGCATCAGCCTCCAACTGCCCGTCCAGAGGCATCTGCCCTGAGAATGGGACTGACGCACCAGCCCTCTGGCCCTTTCTCCACATGTCCCCATCTCTCTGGAACCCTACTTTTTGGCCACTTTTCTCATTGTTTTATTTCACTCTGGCCCCTCCAGCCCACCACACAGGTGGTCTGCAAGTCTCAGATGAATGTCTCGGTGCCCACTCTCACCTCTGCCCCACCAGTCCTAGAAGAATGGTATTGTTACTGAGATTTCCACACTCATAATTCTCTCAACTCATTTAGGAAAAGTGGAAAACGTAGTAGAGAATAAGAATCCTGTCTATTTGGTTTCTCCCAAGAGTTGCTTACCTTTCTGGTGTTCTTTTTCCCAGTTAGTGGAAAAGATGGATTAGTCTCAAAGAAAGGGATCAGTAGGTGAAAGAGCACCAATCCACATGCAAAGGCAAGGATCATATCCATTGCCCAACTAGTGGAGCTGGTGCTCAGCCATGTGGCACTAACACTTTTCAGAAAAAAGAGAGGGTTCTCCATCATCTGAACTGAACAGTAGCCCTCAGTCTACTGAGCCCAGAGAGTGCCCTCAGTGAGTAGAGGGTGGGGCCCAGGCCTGCATCACAGAGCTCTGGTCTCCTCATCACAAAGGCGTCCTGAGCATGGGGCAAGGGACCAGAAAGAAGAGCCCACACCATCACCACTCCCTACCCTCCAGCCAAGCACATCCTCCACCCTCCTACATCTTTTATATGTATTCCTTCTTCCAAATCCAGCTGCTCAGCCTGTCAGAGATAGTGTGCAGTACATTTTCAAGCACCTACCATCATATATATATTTATCTCTGCCACTCTGCCAAAAACAAAAACAACTGTTTGGTTTACCGCAGTTGCAATACTTAATTTTCTTTTTCATTTAGATGTCTTGAGTTTTGATTCAGCATTATAGAAGATTACTACAGTAGATATGAATAAACTCCACTACACCCAGTACCACTGGTGCTTAAAGTCCCCACTAATGTGCTTTCTCCAGAGCAGGAAGGAAGGGCTGTGTGCAGCAGATGATTTCTCTCCATGCTGTGTTGGTTTTCACCGTCACTGTGAATTTTTGTTGAGTTGTATGTACTGTATCCTAAACCCTTAATATTTTAAGATCTGTGTGAAAGCAAAGGCAGAATTTTAGTACCCTGGCATTCCTTGGTTTTATTGATGAAATTATTTACTTTAAAAGTTTTCAGTAACATCTCTTACTGTACCAAAGAGAAAGTAAATATGATCTTATCAAAATAGATTAGAGAAGAACTGACACAATTACAAAAGAAACAGACAAATCTATCATTGTGGCAGAAGAAGTCAACAAAGCTTGTCAGTACCTGACAGATGTAACCATCAAAATAAGTAAGAAAGTAGGACTGAACAGAACCAATCAGGTGGATTTATTGATATAATTTATTATTCAGCAGCAGACTATGTATTCTTCTCAAACCTAGTCAGTATTTTGATCAGCAGAGCATGCTGTGGATCAGAAAGTCCAAATCCACAAATTTAAAATGGCAGAAATCACATACAGTCTTTAAGACTATAACTGAGTAGAACTGCAAATCAATAAAAGATAGGAGAAAATTCTAATTATTTGGTAATTTAATAACCCACTTCTAAATAACAGGACAAATGCAGAGTTTTGAGAATAATTTTAAAACATATTGAACTAAACAAAAATGAAATATAGCTTGTGGGATGCAATGAAAGTAGACCTTACAGAAAAAATTTATAGAATTAAATAAATACATTAGAAAACAAGACTAAATATTAACCTAAATTCTTGCCTTTTGAGGCTAGAAAAAAGAAGAGTAACTCAAATCTAAATCAAGTGAATATAATAAAAAATAGTATAAGTACTAATTCAATTGAATAGACAAAAATAATGTAAGAAATCAATATAAAAAGAAACTAATTTTTGAAAATATCAATGTAGTTGATAATCATAATCCATGCTCTATAAAGAAAAAAAAGACATAAATAACTAGTATCTGTATAAGTACCACATGCTAACTGATTGTGTCACTGGAGCTCTAATAACTAGTATCTGGAATCAAAGAGGAAATATCAATATGGAAATTATAGACATTAAAAGGGTAATAAAGGAGTATTTTGAGCAAACTATGTATGCACAACTCAGATATTTTATATGAAGTGTACTAATTCCATAAAACATATAACCTATCAAATCCTACATAAGTACAAACAGGCAATATGCATAGGCTCATATTTATAAAGTACTTTGTAACTGAATCAATACTAATGACATTCCAAAACTGAAACCAACAGACCCACATTGCGGGTCATGGCTCCACTGTTGAACTGTTCCAAATACTTAAGGAAGAAATAATGTCATTTTTCTTTAACCTTTTTTCCAGAAAAGGAAACAAATGGATACAAACAAAGACATTACAAGAAATCTGCAGACTAACATTCTAATGAACATGGATCCAAAAATCCTCAACAATAAGTTGGCAAATGCAGTCCACCCTGTGATCCACTAGCAAAATTTTGCTTCCTGTCCCCATTACCTTAGGCTTTGCTCACTCAGATGTCTTAGTTCCAAATGAGGGAAGGCTTGTACTAGGAAGCACAATGATACCATTGAAATGAAAGCAAGACTTCCCTCTGGTTCTTTCAGTCTCCTCATGGCTCTGAGGAAACAAACTAAAAGGGGAGTCACAGTGTTGTTCTGCATTTGGAGACTATATTTTTAAGAAATGTGTCTGGTTATCATGTTGACAGGGGGATGGATTGTGATAGTTAATCAATTATGTCAATTTAAATAAGAAACAACTAAGTAAATTGGCTCAGCATAGTTCTGGGTGTGGAACACACACCCTGGAGAGGATTGTCACCAGAATGGTATAAAAGAGAAACAAAGGAAGGGTTGCTTCTGTTTCTTCAGAGGAGCTCCAGTCTCTGACTTCACCTTGAATAACATCTCCTGGCTTCCAGGTCAGATTCAGTGTTCCAGCTCAGTCTTCAGCCTCTCACTCCAACCCTTCAGTCTTCCGGCACAGACCCTTCAGCTTTCCAGTGTAACTCTACAGCCTTCTATTGTAGATCTTCAGCACCATGATATAGATTTGCACAGGATACTTCAGTGAGTTCCAGGCCTTTGACTGGATCCTTTGGATCCCCAGTGTGCAAATAGACCTTTACCACTTTTCCCACCTGATTCTGTGGGTGGCCGTTGTAAACCAATCTTATAAATTCTTGTATGTTTGTATAGTTTAGATTAAATCTGTTTCTCTAGTAAGCACTGACTGATACAATTACTGCTGCTTTATAGAAAGTCTTGAAGTTGCATGAGTACTCAGTCCTCCTAACTGCTTCTTTTCCAATACTGTTTTGACTTATCTGGGTGTTTTGCCTCACTCTATGCACTTTAAAAAGGTTTTTGTATCTACCAATTAACTTGCTGATATTTTGCTGAATCTAGAGAGTCAGATGGTTTGAACTCCTTGGTGAATGTTAATAAATTTAAGTCCATGTAGCTGACATTTCTGATTTGTATGAGTGTTGTGATTTGGGCCTGGACATCTATCCAAAGCCTCACATCATCATGGAGGGTGGGCTTTTCAGAGGCAGTTGAATGTAGAGTTTGTTATTGGGTCATTGTCTAGTGCTGGGATTGGGGATGTGAATGCTACATGCACCCTAGGGTGGGTAGCCTGCGTACGATATAAGGGAGGAACAGAGACTTGCTCCTCCCTTTTGCTCTTGTTGCTTTTGCTGTCTTCTGTCACCATGAACTGGTGCCCCTCTGCCATGCCACCCTGCATTGGAACCAGCTGATTATGGACTGAATCCTTTACAAACTGTGAGCTAAATAAACCTTTCCTCCTTTAACCTTGTGTGTCAGGTATTTTGTCTCTGCAATGAGAGAAAAGTAACTAAGACAATGAGAAATTTTGAGATCTGCCCCCAAAACCCTCTGTGTCCAAGCTGTGCATTGAGAAGCTGTACTCCTGTAGGGAAAGGGGGTCCGTAGGCAGGGAGAGATTAGGGTAAGGGCATCATTAGTTCTCTAGCTAATCCTGACTAGAAGTTAAAACTTTACTAGAGAAATTCCCCTGGGAATAGTTTCATGGACAGAGGTCAAGAAGAGACAAACCAGATAAAGAAAGGCACAAAATGCCTTGGGACTTGTGCCAAAAGACCAGAGGAAAGACTGACAGCAGGACATAGAGCTGAATGCACAAAGCCAAAAAGCCAAAATAAGTTGCCCCTCCCCACCTTCAGTAGAATACAGAAGAAGCAGAGTCGGAAGGAGGCTGAAAAACTTTGGGGACAGCTCTCTCATTCAGTATGTTCCACATTTATGCACTAAAACACATATTCTCTCTCTCTCTCTCTCTCTCTCTCTCTCTCTCTCTCTCTCTCTCTCTCTCTCTCTCTCTCTCTCTCTCTCTCTCTATATATATATATATATATATATATAAAATTCACTCTAGGATCAATATATTATCCACTCTAGAGTGGATGTCCACATCTTCCCATACTAACTGTAAGCTAACCATGAATAAGTAATTCCTGTGTCAACCAGCTGCCCATCCCAGAGATAAGGCCTTGTCAATGACAATTAAGCAAACAGAAGTTACATAACACAAATGCACACTAAAAGAAATGTGCACATAGAAAAGTGGGCCCAGTCTAATCCAGAGACACATCAAGGAACCCGTTGAGTTATGGTAGGTTCCAGATAGAGGGAAAGACCCTTGACATCCAATAAAGGAAGTCAGGTAGAAAGGCCCAAGTGATGCCTTTCTGGAGCCTCATACCCTGGTCGCTATCAGGGTAGCTATCCTCTCTTTTACAATCCTTTCAAATAAAGTATCTTTCCTTCTAAATTTAGTTATTTTAACCCATAGTTTGTACTGAGTTTACTATTATGGTGATCTGTCCCAAGAACAGAGCAGTGGTTCTTATCCCTAGATGTGGCACTTCCAGATTGACGCATGGATAAACATAGAGCATGCATTAAGTCCACATTAGGGGACAGCTCAGTAGTTTTTCCCATACAAAATGGACTGACTATTCCTTGCTTCCATGTGAGGGGTCTGCCTCCTAACTTCGTCTCAGTTGATGCTTTTAGACTCGGAACCTATGGTCATCTCTTATGCCCTATGTAGAGTAAGGAAAATATGTTGAATACAATTGTTGTCTTCTTGGCCTAGCATATCACTCTCCACTCTTAGTTAGCATAAGATAATGACAAATGGCTCAGTGCTTTATAAAGACATCCCTCTTTATATGTGTGTGCCTAAAAAGGTAAGGTGAAAATACATTCGGCATGAGAAAGCGTTGCCCAAGTGACGGTAAAGTGCAGCCACGTTTGAGAACCACTCAAAACAAAGGCAAATTGTTTGGGAAGCTCTTAGCCCTGGTGAATTGTGGCTAGGTTGGACTAATTTGGCTCTAGTTGAACACAAGAACTTATTTTGAAAGGAAGAAAGGTACATTTATATTCTTGAAACCTGGAAAATATCTCTAGTATTAAGTTCATTCACCAAGCACAGCTTGATCATAAGATAAAATGAGTAAAAATGGGGACTGTGGATCTCCAGAAAGAGGTCCTAGAGGTTTGCCCGAAGCAACAGGTCTCCCAGGTGACCAGATATTGCCAGATATGGGAGAGAATGGCCAGGAGATGAGTAAGGGTCCGTTGGGGTGGCAGGAATTCCTGGTTCCCTATGACGTCCTATCTCTCTTGGGTTCTGGAAGCCAGCCTTTGCACCCTGCAGGCAGATCTGCAAGCCTTCAGCAAAGGACCCGACCAGTGACAGGTTAGAGCTGCAAGGCTGCTTGCAGAAATCACACAGGGGAAAGAGTTGGAGGAGAGACCATGTTCAATGTGGGGGCAAACATGGTCATGCATGACCTTCAACCTGATTGCACAGGGCCTACTGGACAATCAGAATTAGAACAATGGTACTCTTCAAATAAGTCCTTTTCCATCTCTCAGAGGGAAGATAAGGGAATCATCAGGAAAAGAAATTTGAAATTCTTTTTTAAAAAACTGGTAAGTCTCTTCCCAGGATCTTGGCCTTTGATTGTGGTATATATTTTTGACATAATATTGTGGGTCACTGTGTCAATAAACAAAAACAACTGTTTGGTTTACCTCAACTGTGAGTTATCTTCATTTTTAATTTAGATGTCCTGGATTGTTGACTCAGCTATCTAGAGAATTACTAGACAATCTATGATGAAACTCCACTATATCCAGCACGGGTGCCTAAAATCTCCACTAATGTGCTCTCTCCAGAGTGGCAAGGAAGCATCGGGCACAGCATATGATTTGCTTCCATCCCATGTTGGTTTTCATCTTCAATCTGGGTTTTTGTTGAGTTGTGTGTACTGAACCCCAAAACCATTAATATTTTTAGCTCTTCTGTGTGAAAGCAAAGAAGGAATTTGAGTACCCTGACATTTCTGAATGTTATTGATGAAATTATTGATTTTAAATATTTGTGGTCAAACCAAAGAGGAAATACATATGGTTTTAAAAAAAAAATAGATCTGAGAAGAACTGATAGTATTACAAAAGAAATACAAAACCCATCGTTGTAGTGGGAGAAGTCAACAAACCTTTCACAACACCTGACAGATCTAACAGTCTAAGAAAGGGCATTGAACTGAATAGAACCAAAGAATGAGGTGGATTTACTGGCATAATTTATTCAGCAGCAGCAGATTATGTATTCTTTCTCAAGCTCAATCAGAATTTGATCAACTGAGGGACTGGGGGTTTAGCTCAGTGGTTCAGTGCCTGAGTGGCAAGCATGAGGTCCTGAATTCCATTCCTGGTACCCCCACCCAAAAAATAATTTGATCAACTGAGAACACCGTGGATCAGAAGGCTCAACTCAGCCAATTTAAAAAAGTAGAAATCACATACAGCATTCTTTAAGACTAAAACTGAACTAGAAATCAATGATAGTTGAATATTCTAATTATTTGATGATAGAATATCTCACTTTAAATAACATAGGACAAATATGAAATTTTGAGAGTAATTTAAAAATATTTTGAACTAAACCAAAATGAAATAAAACTTGTCAGATGCACTGAAAGTATACACCTTACAGAGAAATTTATAAAATTAAATAAATATATTAGAAAAGAAAACCAGAGGTTAATAACTTCTAACCACTTGGATCTAGAAAAAGAAGAGTATTCAAATCTAAATCAAGTGAATAAAATAAAAAAATAGCAGAAATATCATCAAGTGAGTAGACAACAATAATGTAAGAAATCAATGAATCAAGAAACTAGTTATTTAAAAATATCAATACAGTTGATAACCACAATCCCTGCCAATCAAAGAAAGAAGAGGCAAGAGAAAAATTACTAGTATCTGGAATAAAGGGGAGACATCAATATTGACTTTTCATCATTGCTAAAAAGTCCAAACCCAAAGTCTCCTCTGATATTTAAGGCAAACAGCTATGAGCTCCTCTACAAATGAAGAGAAGGCTAAATACTTTCCACATAAAATGGCATGAGATAAACATTCTCATTACAAAAGGCACAAATAGGGTTACAGAAATGAATGGTACCCAAACAAGACAAAATTCTAACAGGGCAAACATTATGTCCCATAGTTCCATGTGCAGCTTCTTGGACAATCTCCAGTGAGATGTGAACTCCATCCAAAGGGCTTGGGTGGATCTGCCCTATGGCCCTGCCAGTGGTTGCAGTTCTAACGGCTTCTTTCTAGGGCCAGCTTTGCTCACTCCTTGCAGTTTTCCTCAGATGATCCATGTTTCTGGCTTCTCCAACCTCCTGGGGTCACTACTCCACCTTTACCTTCACACTCACAACTTCACACACTTTGGCACACTGCATGACCTCCCAGGCCTTCTTCAAAAATCTAGGTGGAAGCCTTCCTGACCCCACAACTCTTACATTCTGTATGCACCTAATACCAGCACCACATAGATGATGCCAAAGTATTCTGCCAGATGGAGCAGCAGCCAAGCTTCCTTCTCTCTTGGCTAAAAGGGTTGAGTGCCCTGATTGCTGAGCAGTATGAACCATATCTAGAGGAACAAATTCTCTAGGCTGCCACCATTTAGTGCCATGGTACTCTAGGGCTCTCTTCTCAGTGCAGTCTTTCTTTGGAATTTTGAACCTACAAAAGGTTCAACACAGACCTGGCTAAAAGCCCCCAACAGTAGCCATGCCACTGCCTCAACATTAGACTGCTTTGAAATTTCTTCTGCCAGATTAATTTGTCTACTGCTCTTAATCACAGTCTCAGGCAGTCCCTGGACAAAAGCAAAATGCAGACAAATTTTGTGCCAAAGCATAACATACATGGTCTGGAGTCTAACAGCCAATGTAGTCTTTGTTACTAACTGAAACTTCCCAAGCCTAGTCTTTACTCCATGCATTTCTATCAGCATTCTGGCCTTCTGAGCTCTGACCAGAATCTCAAAAAGTTCAGCTTACAGCAGTCCACGGCTGCTTCTTCAGCCAACACTTTCAACCCTTTTCAAACTCTTCCCATGGGGCTGGGGATTTAGCTCAGCGGCAAAGCACCTGCCTGGCAAGAGCAAGGTCGTGAGTTCGATTCCTGGTACCAGAGAAAAACCAAAAAAAAAAAAAAAGAAAAAGAAAAGAAAACAAACAAACCAAACTCTTCCCACAAGCCAGTTCCAAAGGCTCCTGAACCAGATGGCCAGGTAATGCCGTGGTCACGACCCTACTCCTCTGGTATCAAAATCTGTATCAATCAGTGCTTAGTAGAGAAACATTTAATGAAAGATATACAAATATATAAGAATTTGCAAGATTGGCTTACAGTGCATGCTGGCAGAATCGGGTGTGGAAAAGTGCAAAAGGGCTCTCTGTGCACTGGAGATCTGAAGGATCCAATTGAAGGCCTGGAGCTCAGTGTAGTGTCCCATGTGAGTCTGTATCAGGAGGGTAAATGGTCAGTGCTGAAAGGCTTCTGGGTCTGTGCTGGAAGCCAGGAGACCATGTCCAACGTAAAAGTGAAGACTGAAGCTCCTCCAAAGAAGCAAAAGTGAGACTTCCTTTTTCATTTCCCTTTTATTTCATTCAGGCAGCAAGCCTATTGATTGCTGCAACTCACACCCAGGGTGGGTCTTCTGTCTTCAGTAAATCCCTTCAGCCACAGCCAGCATTACTATGCTGATCCAATTTAGTGGGGTGTTTCTTACTCAAGTTAACACAATCAGCTATCATAAGGAGAAAATTTCCAATTCTCTACTGGCCTTCTCTGACAGTACTCTGGTTTGGGTATGTGGTTAGTCCTCCATGGAAGGTGACCTCTGGGTTCCTCACTGGATCTTTGCTGAAAAGGCTGCAGGTACACTGCAGATTGCTCTGATGTTTGACTGGAGCAGTGCAACTGCACTGCAAATTCTCTCTGAAAGTTTGCTGTCTTGCTGAGCTGCCCCCTTTCCAGCCCTGTAATTAGAGACAGCTCACTTCTGCATATGCTTTTTTTGTGTCCATTGCATTTCCAAGCTGCAAGCTCTTTCAGCTCCAAGCCTGGGATATAGACGAAAAAAGAAAACCCAGGGAGTGCACCAAGGACCTGAGGTCCTCCAGTCTTCCTCTGTCTCTCAGAGTCTTCCTATGTTTGCTTTATACAGAATGTTAGAGTATTGATTGTATTTAGTAGGGAGAGTAGAGGACAGGTGTGTGTCTACTTTCCTGAAGTGGAAGTCCTCATTGGTTTTGCTTTTGTTTTTAAGAGTAAGGAGAGTGATGTGTCTACTGCAGGGAGTGACCCCCAGGGGATAGGTTCAGGCTCCCAGGAGTCTTAAAGATGAGAAGGGCTGAAACTGCGGCAGCATCACTGTCCTAGGAGAAAGGCAGCTTGTCAGTGTTTGCAGTTTACACTACTGCTGGCTCCGGTGACTCTAGTCCATGGGTCTGAGTTGTGTGATCTGGGGAGAGGTGCAGTCTGGGAACACAAACACAGATTTGAGATTCTCAGCGTCACTTCTGGCTTGAGACCCAGGGGTTTGGTGAGCAGTCTAGAGTCAGTGTTCAGGAGTCAAAAGGCAGAAGCTACCGTTAGATTAGGGGACTCAAAGCTCTCCAGGTTGGAGTCTGAAAATCCATCCAGGGCTGACTGGAGCTAGAGGGCAGTGCCCTGACAACAGCCCCGAGGTCAGCCCTGACTTCAGGTCAGTCCTCAGGCTGTCCTTCTGCCTGTGTGCTGCAGGGGGCCTGGCCTGTGGACCATATCTAAACAGAGTGGTAAAGGGCCAGGTGATGCTTACCCTCAGCACCCCTTAGCCAAATCCACCATTCTGTGCACCCAGAATGCTCAGGCCCAGTGCTCCTGAGCTGGGTGTAAGGTCAGCGGAGGGATCAAATATGAAACACAGCAACAGAGAGGAGAGGGGATTGGAATGGGAGTCGGGGAGGGGATAGAGACCATGCAGCAGAGCAAGCCAAGAAGCAAAGAGCTTGGGCAGCAGGATGTCTGTCAGGATGTAAATTAGATCACAGCTGTCTTGTCAGATGTAAATCTGACTTTTGGGTTGGAATGCATTATAACACTGGGGATGGAGCCTGCAGCCAAGGAGGCCTCTGCCATGCTGGCCTGGAAAGCATCAGACAGAGAGGACGCCCAAGCCCTCACCTCTGGCCCTGGGAAAGGTTCTACACTCACTGCCTTTTTTTTTTTAAAGAGTAAATGAAGGATAACATAGTAATAGGGGGACTTACCGAATTACAGACAAAGTGGTAGGAAATTATCAAGGGCTGTTATTTTACCTATTGGTATCTTCAAGATAGTTTCTCAGCAAAACAAATAGACAAATAATAATGAGTTACAGACAAAAGTGGTAGGAAATTATCAATGGTTGTTGTACTATACTTTGGTTTCTTCAAAGTGGTTTCCAGAGAAAACAAATAGAGCTATACATGAGTGATCAATTAAATAATCATTGACTATTCTCAATGGTTGTTGTTGGAAACACATAGTAAGAAACACACATCCATTTATGAAATAGCATAGGAACAATAGAAACATTACAGAGTTATGGACAGATTGGTAGGAAATTATCAATGGCTGCTGTAATACACGTTGGTATCTTCAAAGTGGTTTCTCAGGAAAACAGAGATATGCAAGAAAGATCTAACAAGTAGTTACAGCCTAAGGGTTGTCAAAAATAGCATATTACCTCCTCACCAGTGACTCCTTTCACTGAGGTGTGATGGCTGGAAGGCCAGGATTGAAAAGAAGGACCGAGAGACTAGCACCAGTGTCCAGCAATAGGCTGTTTGCTTTTTCCTCTATAGTCATGATTACACATGGCTCCTCCTTGAAGATAATGGCCTGGCCAGAGGGAGAAGGTGGAATATACCCTGGGCCCCTTCATTCCTGTTGGACCAGCTGGTAGGAGGGGTCTGAGCTCTGGGGCCTTCCCTTCAGAGGGCAGTCCGACCTCTAGTGGTCACCTTTACAGTCAGGGCATGGCCCGGGGGGCTTCTTAGAGCAGTCCCTCCTGAGGTGGCCTGGTTTTGACAGCACTAGCAGATGAATGTAGTCATCGAGTTCTTCTTGGGGCCCCAAGAATCAGCCTTAGGGTCTGTTTCTCTTAGTGCTACAGCAAAGGCAGCTGGTTTTTCTCAGTCTCTTTGTTTTCTCTCCTTAGCCTCCTCCTTGTCATGGCTATAAAATACTGAGGAGGCAATTCTTACTAACATCTCAAGTGAGCTATCTGGGGCAAAAGCCATTTTTTGTAGCTTTTTTCTACTATCTAGGGCTGACTGAGTAATAAACTTATCTTTAATAATAATTTGTCCCTTTACTGAACCGGGATCCAGGGAAGTATGCTTTATCAATGCCTCTTGTAAGCAATCTAAGAAAGCAGAGGGGTGTTCCCCTTTTTGGGAGGCCTCCATCTCAGCCCTTAATGGAGCACCCACACCAATCGTCTCTCCAGCCTCCCAGTGCACTGGGACCCCACAACCACTTAGTGTCCTCTCCGCAACCATCAACACAGGCAGCAGGAATATGTGGATGAAGTCCTCGGCCCACTAGTCAGTCTCAGCACCATCAGGTGCAAAGTGTCCCAGGCAGGTAACCTAGACACATACTTTCTCCATGAAGGCGGTTATTGAGAATCTGAATATTGGGCACCCGTGTAATCCATGAAGTCTCAGTGCAGACCTCTCCAGAGCTCCATGCGCTCCTTCACCACGCCTGTACAGTCAGGGGAAGAATGGCTTCTCCATGTTGGGCAGGCCAGCCGCAGAACCATTTTCTCTTCTGTCCTCTCAGCCAGGGACACAAATTGCCCCGCTGTCCTTGCCGGCGGGCACACGAGGCGACCGGTTACTGAGGGTCAGCCACTGTCTTGGTTACTTGTCTGGTTGCTGAGACGAAATACCCGACACCCAAAGCTGAAGATGGGGGGTCTCCCCAGGTATTGCACAAGGTCCTCCTGGTTTCCAGCTCCTGAACAGCTCTCACATCCCCAATCAGCTCGACCTTTGAGTCATCAGGCATTGTCTGTATTTTCGTGTTCTCTGAGTCCTTGCTCATCAGCTGCTCCTCTGCTGACTCTGGACCTTTCTTGTTCTCAAGGGCAGGGCCAAGAGCAACCCATTATGTGGCGTGTTTTCCCAGAGGTTTCTCCATGTCGGGATGATTCATGCACATCCCTGGGTGGGCCTCCACGGCCAGCATGGGGTGGGCCGATTGTGCCGGTGCTTCTCTGTGGCATGATAGTTCTTGACCACGCAGCACTTCCCAGGCACCTGCTGCTTGCCTCCCAGGCCCCTGCACAACTGGGGGCTGGCCCGAGGGCCAGCACACCCCACTGCGTGGCTTCCAGGGTACCTGCTGCTTACACTCACTGTATTTATCCAAACTCCATCTGATTCTTTCAAAGTATCCTCTCATATTAATTAGGTAATGAATTAATCAACAAAATCACTAGTTAATTGACTTTTATTTCTGGAAGCACTTCAAGAAATGTCAGGAGAAATGGTATTTCTCAACATTTAAAAATGCATTTCCCTATCACAGGACCAGCAACCAGCCCAGGAAGAATCCAGGACTTGGCAACTGGCCCGGCTGGAGGACTACAGGTGACTGACTCCCCACCCCTACAATGATGGGACCAGGTGACCCGGGGATGCCAGCCTCACAGTAGGACCCTGACTACAGAGCACATGATTGACAGGCAGGACTAGCGGATGGAAAAGTCTGAAGCAACATTAATAATACGAGCCAATAAGTGGTGAGTTAGGGAAACAGCGTTGAGCTTGGGACAAAGACACATGGAATAGAAGCAAGTGGTTGGGGCTGCCCCCCTTTCTTTCTTTTTTAAATTTAATTTAATATAATTTAATTTTTATCTTCCTTTCTTTTCTTTTCTTTTTTTCTCTTTTGTAAACAGCTGGGGAGAACTCCAGCCACAGAAAACTAATCCCATCCCCCAAGCCCAGAGACCAAGTTTGGATAATCCTTTGCTTACTCCTTCAGGTCCTCCAAGTACCAGATCTTAAATTGGGAAATGACTGTTGGCTCTGTGTACCCCTCACTGCCCTCTCATACTGTGCCTTAGGTTTGACCCTACATGGCACCAACCTTAACTCTACTTCTGCCCCTGGTCCCTTACTCCAGTCTCACCCAGTGGAGGTATGGGGGAATGCCACCACCTCCTGGGTTCCTTTAAGAAACCAAACATTACAGCTGACTGTCTCGATGTTCTGATTGCTATGTCAAGCTCCCTAATGGCCCCTCATGGAACCTTCTTTATTTGCTCTGATGGGGTTCACCAGGTGTTTTTGGGCACAAAAATGTGTCTCAAGTCAGTAGGGCCCATGTATGCCCACCAGCCCCGCCGAAAGCATGACCCAGTGACACTGCCAATCTTGGCCAGGACAGCAATAGCAGGAAGTCTAACCCTCAGTGCCACTTGCACGGGCATGAGCCAACAATAATATTCACAGTTGGGTACACAAATAGAGGATGACATCACAGCAGTTCAGGGAAGCCTGACACACTGCAAGACCAGACTGATTCCCTAGCTGTGGTGGTTCTCCAAAATCACAGCATCCTAGATCTCCTCACTGCTCAAGAGGGAAGCACTTGCCTGTTTTTAGAAGAATGTTGCTATTATACTAGTAAGTCTGGTATTGTTAGGGAAACTGCCTGCTGGTTTCAAGAGCGGATAAACCAGCGAGACCAAGATAAGCAGGCTCCTACTGGTGGAGCTCCCTGGGCAACTGGGAGCTATGGTTGGGAGCCCTACGAGGACCACGAACAGGCCTCCTCATCTTCCTAATAGGACGTTGCCTAATAAATCTGCTCACCTCCTTTATTATAAAACAAATAAGCAGTATCAGCCTTCAGATGACTCTCAGGTCAGGTCCCTCCTACACAGCCCTAAACACCAACACCTCTGAAAATGATTTTTCCAATTAACTAAAAAAGGGGGAAATAAAGGGGAATTAAAATTTAAGTAAAGACCTTCCAAGAATGCCTGCCAAAACCAAGCAGACACACCAAGGCAAGCCTGATAACGGAACACTTCTTCCTTTGTGTAACCCTGTCTTTATTGTCTTTGTGTAACTGATAGCCTTGCAATGTAATTTGAGGCTGATGATGGCCTTGCAATATAATCTGAGGTATTTGAACTGCCTTGGCAACCTATGATGTCACTCGACCCTCCAATCATAATGTACCAAGTCTGCTGCTGTACCTCCCACCTGCTCTCCCCTTAAAAGCCCTGACACCCCACCAGGTGGGGCTCTGACTCTTTGGGAGGGTTTCCCAATCAGGCTTACCTGTGTAATAAAATTACTGTCTGCTAGACCTCCTTGGTGCTGTATCTTCCTGCGTTCAGTACATTTTGGAGCACCTTAACTACTACAAATATAAATTAATGTGAGGAACTCTGGAGTTTGTCAGTAAACTCATTCATTTAGAGGAGCCCCAATACATGCCTCTTGGGTCCAGGAAGCAATGACCTCTGTACATGTGCTTTTGTCACTATCTGAATATCAGTAGTTCTAGGGCTCATGAGGAGAAATCGTGCCAGCACGGGAGTGGACTTCAGTTCAGCTTTCTGAGCACTCTCTGCTTCAGATAGGTGTTTTCCATTAAGAGAAAAGGAGGCAGCTTTTGAGAAAGTTCCTTCCCAGATAGGAATACTGACAATCACATGTCCAGCTGATAAAAAGCCCTATAATCATGGCCTTCATTATCTGAAAGCATAAAGATGTAGGGAGGATAAATAAAAAATGGATGCTGCCATCCTTAGATGTTCTTTTATGGTTAAACAAAATTCTAGGGCTAGGCCTAGGCCTAGGTGGTCACTCAAGGGCTCAAGGTATTGACCTGCTGTTCATTCTTCCCTAAGTGGGGGGAGTATACACCTGCTCACTGATAACCCAAATGAGCTCCCCAAATTTCCCAGAAAGACAAAGTCACCTTTTTAAAATGCATTTTATTTCAACTACTGTACTTACAGAAAACTTGCAGAAAATAGTACAGGGAGTTTCCAACATATCCCTCTCTCAGCATCCCCCAAGGTCAGTATTTTATATAACTCTCCATTGTCAGGTTTTAAGGTAGCCACGAGCCACGTGAGAAAGCCCCCAACCATGTGTGCACCTGTTGAAGAAGCACGTGCAGCTGCCTAGATGGGCAGAGCACAGACTGGCTTAGAGGCAGTGAGAGCTGCATGACCCCCCCCACCAGAGAGTCACAGCCCATGCTGCTGTCTCTGGTCCCATACACCTGTCAGCAGGTAGAAGCTGTTGCAGGGATAAAGGCAGAATATGTGGTTAATGGTTCTACCCCTGATTCCGTCTGTCCTATGCCTTGGCTTTGCCACCTTCATGAATTCATTAGACTTTGTACTCTTGGGAGGAAAAATACTAGAAAAACATTTCTTTTTCGGTTTTTTTGAGACAGGGTCTTGCTATGTCATCCAGGCTGTCCCTGAACTCACTCTGTAGCCTAGGCTGGCTCAAACTCATGGCAGTCTTCCTGCCTCAGCCTCCCCAGTGCTGGGATTACACTCATGTGCCACCACATCTAGCTTTAGACAAATATTTTAAAATTGTTCTCAAGTCAAAAAACAGAAAAAATTAGAAACCATTGGTTTACAAAACAGTGTAATTATTGGAATATTTGGGGACCTTTTTGAGTTTCTTTGTGTTGGTGGAAATATGGAGATTAATGTCTGCATTTTAACAGTGGTTACTAGATTGTCAGATATGGATTTTTTAAAAACAAATCTTCTTCTATATTTTTAAGGTTTCCTGTCATGAAAATGTATCTTTCCTATAGGTAGAGAAGTTGCTAAAAACTGAAATGTAGCTGTAACTCAGCTTCTTGCTAGTTTCCAGGGCACAAAAGTATATTTTAAATAGCTTTTCTAAATTAAGTCCTATTCTTTAAGCAACCTCAGATGTCCAAAAACTCCAGACTCTTGCACTTGAAAGATACTTAAGGGGCCGGGATATAACTCAGCAGTACAAGCGTCCACCTGGCAAGCGCAAGGTACTGAATTCGATTCCCAGTATCAAAAAAAAAGATATTTAATGTAGGGGAAAAAAAAAACTAAAACAGAAAAAAGTCCAAGTTCACAAAAGGTGTCACTGCTATTTGCAACAGTGGTCAGGAACGCACATATAAGGAAGTTAAACTACCTTTCTTTGTCCTCTCCGGTGGTTGTTTTTGTGAGCAGGTCACATTTCCTCTTCACCCTCTGGGATACTCATCGATCCCTGCTCTAGCACCTCTCTCCATCCAACAAACCTTAACTCAAAAACTGATCTGTAGCTCCTTTCAACCTCCTTCTTTAGCACCACAAAAGTTCCAACTTTCCACTCAGTTACAAGGGCCGCAGGGCTGTTCCTAGGGCTCCCTCTTCTGGCCAGTTCTGGGAGCAAGTGACAAGGCTGTAAAACAAAATCCTCTTCCTTTCAGAATTCCAGAAAAAAAGTTGACTCTTTAAAAGGAGCAAAAGCTACTTTTTACTAGTTTGCTCCGTAGTCTTGGTCTCCAGTTTTCAGAAAAGACAATGATGCCGTGAGGTAGGACCGTAATTTGGAAGCACCAACATCACGCTCTGTGGACTTCTAAAGGTAAACTGGAACAACAAGGAGCTCCTACAGCTCAGCCACAGTTCACATGATCAAGCAATGGGCAAAGGGCTGGAGTAGACACTTCTCTAAAGAGGACACACGAGAGGCCAGCAAGTACATGAGAAAACGCTCAATGTCACTAATGGATAAAGTAAGGAAACACAAATCAAAGCCAAAAACCCACTGGGGTGGTTACTACAATGAACACGTGTTCTGTCAAGGATGTTGAGAAACTAAAACTTCTGTTGGTAGGAAAGGAAAGGGTAGAGCCACCAGGAAAAATAACACAGTACAGCAGCTCCTCAAAAGATCAAAAATGGCATTACCATACGATCCAGCAATTCCACTTCTGGGTATTTACCCAAAATAATTAAAAGCACGGTCTTGAAGAGATACTCGCACACACATACACATAGCAGCATTATTGGCAAGAGGCAAAATGTAGAAGCAAATCATGGGTTCATCAACGGATAAACAGATAACAAATGATGGTGCAGACACACAATAGACTCAGGCTTTAAAAGGAAGGAAGTTCTAACACATGCTGCAATGTGGATGAACCTTAGGATATTTTATCAGACGCATACCGTATGATGTCCCTTGTATAGACAGTGTCTTACACTGTCAGATTCCCAGAGACAAGAAGCAGACTGGTGGTGGCCAAGAGGGAGGGATGCGGTGGTGATTAATGCAGTACCAAGTTTCAGTTCTGCAAGATGAAAAGGCTCAGGAGATCAGTTGCAAAACAACATAAATACTCTTAACACCACTGACTGTACACTTCAAAATGATTAAGATCATAAATGTTATTGTCTATTTTACAACAATTAAAAAGAACTTTTTGGAAAAAGTAAAGAGAAGCAATACATGGGCCTGTCTGTCGTCTCTTCCTTTGCTGCCTCCTCTGGCGCAGCTTCTAGGAACTTAGACGGTGACCGCGGGTGAGTGATTCACTTGAATTTGAGCGTAAAATACTGGAAGCCACGATGGACATAGGGACTTGTAAAGGTCCTGGAGGTGACCAGTAAAGACCTGACTAGAAGGAAGGGCTCTTGGCTCCCAGACTGGGGCTCTACCCTGTGTCAGGTCAGAAAACAGCAACTCAAGAATATGGCACTTTTGTGTACTGATTGCTTCACGTCAAAGGCTCAGAGGTCTTCAGATGTAGGCTGGGCATCTTCTCTGAAGTAACTTGTCAATTTAAAGACCGGATCCACCACAGAAGAACACAACGGCCTTCAGTCTTCCTATGGAAGCTCCACTGGCCAAGAAGACTGAGCTCCTACCACACAGGAGGAGACTACATCAAACACCACACCAGAGTCCAGAGGGCCTTTGTCTCTAGCCATTCTCTGTTCTTCAGGCCTGTTGGTTCCCCTAATAATCACTTGCTACCCCTCAAAATCAGCCTCCACCCTTTCTCTCCTCTCCTCTATGAAATTGATCCACCTGGCCCTTAAATTTCATATTTTAAGTGGCTCCATGCACAAGTACATGGTAAGTAATCTGGGTGCCTTTTCTCCTGTTTTCTTTGGGGGGTAGGGTGTCTTTTTGAGGCAGGGTCTCGCTATGCAGCTTAGGCAGGCCTTGAGCTCACTTTGTAGCCCAGGCTGGTCTCGAACTCACAACAATCCTCCTGCCTCAGCCTCCCAAGGGCTGGGATTACAGGCGTGTGCCACCATGCCTGGCAACCTTTTCTCCTGTTAAGCAGTCTTTTGCCAGTTTATCTGGGCAAAGACCTGAACTTTTGGTGAAGGATAGGGTAAAATGTCCACTGCCCCCCCACTTGCCTCATACTGGGATGGGAACTGCTCATTTCCTGATGGGGAGGTCAAAGCTCACCCCTATCCATCAGGACTCCCTCCCAACCATCATCTGTCCATCTGTCCAGGTAGTAGGCAAGCTCCTCAGGAACTGCACCTTTGGTTAAAGCCTGAAGCAAACCTGGAGGGAGATGTGCAGAAAGAGACAGATAAGCCACTTGACAGGACTCACCCTGAGCATTTTTTCCTTTGAGATCTATTGTAATTTCTCATAACACAAGGAGTATCTCATTGTCCCATGAAGCTGGGGTGTTCTGTGTTGAAACTGACGGACTGTTTCCCTCCTGTCTGCAACAACATCACAGGGTGAGGCATTCATAAAATGACTTTATTTTACCCGATGATTAGGGGGAAATGCCAGTATAACTTATATCAATGCTAACAAATAACTTTCCTGTCCATTAATGGGCCGATTTTATTAAAATAGATGTTTGATGAAACTGAAAGCAATAGAGCCGTTCTCATAGCACCTGGCTGTGGTGGCGCCTTTACCAGGGGTGGGGCGAACTGCATCCTCTGCTGCCATCCCCAGGGCTCCTTCTGCACACTCACTGCGCACCGGCACACAGGTCGTGTTGTGATTTGCAGAGGTTCCCGTTTGTCCTCTGACCAGGGTGGTGAGGGTCTCAAGTGTGAAACCTCTGGCTGTGCAATCCGGCCGCAAACGCCCTCCGTGCCCGGTCTTCTGCAATTCTGCCCCAGCACCTAGCTCTTTGTGTCCACAGGGACGTTTTCCTCGTCAGTTTGGTTAGGTTTTAACTGGGTGCCCAGGGTTAAGAAGGAGTATCTCAGGCCTCCAGCCATGCTGAAAGGAGAAAAACCTTGAATAAATACCTGCGGATTCCAGGGCTGAGAGCAGAGCTGACGCCTGTATAAATAAAAGCCTGACTGGGAGGGGGTGACTCAGCTCTCTGGGGGTCCCTAAGGTTTGTAGGTGACCCGATGACAATTTCTCCCCCTAGACACAAACCTTTGGGGGCAGAAACAGTAATCAAAGCTAATACAGAACCTCAGAAAACACACTTGCTTTCTACTGAACAAACTATATTCCATTCCTAAACTGGCGCCCAGGTCTGGGACGCCAGAATGCCTTTCACAAGTGTCCTAGTCAGCCGCACATGCCTGGAATCCCAGCTAATCAGGAGGCCGAGAAAGAAGGATCACAACTTTGAATCCAGCCTGGACAACTTACTGAGACCTTGCCTCAACAAGAAAAAAAAAGGCCTAGGGTTGTAGCTCAGTGGTAGAGTACCCTGGGTTCCATCCCCAGTACAAAAATTAAAAAGATCCCAGTGAGTCAATGCTTAGGGCATCCTTGGGATCTGGCACTCTGAAAAGGCACAAGTTAATGAGACCCAGTGGGCAGGAGGAAGGCAGAAAACTTAGGGGATGCTGCTGGGAGGGAGCTGCGGGAATGAACTCAGACCCTGGCCCTGCGACTGTTCATGACACCGTTCCCACCAGGAATAATGAGGGTAGCAAAATACAGAAAAAAAGAGAAATTGGAGCAGGGCTCAGAGCTCAGTGGTAGAGCACTTGCAACATGTCTGAGACCCTGCATTTGATCTCTAGCACCAGCAAAAAAGAAAGACAGGAACTGAGAATTTAAACAAAATGATTTTCAAAACTATAATGTAAAAATACCTTCTGGGTTAAAATACAAGATTTCTCTTTGCACTTTAGTTTACTGCATATAAATCACATTGTTTAAAATTCTTATTGCAATCAATTGAGCTTGTTTAAAAAAATCTCACTCACCAAATATTTAATCCCACAAAGTTTAATACAGAGAAAATGTAGTCTCCACCAACTAACATTCCAATGTACGCAACAGACACATTCTGCAAAAAAGGGAATTTGCCATTAAAAGTGAAGGATTTGGGGGAAATACATACAGTAGAACCTAAAAGTAGACATTTTAAGTACTTTGCATAGAAACTTGTAAGTAGCTGTTTATCAAATACTGAATAAATAAATAAACATCATTATGCGTGGCTTTAGAAAGATACTGGGGTAGAAACATAAAGTACATTATTCACTCCCCCTATTTCGGGCAAAAGATGGCAGAGCTGAGTCTTCATCAGCTTGCCAGCTCCCGTCTTTACCATCACTGGTAGTGAGCGGCAGTCACAGGGGCCCTAAGCTTGAGCAGAGTAGAGACGCGGACCAGACCCCAGGCCCCACTCTGTCCAGCGTGTTCCAGGCATCTCCGCAGTCGGCAGACAGGGCCACTGCTGACCCAGGCAGGCTCCTACCATGCTAGGAGTTCATACGAACATTAAAAACTAAGCTGTTCTTGTAGAACAGAGTCTAGAACACAACCCCTGTTTACTCCTTGCTTGGTAATTGAGCAGGGATCTGGTTGAAAACAGTCCCTTCTTGGGGATTTAGCTCAGCGGCACAGCGCCTGCCTGGCAAGCACAAGGTGGTGAGTTTGATTCCGGGTACCGGAAAAAAAAAAAAAAAAAAAACCAGTCCCTCCCGGGTTCCCTTTCCAGTGGGCAGGTTCCCCCAAAAAACCAAATTGCATATCGCAAAGTGAGCACAGACATTTGGAATTTTTCTCTCCACTCTCTACTTCGTTTCCCCATATCATCCCCTCCTATTCACCCCAATTTAAAAGAAGTACTTTATCCTTCCTTTCTAAAATTTAAAAGACCCCACTGTTTTATGCATTGGAGGATCAGAAGTAGTAAGAAGAGGCCGCCTGGACCCAGCTGAAAATGTCACGACCTCCGTTCTCACTCCATTTCCATCAGCAACAGCCGCACAGTTAAGCTCCGCTTCTGCGGCACAGTTTGGGTCACAGTCAGTTCCCCAGCTCGGGTGTCCGCCCCAAGGCCCCACCACTTACCTTAATGGCTCCAACCACAGCTGTGGTGAGGGCCGAGTTGTAGTGGCTGCACAGAACCGTGGCGAACATCAGCAGAAACCTGGATGAGGACCCAGACACTGAGTGTGCGGCTTCCAGGCCCGGCGGTCAGGACAGCCGAGCGTCAGCTGGTGACCCACGCATGGTACTTTAAGCCACTTTAAACAAACATCATAAAGGCTGTACATCCCACGCAGTGGTCACCTTGGTAATGGACTTATTAAAGGATGTGGCGAGCTGTGCATCACCAGGTCCTTCCTGTTTCTTCTGTTCCCCTTACTGTTTCCATGAAATGGGGGTAGGGAGAAGGAAGTTTCCTCAATGACCTGAAATCTCTTGCTTCACAATCATGTTGTAACAGTGCTTAACCTCTCTGTGCATCATGATCACCTACTGCACTTAGCGCACAACGCTGCCCGGAGAGGTTCCCAATCCCGAGGTGTGAGGGGAGCCCAGGCGCGCAGGATCCTAACTCCCGGGGATTTCCACACGTGCATCTGGAGCTGAGGTCGCGGGTGTTAGGAGGAAAACAGAGTTCAGCAATGGCCGGGTTTGGCTAAAAGAAATGG
This sequence comes from Chinchilla lanigera, assembly GCF_000276665.1. Lineage (NCBI taxonomy): Eukaryota > Metazoa > Chordata > Mammalia > Rodentia > Chinchillidae > Chinchilla > Chinchilla lanigera. Next base: position 23,579,451 of record NW_004955422.1, on the reverse strand, counting down.
AAATGAGTGGCTTCCGCCTGTGACTGAGACCCTCGTACCCTGTTACCAAAGTTCATACAGGCATTCAACACTGACAACAAACGCTGATGACAGCTTGCCAATAAAATGACTCTAGGACTGCAACCAAGCACCAGACTAGAAACCAGGTACACAGGAAAAGAACACAGAATCCAGTCAGAGGTAAGGAAAAGAGCTGACTCTTATCAGGTATTGAGCGAAATTAACCATAACCTAAGTGGGGTAGACAACCCCAGACACCCAAATCGGATGAGTAAATGTCGTAAGGGGTGACAGTCACACCTGGCTGAGAGTGAAACTTGAAAGATACAGACAGTGACTAAGAAGTGAGGGGTTTTAAAGCAAAGTCCCAGGTAGGAGGTCTGAGCCCGGATTCCCACTGACACAGCACAGCGAACTGGATTAGGGAGAGCTCAGGGTACGTGGGACCCCAGCTGCTATTCCTGCTGGGCTCCAGCACCCATCTGAGGTGCGAGGCACAAACCTCCCACTGTCACCAACAGAATCACGGTCAAGGATCTTCAGCACTGACACCTCTGCTGGCCTGAGGGACGGCAGAGGGAAAGAGATACAAAGCATATCGAGCTTCTCATTAAGTGGAGGCATAAACTCAATTATGGGTTTAATTCTGTAAGCATTGGAATGATGTGTGCACTTGTTATTTAGGTATTAAAATATTTTGAAAAGTCCACAATACAAACCTTTGAGGTTTTAATTTGAAATGTGTAATTGATATGAGACTTGCAATTTTAATTTGAAAGGCTTAAAAACATCTTTTCAAAAAAGGCTCCCCTGATGGACTGGAGGTGTAGCTCAGAGTTAGAGCACTTGCCCAGCCCTGCACAGGTCCTGCATTCAATCCACGGCACCACAAGAGGAAGGCTTATTAAGTTTCTAAGGGCTCCTTAGGTGTGTGATCTATTAGCTTTCCTAGTCAGCCTTAGAGGTTGGAATAGCTCAGGAAAAATCAGGCGGATCACAATCATAAATGCAGTTTAAAATGTTCACATCTGTTTAATTCACTAGGTTGTGAGAGGAACTAATTTACAGTAAAACCATTTGGAGAGTTTAATCAGTTAACTTGTGTTAATAAGCCATGCGTTAAACCATAAGAGTCAATGTCCTTATTTTTATGGAAGCATTATGAAGTTGTAAATAGAACACCAGTATTTAGAAATTAAACTTGGAGGCTTAAGAAACATCTAAGTTTTTCAAGTTGTTACAATGTTAATAAACTGGTTTGTTAATTTAGACAATGATAAATAATCCTATTCTTGCATAAAATGAAAAGATTAAAACACTCAAGCTGACCTCACTGGGTGTCGACCCTGCTGGGCCCTGGGGGTCAGAGCACTAAAGATTCACACCCTCTGCTCTAGAGACACAAGGGGTACAGTGAAATCAAAGAGACACGGCCAGGATGGTTCAGGGCAGTTCCCGACAGCCTTTGGAAACCTGAGCGTGGCTTTCAACCAAGTGCAGTGATGCCTGTTCTTTATTTCTCCCAAAGAATCCCAACCCGAGGGTTCCAGTCACATAACACTGGAAACCACCTGCATCTCCATGGAACCAGCCTGCTCTCATTCAGAATTAGTAGAAATGGGTCTACAGATCTATGACCCCAGGATCCACCTTCCAGGAGGGTGACAAGGACTTTCATTCCCTCAGAAGCTGCACTGAGCCAAAGGTGGAAAAGGACCCATCCCTAACTTTTACCACTGACTAAAGCCTGAACAGATGGGATGCACTTCTCCATGTTCCCACTAGGTGGCTCCAGAGAGAGCAAACAGAAGCCACTAGATTCAAAGGAGTGTATTAAAATGATTTTCAAGGAAACAGAATCTACTTTTACATGCAAAGTAAGTAAGACATGGTGTGTTTAATAAGACCAAGACTTTGAGCTAAAAGGACCTTCATTAACTTCATGCTAGGGAAACCACACCACTTCCAACACCAAAGACGCCTACCACCTCAAGTCAGCAGCTAGACTAATGAAATACAAACTATAAACCACTGCTGAAGTCTTCGTATCTTTTTGCCATTATGTATTTTTAAATCATTACTCCATCTGTGTCCATTCAAAAAATTACAGCACATATATATCTGATGCACAACATACCACAGAGGCGGTGTGCGGTTGATGGGGGCTTCATGGTGGAGACCCCAGGCGGAAACCAAGAACAAAAACCGTCTCAAAATATCTTCCTCCTGTTTCTAAAAATGACACAAAAAGTAACCTATCTCCCGAGGTCATATGGCCTGATCACAGCAGTCACAAACAACTCAAACGACCTAGTCTACCACTTCTTACTCTGACCACCATACACACCAGTGTATATGAAAATTCAACACAACGGTCAGATAACAAGAGGCCACTTTTACATTCCTGCCACTCACAGTGGTTCTAGGCTCGTAACTCCCTCCCCAAGGCCATGGAAGGGAGAATTCTCTTCCACAAAGTCAGCCACATACTTTAATCTTCCCCCTCTTTCTGTCTTGGAGCTGACCATGATGAAATTCTCGCACCTATTCTGTCTGATACCCGATTGTAAGTCCCATTTCAGAGGGACCCTGCCCCAGATCCGGGAGGAAGGATGGCTGCCCAGAGAGGCCATGCAGACCATGCGGGCTCCCCACCTCTCCCTCCTTTCATCCAGTCACATTTGCCTCTGACTGTCCAGGATTCACGCACGTCTATGCACGGAGGCCACCATTCAAACCCAAAGGACAGGGCTTAGAGCGCTCAGGGCATCTGAATACATGAAGGCTGACAGAAAGGTGGACAGGAACTGACTCGGGGCAGATCAGAGCCCAGCTCCACCGGGATGATTGTCCCCCTGCTGGTGGTCCTTCTGGATCAGCCCAGGTGTCCCTGCATCTGGCTGCGTATTTGTCACCTTTAAAATACGCTTCACAATAAGCCCGTAAGGGCATCGAGTGTCCCTGAGTCCTGTGAGCCACTCTAGCCAATCACTCAAACCTAAAGAGGCGGTCATGAGAACTCCAACTCTTGTTGCTGCATCAGAAGGGGTCTGAGTTTGGGGGCTGAGCCCTCAACCTACAGCGACGGTGGCGAGCCTGTGGCACATGCGTCACAGGGGACACCCAGCGCCCTCTGCCGGCACATGCACCAAGTCACCCCAGCAGCCGAGCGCTGGATAACAGTTGTTTCTTCTAAACTAAAACTTCAGTATTCAAGTTTAATTGCACTGCTTGTACTTTCCTGTAAGCAAGCAGGTTTTGGCTTTCCATTTGGGCACTTGGTCTCTAACATGTTTGCCATCACTGACCAACAGAATTTGAATTGCTGTGAGTTTGAGGCCAGCCTGGACTACAAAGTGAGTTCAAGGCCAGCCTGAACCGCACAGTGAAACCCTGCCTCAAAAAGGAGAAAAAAAAAAGAATTTTTTGCTGCTTCCTGGTGGTGGGTGTTGTCAGTGGTTTGTTTTGTTGAGGCGCCCCGCTGGTGTTTTTTCTTCTTGTTTTGTGTTTTGTTTTGGTTCTGGTACTGGGGATTAAACACAGGGCCCTGACACTGAGCTATATCCCCAGTCCTTCATTTCTTTATTTTGAGACATAGTCTTACTAAGTTGCTCAGGCTGAGCTCAAACTCGTGATCCCCCAGCTCCAGCTTCCCAGTATACTGGGATTACAGGCCTGTACCACCGCACACCTTTTGAGGTCACAGCAGCGATCTCTGTTGTGAAGCTGAAATAGGACAAACAATCTGAGTTTGTTTTTATTCCAGACCCAAGCACGTTTTTCTCTTATAAGTCCAGATCTTAAAGAATTTCATGTAACCTCAGCTTCCCCACCTGTGGGAAGAACTTGCTCCAACCCCAGGACTCTGTGTTGTGCCACAGCTGCGCCAGCTCAGGGGATAGGCACGGTGCCCCTTTTGAAGCACCGATTTTCCACTAAGGTCTGCTGGTCAGCGCAGTGCAAATGCTCACACCCCGTTGCTCCACGGTCTCAGCAGAATCATTTCTCCCGCATCTGCATCTTCACAGGTATGGGTTGAAAATTCACAAATGGAGCATTTCGTGTGCTCTGAGTAGGGAAATTTGCCATCTTCAGGCTGCAGTGAAGGAATCTATTACTGCTTCTGTGGGGCCAAAGCACCTGCTGCTGGGGCAGACACAGCATAACCCGCCTGGGGCCCAGGGCCGGGGCATGCTGCTGGAAGAATGAATTGGAACCGACCATTCCTCAGCAAGATTAAGAGATCTGCAGAGCTGGCTTTTTAAAAATCTAGTTTCTCAACCTGAATTGCAGTCTACACTTTACCTTTGCTGGCACTAAATTGTCGTAGCCCCTACAGCTGCATTTAGCTTCCTGAAGAGCTGCGCTCCGTGACTACGCCGTGCTCACAAACCCCTGGCCACACAGGAACCATCTCCGCCTGCTGAGGCCTTCACCGTAACTGGTAAGAAGACTGAATGGCTGCCCTTTCACCAGGTCACTGGCTTCCTCACGTGCCGCGGTAGACTGTGATGATTTTTTAATCATATTTTAACTCAGAACAGCGGTTTGGTGTTTGAAAAAGGCAAGTTTGAAATACCGACTTGAGAGCTGTGCAGTTTACGAAGAGCCGAGTCAGGCTCCTCTGGGGTCCTGCGCCGGGGCCACTGAGCTCCACTGAGCGCCATCGGCAAGGAAGGGACGCCACGCCCGGCCACTTGTGCTGACTCACAAGCGCACACTCAGAAACTCGGGTGGCGTCTCCCGCCTAGGATGTGAGTGGCTGGGACCAGGCATCCTGTCCTTTTCTCCTAACCTGCAGGGCAGCGGGATTCTGGAAACTCTACCGTGCCAAAACTGGTTTGTTCCAGAGCTGCTTCAGAATTAAAAGTTGATCCCAGAAGGTAAAGAACGTGGGAGGGAAGAGAACCTGTTGAAGCCCTGAGCTCCAGGTCCAGTCAAACTTCCAGGGGTGAGAGAGGATACGAGCTCCACAGGCTGCCTCAGGAAACAGACATGTTAACAACACTTCCTACTGAGCGCTTGCTGTGTGTTTAGCACATCCCAAGCTCTCCTCAGTATTAAATC